>NW_026087698.1:0-374839 GCF_022539395.1 Myiozetetes cayanensis | reverse complement strand
CAATGCAAAAGACTGTTCTGCTAATCACACAAGGTTAAATCCACAATTCTTTTGAAGTTATAGGTTAAGAAATCACTTTTATTAATACTCCATGTTCACGCCGCCTGAACAGTATCGGGTTGGGAACTACTCTGTTAATGAGTATTTGTGTGTGCTGTTGTATTCACACAGAACCAATTTGTGTCTGTCTCGCCAGTAAAATGCAGCTATTTGGAAACTTGGTGATTTGCAAGGGAGGCATTCACCTTTCTGGAGGCAGATGAGAAGACAGGAGAAGGATTAAGTGCCCTCATTAGTTTGAGATTAAATTCTAACAAGTTACTTCATTCCAAACCTCACTATTATTGAAATAAATTTGACCAAATGTTTGATAAAAGAGAATACTCTAGAAATCAGTGATCATTAGGTCGGGAAAAGAGTTCTGGTGGTTGTTACTCTGTTACTTACAGGGTGGACAACTGCTTTTGTTCACAGAGGTTAAGTATTATTGTATCAGTAGCAAAAGCATAGAACACTCCAAACCAAAGGCCTTTGGAAGTTAAAAATTAAGTAGTAAAGGATTTGAAGGAATTTGGGATAATTTATGAAGTCAGTAAAGGGAGATCAGAAATCAACCCAATCAGAAATAAACTCAATAATAACCTTTTATTGATATTCTGGCTAAGAGGACTTTTGAACATATAGCAGCAAATGGGAATAAAGAAACAATGTTAGATTATTCCTTTTAGAGTGGGGCTCTGTGTTTATCACTAAAAGATGGTACATAGATATCTACTGCTTTTGAACATTCAAAAAAATGGAACCAACTGCAATTGCAAAAGTTGAAGTGACTTCAGAAATGTAAACTTTGCTCTATAAAACTGAATTTTGAGTGAACACAGAATGTAATATATATGTATAAATATAAATAATATAAATTGTATAAATATAAATAATAATTTGTATAAATATAATTTTTATAAATAATAATTTGTATAAATATAAATAATATAATTTACCAAGCATAAAATATTATTTTATACAATAAGATAATCTTTAATATTTAATAAGATAATCCTTTTTTCTATCAATCCATGTTTAATCCTAAATCTTCATTGTTATATAAGAAATATGGATCTGTATATAAATGAAATATTTTAGAAATTGATTACAGCAAAGTTCTAAGTAAGATTTGTGATATCATGAAGTTGTTACCTCAAAAGCTATTACGACCATAACATCACTCCCTCATTCAAAAAAGCAGTGTCAGAATGACTTCCAGTAGCTTAGATTAAGGGACTCTACCATTCCTAGGATTTAACCCATCAATCCCTGTAAGTGGATGTACAGTTAACACAAAACTCAGGGAGAAGTTGCTTTCTTTTGTCCACTACAGGGCCCACACGGTTGTTTCTGTTTTTTGACAGCTGAAATGAAACTGTCTGTCCTTCAAGAATTCTGTTTACTGCTGTGCTTTGGTTCTTCCTGTTTCCAAATGCGGTAAAAAAAAAAAAGAAAAAGAACATAGTTGTATCTTTTGTTTAAAGGTGAAAGTTTTGAGTCAATACCGAGAAGTGAAATAATGAAATGCTGAGACTCTGAATTGTTAAATTCTTTTTACAGTTTTAAGCATAGAGATAAATGTTATTCAAAAATAGGCTGTGTTATTGAAAGATGGTTGAATATTTAAATGACTTTGATGATTATCAATTTTTCCCTCGTCATATTGGTAATGTCTGCCCTGAAGTTTCAAGTCCTACTGTGAAACATCACAAGCTATGGACTAAAACTAGTTTTTCCTTTTGTTGATGTTGTTTTGTTTTCCTGTCATGTAACAATGTTTTTTCTTTGGTTGTAGAGGGCAGAGGTTTCTAAAAGAAAATAGTCTAATGAGAAAGCTATAATTCAACATGCTACTCTGTTTTACCACTATGTCAGTCTCTGGAAAGTTAAGCTTTATTAACAAAACTTTAATGCATTACCATCATCATGCCTTCTACTTAAAAGTGAGTCTTTTTCCTTTGAAAAGAACAGTATATTATTTCCCTGTAACTTGGAAGGTTATTATTTCCACTCAGAAAGGAACAAGGGGCTTATTTGCAACACCTCTGGTGATGTGGCATCTGCACATGAGGTGCAGCACCCTCGTCCTCCTCAGAGAGAGTCAGTGTTGGAATACATTCATCTATGATAAGAATTAACTGGAGTTAGCCATAGAAATGATAACTTAAGAGGTGATATAGTACTTACTGCTTTGTGAGAGGAAAAGATAGGAGAATTTAATAGAAAGATGCATTCATGCAATAAATGAAGATGTTAAGAAAATCTCGCCGCAGATGAAGTTATTATTCACCTGACTGGTTTCTTCCTTCCAGATCAATGGAGATGCCATCAGACTACTGAACAGCTATTTTAAGTGCTGCAGATAAAATATTTTAGAGATTTCAGAAATATTCTTGCCTATCATCCTCACATAATATGGTTTTCTATTAAACCCTTTGGCTAGCTAAAGATGAACATACACAATGGGAAATCTTGGTGAGGTGTCCAGATTTTATATCACTGTAAGAAGACCCTGCTGACACTTGATAATTTGAAAGTAAATCCTAATGGATAATATCCACTAGTCATCACATGGACAGTTCTGTTTCTAGACAGGAACAGTTTGTTATCTGCCAAGTTTCATTTCATAATTTCTACCTCGGGGAAGATAACAATAATTTAGAGTATCTATCTGGGTTATAGGACTAATCTCTTTGTGTTGCATTTCAGCTGGTCTTCCTATTCTGAAAAGGATAGTTGTTACTATTCTGACTTATTCTGTTCCTCTCTGAAAATGTGACATTATGGCCTGTTCAGTGATTTTTTCTCCTTGTACCTTGAACTTCTGCTCTTGTCACCATTATTCTGCTAGTTTACCAGTTCCCTTAAAATTTGAAAAACTGTTTGTTTAAATAAGTCTTTGTTTGACTTGGTTGTTAAAAAAAAAAAAGGAAAAAAAAAACCACTAGTCTAACCTTATACCACATATTCAGTATCTTAGAATAAGAGGAAAAATAAATGGAGTAAGATAAAAAGCAAAGTTGCTATTTAAATTTGAAAAATTATTAATGCTTATCATGATTAACTTTTGGGTATCTACTTGTCCAATACAGCCACTCTAATGAAGATACTTATTCTTCTGAGTGTATTATCAATTAAATGGTAGAGGATGTTAGTCTGATTTAAGAAACATTTAGTAGGTAGTAGGGAGATGATCTTATAAAGAAAAATAGTGAAACATTTAATATCTTTATAATGGAAAATACTATAATAATTTTTTCGTGGTCCTCTGATGTTCTTCTTTTGATAGAACATTAAAAAAAAAAATCATACTGTTCCTATTTCTCCTTATAATTTGTTTTCTTTCCTCCGCTGGTTTATTTCAATTTCCTATGGTAAAATGCGTGTATAAATATGACTTGTAGCCTTACCTCTTTATCAAGATAACCTATCAACACAGAGTGAATAAACACAGAGTGAATAAGGAGGAAAAAATATTAGTTGGATTAGAATTAAGAATGAAGAAGTCAGAATGGAACAGTACCTTTATTTGAACAATAATGTGTTTGAAAATCTGACCTAAATTCAGTTAATTTCAGGGACTTCTCTTTTCAATTACTCTGAGAAGCCACTTCTGTTTTTTTCCGTGCCAGTCTCTCTTTGCCTTATGATAGGATTCATGCGTACAATACACAGCAAGGTACACTCAAGTAAATACTGCAAGTCTTGAAGTTAAAATATATGTTTACTTAACAGTAATTTCACGTTCTAATAAGCATCACTTTCTAAACATATGCTTAAGTCAGCATGATGATGTATATTTGGGTTCTATATATTACATACTCCATCATATCTCACACTTTACTTTTTTAGGATATCTGTTGGTGTGAAATTATTATTATTTAGATGCACTGAAAGTTAGTAGCAGTGAGTAATAGTCTTTTACAAATTTAACAAACAAATTGTACAGAAAAGTTCAAAAGAAATCAAGATACTTTTAATTACAGGTGGTTCTGTTTGTTTGATTTCTGCTTTATTAGCTGGCAGCATTGACTTATTTGTCAATAACAGGTCAATATTTACTGTAAGTTATCAATTTATATAACCACAAGTTAGTTGTCATGGTAGGTAAAAGAAGAATGTCAGCAATTTTGTATTATCTATTCATTTTCAGTCTCTTATGAACACTTACAAGAACAAACCTTTGTTCCTAGGCTGACCTGAAGACCAAAAAATTTTTATGAGTACTTGCTTATCTGACTGCTTCTGTATTATTATTATTTTTTAAATACTTGTATGGTCATATAGAAATTCGTGTTTGGCTGTGTAGCTTTTGAAGGCATACAAACAAAGCAGACAGCTTTAATTAAGAGAAGCCTTCTTATAGGAAATTCATGGGAATAAGCAGAGCCAAGTGTGATTTGTTATTAAGAAAACTCCAAAAATCAGAGGAAGGTCTTCATAAATTTATTTTCTGGTTAGTTCACTGCTAATCAAACTTTTACAGCTGTTCAGAAACAAATGCAGAAGATGCTTTTGAATAATCTATGAGGTTTTATTTAACTGCAGATCCTCTGCAAATTCTTTCAGAAAATAAAATACTGAACTAGTTGACAGACTTTTGTTTTAAATACCTAATGTAGCATTTCAGTTGACAGGGGCTGAAAGTCTTAAGCAGGTTTTGCTGCTTAAGAAAACTTCACCTTTGATTCTTGAGAAAACTTTTTTATCTATTAAGAACTAAAACATTTTACTGCTACTGGACTTGTTAAATTTACAATCATTAGTATCTATCTGGTGTTAAGTGTCATGTACATATTCATATGCACATCTTACTTGGTTTTTCAAGATTTTGAGTACAAGTTTTGTATAACTGATGAGTGAGTTTATTCTCAAGAATCATGGCTTTGATTGGTAAAAACAATATTTTGCTTGACTTCAGAATGAGGATTGTTTTTACCTCTCATGCTGTGGTTTTGTCCACAGTTACTCAAAGCATTTGTGATGAGAGTGCACAATCTCTCTTTCCTGCCAGCTGCAAACAGACAAAGAAGGATACAAGTGGAGAAGTCGCCAGACTTTTGTGTATCTTTTGTGAAGGGGAAAAACATTTTCTTATGGCAAGCCAAAGCTTTGTTCCCTGAACTCTAGAGCTACAACGCTGCTGCCTTTCAACTTCATAGCTGTAGGCATGGAAACATAATAATGCAGTTCTTTTTCTTTCTGTTTTTTTTTTTTTTTTTTTCAGCTATTAGATTTCTGGCATCTATTAGACACACCAGCTCAAAATACAGCCTAATACCGAGTAATACACTATTTAGAAATAGTGTGTTTGGAACTTCAGAGTGTTATTTGCAAGTCCTTCCACAAATTGATTGACTAGTTATAGAATAACTTTCCTGACCTTTTTGTGAAAATGTAAAGAAATTCATTATTGATCATAAGCATTTTTAGTCTGTTTAATTATTTTAATTGTAACCATTTTGCAGTAATATTGTATCTGTTTAGAAAGGACAGGTAAAGATATAATAGAACAAATGTATTAAGAATTTTTTTACAAAGAGAGGAGGTACACTTGTCCGATACTATATGTATTGTTTCTGTTGTTGACTTTTATTCTATGAAAATTTACAAAGAACAGGCTGCTGCCTGTTATTTAACAAGGTATAATATAAAAAATAATTTTTGCAAGTTATTTCTTGCCAACATTTTCTTTATTTGCAGTTACAAGTAACTTTCATCTACAGTACTAGCAACTGTACTTTAAGCAATTTCATATTAATTGATTGTAAATTCCCAGCTGGTGAAGCAAACAGAACTATGACTGCAATGGCTGCGGCTATTGATTAATTTTATATGTTCAAAAGAAAGAAAAAAGAGTGTATGGATTAAATAACTGAAATTAGAAATTTGTGTGTTTCAGAATGCCTGAGAAGTTCATTAAGTTTCCTTGTCAATATACTCAAGCAGCAAGGGATTGATTCCTGTGATGTTTTAAATTTTGCATTCCTTTCTCACTTAGCTCTAAAAATGTTTCACTGGAGGACATCAGAACCATTAATCCAATACTGAATATATACTAAGAATATTTCCTAATTTTTGTCAAGGATTGAAATTTAACTTTGGCAACAACTTTTGCAGATCATTCATCTGCTGAGAGGTGTCTCTCAGCTTTCATCAAGTTCTCTTCTCCAGAAAAGAATTTCCCACAGAAAAATGGTGGGGTTTTTTTTTGGTTATATATTTTCCTTATGAAAATAATTATTGAACTTTAGACACACAGAACAGTACATGAGCAAAATATAAAATGATTGTTGAAAATTCATGAAGAAAAATAACTATGTAACAGAATATCTCGAATATCCACACATTTGGGATTAAGGTTGTTTTTTGAGACCAGGACTTATCAAAATGTGTGTCACCCTAGGTAAGCAATGAGTCATTAAAATATTCTGCTCAGTGAAAACAGTTTACTGACAATCTTTATGATAAATCTTTTCTGAAATTCAGTAAACAGTGTCCATACACTCGGGCAATATAATTATTCCTTATCTGTTGACTTTAATGTCTGTGTGGGATCCCATAGAGTCAAAGAATCATAAAATCATTACCTTCAATATCGAGTCCAACTATTAAACCAGCATGACCATGCTGCCACTAAACCATGTTCTCAAGAATGCTCTTCCCCATACACTCTAAAACACGTGTATGGAACATAATGTTTGTATTATATTATTTTTCCTGATTACTGGTGAAAATAAAAACATTGGGGTTTTATTTTGCTTCTTTTTTTTTTTTTTTTTACATTTTCATGATCCAGATATACAACTGCACCATACGATTTATTTATTTGTACAGGATCTGGGAAGAATGGCAAAGTATGAAGCCCTTCAAACAACACATGGTTAGAGAAATTTTCATAGAATATTTAGAAAAGAAACTGTGGTTGTAGTTTTCCTTAGGGGATTAATTGTATCTCTAAAATATATGTAGTATTTGTAATAGGGAAGTCTAAGGAATTTATTTATATAGAGATGCTTTCCCTTGGATATTAAACAACAGGGAAGTTGTTACAGACAGAGGAACAAACTATAGGAATAACCAAGGTAAAGCACAGCATTTGCAATTTAACCCTGGACCATAATTTGCACAAGGACAGCTAAGCATGTCTGAACCTTTGTGGTAAAATGACAAATGATACAAAATGAGAAATATCATAGCCTAGAAAGCCAAAATAATTGCTCCATTCACCCATTTCTGTGCAAAGGAGCTTTGTGCAAGACTTTCTTTCCTCTAATGACAGATTTAAACTGGCATGCCTTACTTGTATTCTAGACACTGAACAGAAATCACTCCTAACTTCCTGGATATAAAAAAAACTTTCACAGATTAGGTAATCGTTTTGTTAACAACTGCTGTTGGAAAATGTGTATCTGATCATCCACTAAGGGTACATGCTTTACAGAGTACTCACATTCAGTAGGTACTGGGTTTTCTTCCACTGGAGACCTGAAGTAGTGCGAGTGAGTCCTACAGAAATCCTACAGCTGCTCTGTGCTCCCCAGGGCTCCTTGTCCTCCTCTGGCACAGCACCCCTTCTGCAGCCAAGCTGGCCATGTCCCTCTGGGTTTGGGGTTGCTGCACACCCCTCACCCTGCTGTTCCGTCCTCTCCTCTGTGGGAAGGATCATGTTAACCCCAACCGGCTGTTGTTGATGACAGAAAACAACCTGAGTCGCCTTTGTAAGTTTTACCACATTTCACATGACAGATCCAAGCAGTCCATCGAACATAACCTTTTCTGGTTTCATAAATTTATTTTGAAAGCAAGCCAAAACAAGTAAACAGTAAGATTCCTCCTTGTCCCATATTTTGAAAAAGTTCCTTGAAGAGTGCATTTAAATTATTTAAGAGCAAGAGAAGATCTGGAAGGAAAACACTGGACTGATAGCTGATGAAGATGCCCATCTGACCAAAAAAAAAAAAAGGATGCAAAGAAAATGGAGGAATTTAGTGCCTTTGCTTCAGTCTTGAATAACTGATAGATCTTGAACAACCCACTCCTCTGATTTAGAAGACCACAACTGCAGAAGCAGTGACCTTCCATTTGTGGACTCTGAAATTGTGAGGGACAAGTTGTTACCAGTTCATAAATCCAGGGAACCTGGTGGGATTCATCCCATAGCACTGAAGGAGATAGTAGATGTTATAGCAGGACCCCTTGATCATCTCCCAAAGGTTGGGGGGGGGGGTGTGGGGAAGTCCCTGCTGACTGGAAACTGGCCAATTTTATTCCAGTTTACAAGCAGGGCATGCAGGAGGACCTGGGAAACTGTAGACCTGTTCCTTTAATATTAGTACCTGGAAAAATTATGGAGATCATACTAGGGAGTACTGAAAGGCATTTCAAGGACAATGCAGTCACTATCCACTGTCAGTATGAGCTCAAAAAGGGAAAGGTCCTGCTTAATTAATTTGATATCCTTCCACAATAAACCCTCTCACCCAGTGGCTGAAGGGAAAGCAGTGGATGAAGCTTTTCTTGATTCTAGTGTTGCTTTTGATACTGTCCTGCACAGCGTGCTCTGGGCAGTGAGGTGGATGCAGAAAGGCTCCAGGGCTTGTGTGTGTGGGGCTGCTGAGCAGCCCACAGGGGTGTTCCTTGGGGCTCAGCCCTGGGACCAGTTGTGTTCAACATGTTTATCCAGGAGCTGGAGGCAGGAGCTGAGTGCACCATTAGGAGGGTGCTGATGGTACCAAACTGGAAGGTGCTGGGGACTCTCCTGAGGGACAAAAACTTTGCAGAGGGACAAGAACCTTGCAGAGGGACCTGGATAGGTTGGAGCATGGGGCAATTATCAGTGGCACGAAATGCAACAAGGACAGTGCTGGGTCCTGCCCCTGGGATGGAGCTGCTGCTGGACAGAGGTTCAGGCTGGGAGAGCAGAGTGTGGGAGCAGCCCCAGAGGGGTGTGGGGGTGCTGTGGGAGAAGCTCAGGGTGGGTCAGGGGGTGCCCGGGCAGCCAGGAGGGCAAACCCCATCCTGGGGGATCAGACACAGCCCCACCAACACCAGGAGAGGTTGGTGACCATCCCCTGTGCCCAGCACTGCTGTGGCCTCACCCTGAGTCCTCGGGCAGGGCTGGGCCCCACACTCTGAGAAGGCAGAGAAGGTCCTTGGATGGTTCCCAGGTTGAAAATGCAATAAACATAATCGAAAGGTTTTTAAAATATGTCTTTATGAAGCTTAAACTGAATAGGAAAATAGTGTTGAGATTTTCATGGAGAGTAAGCACATGAAACTGAATCAGAAGAGAGATTGCATTTGTTAGAAGGCCAAACAATTCACCTGAGACTTGTATATAGCCCAAAAAGGAGTTTTAAAATGAATAGAAGAAAGAAATATGAGACACTGGAGTGAAGCAATAAAAAGATTTATTTTTTTTTATGAAGGAACTATTATGCTATATAGGAACCAAAGCCATAAATGACCTATAACATTACCAAACAATTCTCAAAGGATTCATATTTTTGGGGCCATAAATAGCTATATTAGCTAAAGTACACATCCTTCAGTCACTATTTTCCTCGATATTGGAACTGTCCTGTATATTGAAGGATTTAAAAGCTGTTTAGAGATAAAATAAATCTTATATCATTTGAGGATCATGGAATAATTTAGGTAGGTAGGAAGCACCTCTGGAATTCATTTAATCCTTAATGGCTGATCTGGCTACCACTCCTATTTTTCACCCCAGTATGTCCTTAAATTTGTTTTCTCACCAGAGAGGATTTCTTGGATGCTAGAAATGTATTATATAATGTCATGTTTTAAACATATATAAGGTATACTTATACCATGAGAAATCTACTCTGCAATCCTAAAGCTGTACATTTCATTCCTTTAGAGAACCCCATAAGGCATGCTTAAGAAGCAGAAGCAAATCCATCAATAACCTGCAGCAATAGGTGTTTGTTTTAAAAGCAAGGAGTTTTTCTGCAGCTTTCTGGCATCCTATCCAAGTGCTTAACTACCTTTTGGTTGGAATATTTGTTGAAACATCTGAATTCAGTTGTATTCCTTCCAATTTAAGATGATTGGCTCATGTCTGTTTATTTATAATGGTCTAGGAGAAAAATTGTGAAGATTCTAAAGCAGAAAATGCTGTTGAGCTCCTTTTTTTTTTCTCCTAAAAAAAATACCAGATGAATATTTTCTGAAAAAGTGACATTTTTTCACTGTCAATAGGGTTTTTTTCCCAAAATTGTACTTCTTTCTTATTTTGTAATGCCTATGCATGTCCACAGTATTCCAGCAAAGTTCCAAAAATAGAACAATGCCATTAGCATTTTACCAGTGTTCACAAACTGCATTAAAATACAAAATGTAGAATTCCCTTTAGAACCCATATCATAAAGCTAGAAACAAGGTACCTCTGTGGAGTGGGAAAAAAATAATAAACCATTAACTTCAGAGTTGTGCATGGAAGAACAAATATAAATAGCAGAGAACTTGCAGACTTACTTCATGCTGCACTATAATTACTCTTCTATTGTTTTCTTTTAGTTATCGAAGACGCTAAAGCCTTGCCATGTAATCTGCATGCAAACTGCGCTCAAAATCACTTCAATAAAAGTTTCTGTGCATTCAAAGAAGTCTAGATAACTGATTATATTGCATTACCACAATTCAAGCCTGGAAGAGGAGCACAGATAGAGCAGAGGAGAGTAGCCTAGGAAAACTGCTCTAGGGCTAGGAAACTGCTCTATAGTAGGGCTAGGAAGCAAAATATTGTCAGCAGCAGAAAAATGCAACAGCTGTCGGTTTTTTAATGGCTTTGAGGGTTATGTATTTCTTTGATCTTTCTTTGAAACAAAAATAGTTACTTTTTGCTCGTAAAACCCTAAATAATCAAAAGCAATAGGAGATTTGCAGCATTTCAAACAAGATGAATAAATATTTCCCTGAATATATATCGTTTTAGTAGGAAAATGTGCAATCAATATTTTTTCTATATTTTTTTAAGAATAGTTTAAATGAAAACCTTTTTTTTCCTTTCTTAAAATATCTTTGCTCTATGATGAATGCCTTTTTCTGATAATCTTTGAAATTTAAAGAGTAGATGCAGCTACACCAAAAAAGTAATTATAATACCACTTCTCTGTCTGCAACCAACTATCCTGCAAGTGTGAAAACACACAGTAACAAAAACAAAAACAAAACAAAACAAATCAGAATTTTTCCAGAACAAAACCACATAGTAACAAAAAAGAGAGTTCAGACCCCTCCAGGACAGAATTTCCAAACCCTCAAGGCCAAAGTCTTGCCCAAAAACAATTACTATGGTTGGTGAAGCACACCAAATTCATAAAAAAAAAATAAAAAAAAAAAAGAGTTCAAGCTATTTAAAATCTTCCTTGTATAAGTCTTTAAGAAGGTATTTTAGCTTTGCAATAATGCTATCACTGGTGAGATGTTTTCAAGCAACATGTGTTCAATGGTACATTTGTTTTCATCTTTTTTCAGTGATGCAACATTCTTCTTTCTCATTCCTCATTTTTTGGGGTCAGGTCCTTATCATTTACTTCTTAATATATCTCAGACTATCTATGATTCTGAATCATTCACACATGGTAATGGGTTTAGCCACTAGCACTTTTATGAAATAATAGTTAAAAATTAACTTTTAAAAAACTGCATATGATTAGCACCAACATTATAAAACAAGCTAATAAAAATGCATAGAGAAGTGTGACCTTGTAAAATGAAGTATTTATGCACTTCATGAGTCATAGTCATTACTAAATTCTGTTATATACTCAAGATTACTGCTTGCCCGAAGACACTGAGGAGTATCTCTTAGTAACAGACTAAAAAGCAGAAAAGCTGCTAAAACAAAATTAGGTCTATAAAATATGATGTAGAAATACAAGGACTCTGGGGTTTTCAATGATTCTTACTTAAAATGTAAATATTTTGATAAGTGACTGCATAGTCATTTCTGTACTTTTTAGGCAATTGACAGACCAAGAACATGAGAGTAACTGCATTAACAGTACTGGTCATGACCTCATAGATAAGATGAAGCAGAGTTTTCCTTCATGAGACAAAATATTTCCTTTCCTACCAGCCATCTATCATGTACAACATCACCTCTCACTCATTCAATGCTGGCACAGATGTTTGGAAGCTAAAACCAGGGGGAGTCTATGGAGGCAAAGGAGGTCTGTGGGGTCAGGGCTGGTTTGGCAAGGAGCAGAGGAGATGTTGCAGCACCTCACAGTGCAGTCTGATACCTCTGAGGAAGGTATCAAGGGGATGGGGACAGTCTGTCTCCAACATTGCTTGGTGGGAAGGTGAGAGATGGTGACACTCCCCGGAAACTAGAGAAGCTCAGGCTGGAGAAAAGAAATAAAAAATAAAATAAATAAATGATAAATTAAAAAAAAAAAAAGCCCTGTGAGCATTATGGAGCACTGGAGTGGATTGTCTAGAGAGGCTGTGTGTACCCTGATCCTGGAGGTGTTCAAGTCCAGAACATCCCATGAAGGGACGTTCTCCAAGTCTCAGAGTGACCACTTCCTTGGGGAGCTCTTTCCAGTGACTGATCGTTCTCCCAGTGAAGAACCCATTCTAAATATCCAATCTGAACTCTCCCTGACACAGATTAATTCCTTTTCCTTGTATCCTATTGCTGGTCACCAGAGAGAGGAGATCAGCAACTCCTCCTCCACTGCCCACCTTGAGGAAGACGTAGACTGCAATGAGGTCATTGCTCAGCCTTCTCTCTCACCCTCTTTCTCATTCCCCAGAGCTCAAGGTGTCAAGTACAGCTTAGGCTACTGGAAATGTCCCATAGTGTGTTAATTTTCTTCCCTTTCAACTGTTTCACTCTTGTTACGTTCATAAAATAATGAAATTTCAAAGACATTTTAAAAAAGGGAGAAGGCCAATATTGTAGGGTTTGTATGAGGGTTTATACAGTTTAATCTTATAATCAAGGCATCTAATTTAACAAATAGATTATGTAACTATAAAAGGGAAAATAATGTATATAGCTTGTCAGACAGAAGGAGTATGCTGGCAATTGCTATTTAAAAGAACAAAACAAACCACTTGCCTCAGTATGTATTTTACATGTGTTAACCTGCAGCATGCCTGTAGTAATTATATGCAAGTTTTATTATTTGTATCATTGCTATCCTCCTAATTGATGTTCATGTTTCTTACAAACAAACCACAGTGACTCTTTTCTCTATGAGTGCCTGATTATTTATGCATTTTTAGAAATTTGAGTCTCCTGCAGAGCTGTTAGAGCTCAGATAATGAAACATCTAAAACAGAATTTCCATAAGGCCTCAATAGCCCGGCAATAGCTTTAATCTTGTTCTAAAATGCTGCAGTTTGTGTGATTACCTGCACTTATCATAAAGATATCTTTTCTGAACAGTTCAGGAGACTGTCAACTTTTCATGTTTCCAAATAAGAACAATATTAAAACTAGGGCTTTATTCAGACTCAAAAGGAGAAGTTTTGAATCTTTCTCTCATGTTAGAACTAACAAGCCTGAGACATTTCATTCTACAAATTGCCTCAGATTTCCAGGGAGATGATGATTACCCCTAACAGCAAATGCTAGATCAATTTTTTTGATCCATTTGGGAGACTAAATAAAACAAAGGCTCGTGCACGGTGTAATAGTCATAACTGTGATGAAAGAAAAAGAATAGTCACTGTAGAGTGGTAGTTTTACAGTTTTTGATGTTAAATACTGTGTACATGGTAACAGTTTTCAGAAACGTGAACAAGATTTTGCTAATTTTAACTTGCAAGAGAAAAGGGGAATAGTCTGCTCTTTTGAGAAGAGAAGTCATGTGTCACTTGCTAATCTTTTTCTATGTCAGGCTGAAGACAGCAAAGCAGGGCTGGACTACAGGTATGGAGGTATTATTGGCACAGGACTTCACACACTGACCCCTCTCTTCCAGTTCTCACACTTGCTGTGTCAAAAGCGTGGACATAGGCACAAATCAAAAGAAAGGTACAGTGAAGGGATTTTTTGACTTGGTAAGGCTTGGAGGAGGAGAGTGAACTAACCTGACACATAAAATCTGGAGGTATTGATGTCTGATATCATGCACTCTTTTAATGCAGCAGATTGTCAGACATTGCAGAGGTCAATGTTAAACTGAATTTATGGATCTGCTGTGGTCCTTCACTGTGACTGGGGTGTCTCTGCCCACGAAAAACCTGATACAAGCAGTCACAAAGCTAGTGTAGATGATTGCTCTTCAGAGATGAGTATTCCTACCATCACAGCATTATGCTTATGAATCCAAGTACTGGCTCAACAGAAAAGCTGTCTGGCTATGATTTTATTAGAGATTTCATCTGTACTGCACAGTATAGAAAGGTTGAATCTGTACATTAACAATTGTCTAATGCACGAGTCAATCTAGACCTCCTACCTAAACTTCAATGCTACATATGCAAGAAACATTAAACAGGGAGTACTTCAGTTTTAAGTAAAAGGAAAAAGGAATATTTAACATTTCCCTAAGCAAAAAATGGAGGTGAGGGAGGAAGGGACCAAAACTCAAACAAATATTTCTGTTCAAATACTTCCTTTATGATCCTACAAGTGGAATTCCTTCAAGCCTTTTTCTGTTGCTGTTTCCTAAAATTTCAGACTCTCATTTAAAATAGTAAAAATAATTACAACATTATCATTATGGAAAATAAGGCAAGATTATAGAAACTAACACACAGAGCAAGAATCGAGAAAGCAGAACTTTTGTTAAGGTGAAAATACATAGAATCATAGAATTACAGAATGGTTTGGGCTGGAAGGGATCTTACACATCATCTAATGTCAACACCCCTGTAATAGCAGGGAAAACTTCCACTAAACCAGGGTATTCTGTCCAACGTGGCCTTGAACACTTCCAGGCATGGCATACACCTTCCTTTTGTGCCTTATATCCAAGACAAGATTCTTGTACAGCTACACTGACCTTCTGCCTCATCTGCTTCATCTTCTGACATTTTGGAATTGCCTGCTCTGCTGCTCTTAGGAGGTGATGCTTAAAAAGTGATGAGAACCTGCTAAAAATCTTTTGCAGGGGACTTTACTCACTAGTTCCCTGAGCAGCCTGCAGTCTCTCATGTCCAGAAATGAAGTTTGTCCAGCACTTTTTCCCAGTCAGACTGTTTCCCTGTTGGCTTCTTTACCTCCATGATGTCTAACCCCTCTCTTAAGAATGCAGGTGTGTTCCGGGGTGGCTGGTACATCTCAGAGTCACTGGTGGAGGGCCCTCACCAGCACCTTGTCCCTCCAGCCTTTGCATGTCATCCCACAGCTTGCCAGGGAAATCCTGAGGTTGCCCCCATTCCACATCACCTCTATTTTAAAGCTCTGTCAATGAACCCTGCTAGCTTCTGGGCGAAGACTCTCCTCCCTCACCAAGAAAGGTGAGTCCTGTCTGAGGCCAACATGCCTGGTAGTGCACAGGCCAATTAAACCATTATGAATTGGGAATACAGTTACACAACAAATGGTTTACAGTGCCTAAAATCAGTCAAAACACTACAGAGAAAAAGTATAACAAACCAAAACAAACCAAAAAACCCCCTCCAACCCCCTAACAGATGGTACACCAAATGCAGCATGAATGCTCCTCAGATAATCTAGGAACATGCCAATTCTTCAGTAACTATATTGACCTGAATCTGACTGCTGATCTGTGCAAACACGTTGCCTTTCTTCCATAATCTTACAAATGCTGAGAAGAGTTTTACTATGAGTGACATTTTAGAGTTGTGAAGACTGCTACCAGTAAGCTGGATATGATACATTTACAGACATGTAAGTTTTTAGCTCTGGTGCTGGGCTGTCCCAAAATTTGTAAGATGAACCTTCTACAGAGGGAAAATTCTCTATGCACATTATTTCTACCTATATAAACAAGATTTAAACACTTTTGTTCATATAAAAGTAAAGGTATTTCTGTGTGAAAGCTGTGACAGATTTGGCTGATATGTTTCAAAGCAATTTGCCCAACAACGTGACCAGTGCAGCAGCACTTTCATTAAAGTGGTTGCAGACATTTGAATTAACAGTTCTGAAAGTGAATTGACATATTGAGATTAGATGGTTCTGCCTTTTTTCAAAAGTACTAAGTGGAATGGAAAGATCCCATGTAATCTAGGAGTAAAAGTTAGTGCTCCCTTCTGTGAGAGTTGGGCAGGATGTTGAAAAAACGAATCAGTATTTGTTCAGAATAGTTTGCAGTGAGCAGAGCTACATTTAATGCAAAATTCACCTAGAATTCCACAGTATTTGGTAAAAGTAAATATTCCTTTGATCAGAAACACATACTAGAACAATATGCCTGGTTCAGATAATATCTTAAACATCTTTCCAATGAATACATCTTTGCAAAACTGCAGCAATTCCAACCATAATTATTTTCATTAAATTTTCATTTGCATAAACTCTTTTATTCATCCTATTTTAATTTACCATATACTGTTAACAAAACACAGGCTATTTCATGTTCCATTTCATATTCAGCTATGACTGATTAGTTTAAGCACATTGAATGATCATGCATATACATTGGAATAATTTTCATCATTTTGTCTCCAGACCTGGCAAGTTTTGTTTTCAAGTAGATGATCTTTACTAATGAGGTGCGGATTTCTTTATGAAAATCAGGGAGCAGCATAAAAAACCACTGAGCTTCCTTGATCAGAAAGCTGTATAACCATATGCAATTGACACTGCAGCAGGACAAGAGTCCTGCCTTAAGTCTTAGTGGTTTGGGCAGTTTGATTTGAGATGGCAGTCAAGAACAGCAGTCTTTCTTCAAAACACATTTTCAGATTATGAAGTTTTTAAGTTATAAATGTTTTAACATTATAAAAATTACAGCAGCTTCTGTTGTTCCAAATTAAAAAAATTTCCTTTCCTAGCCATTACACCAAGCAGTATTTATGTTCTGAAAATATATTAACTTTGCTAACATATATCAGTTTGTGCTACAGAGTGCAATGTAAGGCGATGAGCTAGTATAGTTTTACTGAAGACTTATGCATTGTTCATGGTAAAGAAAACAAGCTAAATGACAGCATAGCCCTTGAAATTAGGGCTTTTCTTCTTGGAAGCTTGGAGCAGTCTCTGAAGGAGAAAGGACACCCTTGGACAGCCAAGGTAACAACAGCATTCCAGTCCTTCTAACACATCTCTGATGGAGGGCTCACTGCAGTCTGGCATCACAGACAAGTAACTATAAAAAATCTGTCTCCTGGGACATCTGGATCACCAGACAAGTGGTGGGAATGCTGAAAACAATATAGTTGCTCTCACACTTTAACTTGTAATTGGTAATGGGGTGTTTCTCATCAGTGAAATCATGCTGCACTTGAACCTTTGGAGGGCATTTGAACCTTATGTGAAATCACATTTGGAGTCTCCCAGTACGGCTGGGACACTTCATGTGCGTGAATAAATATTTACTCCTGTCCATCAGTACTTTGCACCCCAGCCCTTCTCCTGGATCAGCACCGGCCAGTTGTGAGTTTTTGTGACAAAGCAGAAATCCCTATGATCTCACTGCATATTACAAGAGGAGACACAGAGGACTGCTGTCACAAGAAAAGCAGGGAATAGTGTAAATGATGTATTTGAAAGACATGAAGATGTGACATTCATGGACACAGTTGAGTGGTGGACTTAGTGCTGACTTAATGGCTGAGCTCAGAGATGTTAAAAATCTTTTCAAAGCTTAAGCTTCAGGGCAATGGTATTAGATGACTAACCTAATACAAATATGGATATAAGACAAAGCATTTGGAGTGCCTTCCAGATCAAGTATGTTTTATGATACTCAGAGGGATTGTGGTTCAACTCCTCTCAACTTTGGACTTTTTCTATCGTAGTTTCAGAACTGTCAAGCTCCTTGGTTTTTCATTTGGATTCATTGTTTATGGGCTTTATGCAGTATTATAACATTTGGAATTTCAAATAAAGCTTAACAGTTTAATGTATTCATATTTCTCAGAAATGTATCTTAAAAATTATTGAGGTCTTTGATCTCTGGAGTGGTATTCTTCTTTGATTTTTTTGGTTGGTTTTGGCTGGCTTTTTTTTGTTTGTTTGGGTTTTTGTTTGGTGTTTAGTTTGTTTTATTTGTTTGTTGTGGTTTTTGGTGTTTTGTTTTTTTTTTTTTTTTTTAAGTCTACCTGTCCTAGTCAGGTATTTAAATGTCTAAAATGATTCAAGGTTCTGGGTTGGACTTTTATATCAGTCCTTTTTAGTAGAATGATTTTTAGCTACAAAAATGGTGTTACTTTTAGAACCAGTGCCATGAACTGAAGATTGTATATGACATAGGCAGGGTAAAGAAAACTGACCCAAAGGATAAAAACTTAGATAAAAGGTTCTGCATAGTCTAACCATGGACCACATATAGAATGATAATAATTAAAATCACAAGGATGGATCTTCAGAAATATCAAGCCAACATCAGCTGTATTGACTTAGCTTCTCACCTGGCTTACAGCTCGCAGTTTAGTGTTGCTCTGGTTACATGGTGGTTATTTCTCTAGTTATTTTCTCTATTTCTATTTACCTTGCTTCATCATATTTATGGGCTGCAGTCTGATCACAAAGTGTTTCTAATCAAATAAACCTAGTAAAATCAAAAGCTTTTACCCAATTCCTTTCCCATCCATGTCAAAGACAGAATGTAACTCAGCGGAAATATTAAATTAACCTAACAGTAATTAGAATAAAAGTTTACTAATCATTCAAGACTGATGCACATCATTATGCATTTAAAAGAGAACTTTTCTGGCAAACTTACTTCAAAAGGATCAAGCTAACAAAATAAACATTCAAATGCTGCTTCCTTGTGTTTATAAAGTTTGAAGTTCAGGAAATTTGGGAGGTGGCTATGTGTATATATGTGCAAATGTATGGTAAAGCTTTATAGCATAAATCTGGATGGAAAAAGAAGCTGGTGAGTGTATCTGTTATGTATTTACAAAATCATTGCTATTATACAGAAAAATTTGGATGCAGAGATTTTAATCAGTAACTTGAATTAGCTGTTTGAATGCACATAAATTCATATATAGGTCAGAGGAGCAAAGCTTTTGCCATTTCAAGCTCTGAATTCACAGTGATACCATATTCTGGGGAAAAGCCACTCACATCTGACCTGAAAGCTTTTATTTGCTGTGGAAAGTGGCTGCATTAATTGCCACTAAATTCCCTTTTTAACACAAAAGGAATTTTAAACATCGGGACAATAGCTACTGGTATAAACAGTTTTTCTTCTTGAAATCAATGTCTACTACATAATGCTTTTTTAATCCACATTAGCTTTTGAATCACTGTTCTGCACATCCAATTAGAAAGATTTGTAGAGCATTTTGCATTCACAACTGAGCTGATGAATGTCAGTTTTCATTTATTTTGCTTTCTCATCCATCCCTGAAATTTCTACTTTAGTTTAAACAAAGGGTTCAGGAATTACTCAAAACTGCTGCTGGATTAGACGTGGCTTCACACTCCAGCAATTTATTCTTTTTTTTTTTTTTTTTCCCTATGAGAAAATGAAACAGTAAGTTCTAAGATCTGGCATTTTGAGGGAGACAAGTCTCCAACCATAACCCAAACTATTCAGCTATTCATTCATAAAACCAAGGAGCTGTTTCCAGAACTGTAGTTTTGCATGACAGTAGAGAACAAACTATTAATAAATATAAAAGTCAAAGCATTCGAGTATTATTATTGAGATTGTTTGATGGCTGCTGTTAGAATTAGAGTTAAGCTTAATTATTTGGTGAAATGGGTCTCAGGCTTTTACTTCTGACAACATATATAGTAAATATATATAATATATATAAACATATATAATAAATAATATATATAAAATAAATGGGTACTCTGAAACAGAGACATGATACCAAGAAAGAACTGATGATGAATTTTGGTCTGTTATCATTGCTAGACTTCACTACTTCCTTAGGTACTGGAACCCTAAAGAATAGTGTGTTTTCAGGTATGGTATTTACAGAAAAGCAGTATAGTACAAACAAGATTCATTGTGATATTGGTGATTATAATAAAAACATTACACAATCTTAAGCTATTTAGAAATAAAAAAAGCACAAACATTTTCAACAGCATATAACCTCCCTTCATATATTTTAATTTGGACATAACAACTAAAGGTTTTGGACAAGGATATAAATGATAAGTAATTTTGATGGGAACTTTCATTGCTTTATTTCTGTTACATTATCATCTTCCTGGCATCCA
Organism: Myiozetetes cayanensis; assembly: GCF_022539395.1. Taxonomy (NCBI): domain Eukaryota; kingdom Metazoa; phylum Chordata; class Aves; order Passeriformes; family Tyrannidae; genus Myiozetetes; species Myiozetetes cayanensis. Next base: position 354,489 of record NW_026087698.1, on the reverse strand, counting down.
TGCTGAGTTTGACAGTAAAAGTATAAATGTACGGGATAATTTCTGCTAAATTTGTATTAAAAAAACCCCTCAAATTAATAACTGCTATAATTTCTGCTGTTTTCTCTTTCTTATCATCCTACCTGCATGATGAGGTTCTGTTCAGGACTCCTAATGATTGGAACTGTTACTGCAGGATCTACTAAAAGAGCAAAAATGCATTTGACAACTTTTATGAGCCAGGACAACACTTGCCATTTCGTTGGGTATCCCTATATTAATGATAACTTGCACAATTTTGGTTTATTTTTACTTTTTTTAGTCATGCTTTTAGTTTTTTTGCTGTGATGAGGGGAAAAGGAAGGACTTCTTTACTTGTTTTCTTTGACCCCTAAATACTCTTTAATCCTTTTTTTGGCAGAAAATTATCAATATTACATGTCTGAAGCCCTTTCTGGCTCAGATCCTTTCAACCTCACAGATAAACTTGTTGTTAATCTGGCTTGTATTTAATTCTGAGTGACCTACTAACACTAACTTTTAATACTTCTGAAACTAGTACAAGGCATGGCTTTTGGAGATGCCACTAATTTCCAAGGTTGAAATCACCTTTCATTTTTCGCATGAAGTTGAGTTCATTAGAATTATTGTCTATAGTTAATTATGACATCCATCCTGTGCTCTCAGTGGAACTCTTTCTTATAAATGTGTGAGTAGGGGAAAAAATAACAGAAGCAGATTGAGAATAGTGAGTCCTGAATAGATTGTATTTATGGGTAAGACATGAACCAAAAACCTGAAAAAAAGGTCTCTTTTTTTAAATGAACCATGTGAGAATTCAGAATAAAAATCAAGAAGTTTATTTCAGTCATGACATATTACATATGTTTAGTAAAAGGACTTTGGTTTTTTTTTTAAGAAAGGATATAGGAAATAAAACTTGTGTTTTCTGAAAAGAAAGTTGCATTTATTCTCCAAAGTAATTTGTCTGTTATTTTCAAGCATTTTTAATATCATGTGGCTTAAAAAGAAAATAAAAATAAATAACTGCATATTTGATGAAAATAAAATCAAATAATACCACTGGTCCATGATCAAGCTCAAAACTCGTTGACATTGGAAGAAAAAAATTCAGTGTTTCTTTTTTTCTTTGGGTTTTTTTTTGGTTGGTTGGTTGGTTTTTTTTTTTTTTTTTTTGCATTGAATGTGTGTGATGTATACTTTTTTCCATTTATTAAAATCTGAAATTACATAAAATGCCTGTGTTGTTCAGAAGGGAAGTCTGATGGGAACATGTTTTTTTTAATGACTTTTTTAATGGGAAACATGTTTGAGATAAATATGAAATATCTGTACAAAACCTTGAGAAAGGGGGAAAAAAAAAAAAAGATGTAAAACATTGTCCTGAATGAAGGCTGCACGTAGTAGTTTATTTCTTCACCAAGAATCCTAATGTAAAAATGTTTATTCACTTGACTTATTTGTTGTTCATAAATTAAATGTAAAGATTTAAGTTTTATTTTAATAAGGAAGAGACAGCTTTCTGGACAGAACACCAACTAACATCTCAGATTTTGATGACTCACAGAATCACTAAACTTGGAAAAGACCTCCAAGATCGTCCGACCTTTGGCTGAACACCACCAAGTCCATTAAATCATGGCACTAAATGCCCCTTCTACTCATTTTTTGAACACCCAGAGGTAGTGACTCCACCACTTCCCCGAGGACCCTGTTCCAGTGGCTCGTTGTGCTCTCAGGGAAGAAATTTTTGCTAATATCCAACCTGACCCCCCCACGGTGCTGCTTCTCATTTACCCATTGCTGGTTTCCTGGGAGAAGAAGCCAGTCCCCATTGTGCCACTGCCTCCTTTGAGGCAGGTGTAGAGATAGATGAGGTCTCCCCTGAGCCTTCTAAAAACGCCCAGCTCCATCAAACACTCCTCATGGGATTTAAATTCCAGATCCTTCACTAGATTTGTTGCCCTTCTCGGGATGTGCTCCAGCACCTCAGTGTTTTTCTTGCAGTGATGACTCAGTACCATCCCTGTCTTCCAGCTCAGAGGAATGGGTACTCTGAAGAGAACTGGGCTTGTTATTAAAGACAGAGGTAAACAAATATCTCAGCCTTTTCCTCATCCTTTGTCACTAGGTTTATGACACACGCAGCAAAGGATGGAGATTCTGCTTTTCACTCTGTTTGTTGCTAATGTGTTCACTGCTATTGTCTCCTACAGCAGTAGTCAACTTTAGTTCTAGTTTAGCTTTGGTCCTTCTATTTTCTCCCTGCATATCCTCACAACACCCTTGAAGTGCTCCTCATTTGCCTGCCTCTTCTTCCACAGGTCACAAACTTTCCTTTATTTCCCTGAATTCTGGCCAAAGATTTCCGTTCAACCAGGGCTTCCTGAACTCTCTTGCCCTGCAGGACTGCCTCCCAAGGGACTCTCTCAACCAGTCTCCTACTAAACAACCAAATTCTTCCCTGTATAAGTCCAAGGTGGCAGTTCTGCTGATCCCCCTCATTATTTCTAAAGAAAGGAAACCTGCCATTTCATGACTGCTTTGGCAAAGACCTCTACATCACCCACCAGTCCTTCTCTGTTTGCAAACCACAGGTCCAGTTGGATGCCTCACCTAAGTGGCTCTCTCACCAGGCTGGGAGATGGCTGTTACCAGAACAGACTCAACTTGGAGAAAATTAGCTTAAATTATTGCCAATTAAAATAAATAATTAATTACTCCTTTGCATCATCAGAAATAGAAGGAAAAACCTTGAAACAAACCCTTTGCTTCCCACCGATGAAGCCGATCTTCAGTCCCTCACTCCAAACATCGAGTGGTGAGGGTGGGATTTACAGTCAGCACACTGCAGTTCCTCTCTGCCTCTGCTTTTTCCTCACACTTTCCCCCTGCTCCAGTGTGGCTCCTCTGCATTCTGCAGTGCCCTCAGGAATACCCACTTCCATCTGCCTATGTCTCCCATGGGTTGCAGCGTGGAGATCTTCTCCAACATGGTGTTCTTCCTCCTCCTGCTCTGATTTTGGTACTCCCTCTGGTCTTTCTCACTCTTTTTTTTTTTGTTCTTTCAATGTCTGATGTTATTTGTCCTTTTTTTTTTAAACGTGTTTTTACGACGGCACCACATGTGACTGATGGTCTCATCTGTGTCCTGTGGTGAGTCTATTGGAGCCAGCTGGAACCAGCTGTGTCTTGAATTAGGCAGCCCATAAAGCCTTTCCACAGAGGCCACCCAGCTGCACCCACACTGAGAGCACCTTGCCACGGATACCAAATACACTGCCAAGAAAAGAAAAAAATTATCTTGTTCTCTAAAGAGGGAAAGATCTGTAAGGCTGTTATTTTCACATGATGAAGCCTGATGTCTGGGAGTAGTTAATTGTCCTTGAACTTCCAGTGATTGGATTAATTTGTGTTAGAAGTACTTCATAATGTTAGCAATGATAAAATAAAACTGTTTGACAGTGGCTGTGTTTGGGGTTCGACTGGAGAAATGGTTTTCCCCCTAACTGGTCTGGTTTTAGGATGCTGGACAGGGGTGCTGTCCAGGCAATCTCTCTCTTTTCCATACATGGTCAGACCTGGGAGTATAACTGACTTGGGGATTATTCATAATCAGCTAGTTTGTACACTGACCTTCAGGAAACTTGACGGATTTAGTCACAAACAGGGGGCATGATTCCAGTGACGTGGAATGTGCACATACAAACAAATGCTTATGCTGGTGTTTAGGGGTCCCGCTGTGCATTTAGGATTTAACTGTGCGTTGTGTGCATCAAACATTTTGCCACTGGGGTTGTGGCTTTCATGCAGCACTGGTAACCCTGGGGCAAAGTGTGTTCTGAGCACCTACTGGGACTACAGGTATAACCAGGAGTTACTTTAGTAAATAATTCAAATTATATAATTGTGGAGAAACAGTGAGATAAGTGATTTTTTTTCACCCCGTCTAATCTACAGCAACAGAAAGATTTTCCTGTATTTCAAGGCTGGTAGAACGTCAGTGCATCATGATTCACAGAGACTGGTGTGATGTTCATCCCTTCCTCTTCCAAGAGTTATGGAAGATGAGCAGTTTCATGTCCCTGAGAAATAATGTCTTACATCTTTTTTAATTAGGCTTGTTTCAGAGTTTCTCAGGCTGGTACACAGGTGACTTGGTGGTGCCTCTTGGTATTTGCTGGTGAGGTAGCAATGGTGTGCTGATATTGTGGACGTAATAAACCACGTTAAAAGAGGGTGAAGCAGTTCAGAGCACTTCTAATGACACTTTGCCACAGAAGCAGTTGACGTTGCAGAAATGTGTGATCACGACAACGGGCAGTCAGAGAACGATGGAAGTTCATGTTGATTATACGTTAGCTGTGTGAAAATACTGTAATATCATGACTGAATATTTAACTTTTGGTTCAGACTTTGTCCACAGGTCAGCTTTAATGGGCTGTTATTTCTATACGGTTTGAAATGCATATGCAACAGAGGTTCACTTTTTTAGCAGAGAGAGGCATTCAAGAAAATCGTGGTGTATTTAAATGCGTGCAAATGAAACCTTTTTCGTCTCAACTGTTCTGAGACTTTTGTGATCCTTTGAGTTGTGACACATCTGTTGTAAGGCATTTTTTCATATCACATTCAACGAGAGTGAAAAACCTACACTAAAATATTCCGTTATTCCCGAAGTATCTGTTTTCCCAACATCAACTCTCATAACCCTGTGGCATACTCTTCAAACAGGGTTGGCGACTCCTCCTGGAGGGAGAACAAGATCAGGTGTCTGTCACTGAAAATAGTGTGGCATATAATAAAACCCCCCTGCTTTTATAATAAATGCAGATAGCAGCTGCAGTGACTGGGATGGCTTAGAGAGGAGCTTTTGCAAACAAAACCAGAAACACTAACTCGGATTTTGTAAAACACACAGTAATTGAATACAGAGAATTAGGCATTATACTTGCAATGGTATTTGTGAGATGAAAAGATCAAATTCTGTTTTAAATACTGGAATATAAAAAAAATGTAGTTAATTCTTTTATAGTGATAAAATACTTTTGTTTTCCCACAATACTGGTATCAGTTTTACTGTGGTTGCATAATGTACATTATGTGCAGGCAGTAGAGTAAAAGAGTTGAGAAGAGCAGTTTTAAATGAAGTTCACAGACAATTTAGAAGGAAGGTTATATTCTCCTCCTGTCTTTAATGGCAGTCTCAGCTGTGCTGATGGAACACAGTCACTGATGGTAAAGCAAAGTCATTAGGAATCAAATCCCTGACTGAGAATTTTAACTCCATAAATGAGCTGCATAGGCACTTAACCTGGGAACTCCCAGGATATTTTAAAGCATATTTTCAATTAAATCTGACTTGAGGAACAGTAAGAAGAACAGCACTATATTTTCTTTAGTGTTAATGGGGATAATTTTTTCTTTTGACCTGCATGTGTGGTGCACGATCTGCTGAGAAGATATCACTGGTAGATGTTAAGATGAAAGGGCTGGAGTTTCATGAGCACAGCTTTTCACAGTTGTCACACACATTTGGGACAGCAACCTGCCCTGGTTGACACTGCTTTTTTCAAGGAGGTTGGACTAAAAAATCTCCAGAAGTTCCTTTCAACCTCAACTAGTCTATGATTTTATAGAAGAATATAATAATATAATATAATATAATAAATATAATATAATATAATACAATATAATATAATATAATATAATACTATATTATATATTATATATAATTGTGTTATATTATATTATAATATTATATTATTATATTATATTATATATTATATATAAATATATAAAATAATATAATATATAATATATATAATATAATAATATAATATAATATTATAATATAATATAACACAATTATATATAATATATAATATAGTATTATATTATATTATATTATATTATATTATATTATATTATATTATATTATATTATATTATATTATATTATATTATATTATATTATATTATATTATATTATAGAGTAGAATAATCTTAAGCATTGTAATAGCAGTTTAATGTCCTCGTTTATTAAGGAGAGCAGTGTAATTTATGGCAAACCTACACAGTGATCTTACTGGACTTTCTACTGTTCATTTTGAAAATCCACAAATACAGTCAATTACCAAAAAAAAAAAAAAAAGAAAAAGTCAAATCTACAAGTGTTTCACTGTTTGCAATTCATAGTGGGGAAAAATAATCAGATATTGAGAAAAAATAATTTCTAGCAGAGATAATGTATATAAATATTACTGTACTTTGGCTTAGTTTTTTTTCATGTTCAATGGAATTTAGACTCCTTCCAGGAACATCTGGTTGGTGTTCAGCTCATTTTCTTCCTGTTGAGCTAAATTAGGACCAAATACTTGTTATAATATATGTTTTCTTTCAGAGAACAGCCATTTTTAGGTTTTTTGTTTATCAGAAACTACAGAAGCCCAGGTTAGTTCAACTATTCTAGAATACCGTTATATTTTATCTATTCTTTTCAAGAATTACAGTCTATATGAAAATATTTTAAATGTAATTGTGTTCTTCAGATGTCTTAATAGCTGTTTTATTTTAGAGTTTTTCACTATTATTCTAAAAGACACTGATTTTGGAAAATATTTTTTCCTTACCCCCCTGATGTACACCAGACCAAGTATAAAATTACAACTGCCACATGATAAGCCCAGAAAACTGAAACACAAATCCTAATAAAAGAACTACAAGTCAGAAGCTCTTCTATCAGAATATGCCAAAGTATGAAAATGAAATACCCTGTAGAACTGTGTAATTTCTGTTTAATTTTCAGTTGGAAATTCACAAGAAATTTAATGTCTGGTATTTTTAATTTAATATTGTTCTTTGTTCTTGTGCTGCTGAGAACACAGCTGTGCTGGGCAGGGCACATCTCCAGGATGCAGGACTACCGCCTCCCTAAGATCGTACTCTATGGGGAACTTGCCACTGGTTGCCGTAAGAGAGGAGCCCCGAAGAGGAGGTACAAGGACTCCCTGAAACAATCCCTCATCCTTGGTCATATTGATCATCACCATTGGTCTACCCTGGCCTCCAATTGGGAGGCCTGGAGACACACCATCTATAACGCTGCTGCTGCTTTTGAGAACACACACAGGATCACTCTTGAGGAGAAAAGACAACGCAGAAAGAATCGCGTCTTGTCTGTATCACCTGGGGAGTCTCTGCTGTGCCTTCTGCAACCGGACTTGTCTATCTCGCATTGGCCTTTTTAGCCATCAGCGCGCTTGTAGCAAGCGTGGGTAGAGCCCTTTCAAATCTTCGTTCGCGAAGCCCAGCCATGGTGATGATTGTTCTTTAATGTTTTATTGGCTTTTTTTAAACACTTTTTTTTTTTTTTTTTTTAGCTGTCAAAAAATAGATGAATAGGTTTTGGAAAATTTGAATTTCCTGACAGATACATATTCAACCATGACCAACTGTATAAATCACATGAAACCTGTCAAAATCCAGTTCAGTGGGAAGTGCATTAGACCTTTATGTTCAGTGTAACAAATGGGCTGGAGAAGATATTATATAATTATATTACTACTTAGGAGCATAACAAAACTGCTCTGTGCATTTCAGGCTATTAGTTAAAAAACATCTAATGCTTTACTGTGACAAAAGAATGAAGAGGGTGGCTGCCAGAGGCTGTAATTGGCTTCCTCAAGAGACCAATATATTTCAAAATACACAGCAAGTAACGTCTACAGCAGAGGTATTTGATTCTACAAGACATTCACTTGAGCTTTAACTCTCTCTGTTGTTATGGCAATGGCACTTTAATGGCTCAAAATCCCGTCGCATTTTGGTGGCTCCCATCTCCATGGAGTAGGGTCTTAGGGTACTCCAGTCCCAAAACTTGACGATGAATGTTAATATTTCTTCCCTTTCAAACAAAGAATTTAATGAGGTGGCACTTTTAATGATTATAAGAATTAAATTATGCCTATCTCTCTCCTTCAAAGAAAATGGTGTTTTTCTTAGATACTGATCTCCATCTTTCCCAAATCTGTCTGCTGCTGTTGCTTCTTAAAATATTTTTGCAGAAGTTTCAGGTGACAATTCTTTTCCACCCATTATTAAAATATTGTTCACCCTCTTACTTTTTTAATACCTTTTACTCCTATAGTTACGAAACATGGCAAAAATCTGTATATGTTCAAAAAAAAGAGGTGGTGTTGGGATTTCCATTTGTTATTTTCAGGGTTCAGACCACACACTTCAAATTTCCACCATGAAAACACACATAAATATTTATATAGACCCTTCTGCTTCAATAGGTGACTCTGGAGTCAAAACCATGTTTCAAAAATATCTGTTTGGTTGTTGCTAGGTATTGCACGGTTTATTTACTTAAATGCCATGGTCTCTGTAGGTGTGTTACAGAACTTAATAATTAGGAGGGGAAAAAATGGAAAATTAATTCTGTAACCTGATGTCGAACTTTCATGACATTCAATGATGCAAAAAAATATTTCTCTGAATTACAGTCATATGTTTCAGAACATCTTCTGCTGGAAATGTAGAAATAAACTCCTATTTATTTTGGAAGCATCACAGTTGTTTTCACAGCACTGCTAAGGGAAAAAGTATTTCATCCCAGATGTCATATATCATAGAATTACAGAGCTGTCATTAAATATATATAATTTATAATTATAGGTATTGATTGTCAGTTCCTTTCATACCATGTGACATTGATATAGTAACTTGAAATATTATTTTTTTAATATTTCTTTCTTTCCCTCTTTCCTTCCTTCTTTATATTTTTTTTTTTCTACTTTGCTCTGGAGACAGGGCTGTGGTCTATCTCAGGTACATGATGAAATTGGGTTTGTAAACACAACTAAGGCGATAAATTTAGACTAGTTATGGCAATTGGGTAAATAAATTATTAATGCTTGTGGATATTTTTTAATCACATAAACTATAAATTCGTTTTCAGAATCAGAAATATTCAAGAGAAAATATTATATTACAGAAAAAATATAATTTTTAAAAATTCTATACATTTTTTGATCATGGTTGGTCCAATTTGCATGAATATACTGGTTAAATAAGTGAAATATTCTCCTTAATATTTACTGAGTCTTAGGAATGCAATGTATGTCTGTTGATTTCTGAGTCACTTCTCATGAAAATTGATAAACCCTGAATTTCAAAGAAAAAGAAATGGCCTGCTCTGTCTGTATTATAATGCCTACCGGAAAATATATACCAGGGTCAAAAATTCAATTTTCAATTAATTTTCATTTCTTCACACATTTTTAAAAGGTTGAATTCATAAATGTATAAAATACACTTCTCTTCAGATACTGAGGTAAGGTATTAAAACTTGCTATAGAACTTCTTGATAGTCTAATAATACCTGAGCACACGCAAAATTAAAGATTTTATCACCCTGGTGATTATTTCATAGGAGCAATATTTTTTTCTAATCTCATATGCTGAAGGACTTAATTTAGATACAAGATATGCTATTTCTGTCAAGCTAAAAACCAGTGTGATTTCAAACTAAAATCTGGATGTAATGAATTTGACAGTTCAGGCCTAAACTTATCACCAGGATCAGACACAGGTACACGTAGGTTTATTTGAACTCTTTAAATATTGAATTCTTCATTTCCACATTTTTTTATCAGTTTACTATGAACTTCTTGGTTTATCTGTGCTTTAAATTCCTTGATGCTGAGTCTGCTGTACCTGAAAGCTCATTTCTAGATCTAGACTCCATCCTAACAGGGAAATCCTGGTCCAAGTTAATTAATTGCGGGGTGAAATGAACTATAGACTTTTCAATTCAGTGTTGTAGAGTTCGATCTCCTGTTTGAATGAAAAATAAATGTAATTGGAAGAAAGATTTATGCACAGAGGTTGCTCTCCGGCCCTTGGCAGTTGTCCAGGTTGTCCAGCAGTCATATCGACTGGATAAACTGACATTAAAAATGTTTTACTCCAAGTATGGGACATTCTTTGGTCTTTCCTGTGTTCTGTATGTGTCAGAGAGGCAGGAGTGGCAGCAGAGGACACGTCAAAGCCTTTCTGCAATTAGCTAATGAACATTTGTGTGAGACTAGGGTACACTTTTGTGTAGCAGATTCTTTATCAGCCATATATACAAAGAGGGTTTTCAGTGGGATGACAAGAACAGGAACCTTTCAAGAAATAGTATGACAACTAAACATTTATTTTGGTTCCATTTCTGCCTCTGAGGGGTATCACATATTTTCTTCTACTTTGCAATGTACTGCATGAAATGCCAATACTGTTTTGAAAGCTAGCACTTATAGATGGAGGAACAGGTAGTAGAATATAAACACTTGGCAAAGTCAGATAAAGTTTTAATTAAAGACCGTGGGCTGTTTCTCATTATTTTGAGAAATTTTCTCCTGATCTTTGCATCCTGGGATATATAATCTCCAAAAAAAATTATTATTATTATTATTGTTGTTGTTATTATTATTATTATTATTATTATTATTATTTTAACATAGCTGGCCAGTATTTCCAGCTTACCTAACGACTGGAGGTTTTGGAATTCTGATGTGACCACTGACCATACACAAGTCATATTTTTGGAGGAATTCATTGCAGGCATGTAAAGTGTTAAAGAACAACTGTGTGATAGCCACAAATGATTGAACAGACTTACTACACATTCATGCAGTAATATTGCACACACAGCTATGCACATACACCACCTGCTTAGTAGGTTAAATCCTTGATTCAATTGCCACGTTTAGTGCCTTGCAACAGACATTAAACTGGGTCTGCTGCTAAAAATGTGTGTTTTACCTGCTGAAAAGCTCATATTGTACTACAAAGGCAGAGGTTTCTTCTGAGTATACAGAAGACGCTATTGTCCCAGTTATGTGACAAAAATGTGAATTAGTTCTCTCACAGCACTTAGTATAAAGAATGAACAAGAGTAGAGGTGTGTGAGTGGTTTTGACTCGATCTTTGACTGGTGTCACTACTTTTTAAGCCCTTTTGAAAGCACTAATATCACACTGTATGGAAAGGTCAGGCTGGCAGTTATAAAATAAAGATAGTACGTAGGTAGTCTGACTTGTACATGACAAAAAACCCCTACAAAATGCAGGATATTTTGTTGTTCTTATTTTTTTTGCTCACACATCCTAAAAAATTTCCCGTCTGAGCAATATATTTCATGCTTTCTGTTCGTATTCATGACCACTACTGAGGAGTTGAACCTGCATGCATCAACTAGAGAGCACCAGTAGTAAAAGAAGTAAAATAGAGTTTTAAACACATTTTAAAGAGAGATTTTTTTTTTCATTATTTAGTTTATTTTAAGAAAATCTAATCTAAAAGGTCTAAAAAATATACAGCATGGGGAGGAATAAAAAGACAACATCAACCTTTCAATATAATTCACATTTTTTTGGAAAGTTGGTTAGCTGACTGTTCAACACAGTGGGATGCCATGTACTATGCACTACTGTATTTCTTTTACTGTTTTTCAACAGAAAGGAGTACTTTTTGTTTCCTTCAAGCAAATTTGGAAGAAACAATCCTGAAAAGTTCCAAATAGGAAGCATAGTACCTTGGGGCTTGAAGCACATTTTATTTTCACGAGTTAAGACCTTCCTCATTAGTTTCAGAATGAAACAGAGTCACAGGTCAGGGAACAGGTCACTCTAATGAGAAAAATAAGATGTGTAGGTCTCCTCAAGAGCTATTGTATTTTCTTAGTGCAATATTAGTAGAATTTTATATCTTGTTTCTGCAGAGAACTTTTCCATTGTGAAGTTGTGTTTAAAGTTGTTGGGCAAAACTGGTTTTTTTGCTTTCTATTCCAGAATTTTCTCTTCTGTCATGCTGAGCTATAATTTTAAGAGTGCCTATGCTACAAATTAGAGAATTTAAGCTCAATGTGCAGTTTAAATTTTAGAGAAAGTGTTGATGGAAAATTAGGGTGACAGCAAAGAAGAGGTGTCATTTTTTATGGTTTTGAAATACAATAATATTATTGTTGCTATTATTACTGAAAGCACAGGTGGGATGTTTACAGTACAGTGTGGAAGCAATCATAGACCCTTTCCTCAGGTATGTAGGTTATTTAGAGAAAAAATCTGTACATAATCGTGCATTTATCCCCTGAGAAAACACTAATGATCAAATTTAAACAGATTGTAAATACTTCCAGGGTTTGGGATCTTGAATTTACTGTAGGTACAAAGAAAACAATTCAGATGTGTCCTAAGTAATATGTATGTCTGAGGGCATGTGAAATGTCTCTAAAGACATTTTTAACATAACTAATATGCTAAACTGTATTTATATATGTTAACATAACAATGCCTAACTAGGATAAGACACACAGATATGTAAATAATAGCACTTAATATGCAACTTAAGCCCCTTCTGTGCAAAAGCCTCTCTACCTGTGATCCCCAATAGTTTACCTTCTCCAACCTAAAGCATCTCTTTTCCTCTGTGTCTTCACCTTTCACTTCTCACTTCCCTATTATTCTCCACTATTCTGCTTCATCTTTCAGTCTGTCTGTACCTGAGGTATTTGATGGGGGACAAAGTTAGCTGAGAATTTACTTTCCTGATCAGTGTTTTCAAGAAGTTGCAGATTTTCCAAGCAATGATTATCCATGTGTGAACTATTTCATCAGACTGATGAGGAAAATGGAAACCACATGAAATGAAGCTCAAATTGAGCTGAAATGCTGGTTGAAACTGACATTTCTGTGCAGGCTTATTTTTATATATGTATATTATAATATTCACATATATATAAAATAGATAAATGAATGAATTACTGAAATAAATAGACACTTTCAAACATTGTGTTTATAATTAATTAATTGTGTTGTTTAGTATTGATGTGGTCACTAAAGAACATTTGGCGAGTCTGTTTCCTGCCAAGGGAAGTTGGTAACCTGAGGAGAAATTATCTATAAAGAATAACACATAGTAATCACCATAAAATCAAGAGTTTCTCATAATATTTACAGTTGCATATGCTACTTAAAATAAGAGCTGTAAAATAGGGGGAAAAAAATGCTTATTTGTTAATGTTGAAAGTAGTGAGAACTGTAGAAGCCTGCAAAGAAAAATATGTCATAAGGACTGGTGCAAAACAGTCTAGTTCTTTATGTATTCAGAAGACCTCAGTAGCTCCAAAGATCTGCTCCTCAGTCCTTGTGTTGGACTTGCTGGAATATTTTGTGTAACATTACTGATGTGTGAACCTGACACATACCCTGCTGTTTGTCAGCGTATACAAAGGAAACGAAGCAAAACACCAAGACAAACTGAAAACCTTTGCTTTGTTGTGTGTAACCACAAATTAACTTAAAACAAGAGAAAAAGAAAACCCCGTACCAGCAAAGGCTGTTATTATTCAGTAAGAGAAATTCTGCTACTTCTCAACAGTCAATGAGCCAAATCTTTGAATGAGAACTTACATTTCTAGAGAAAATCTTTGATGCAAAATAAAAGAATTGCTGGTATTAAAAATAAGAAGTTTTGAGCCAGTTTTGTCTTCTTGCTCTACCCTTCTGTGGTGGACCATAGGATAATATCTAAATGGAGAGAGAATGGATTTGAAGAGAGAATTGTCTAAGTTTACTTTATGGAACAGCTGTGGAACACTGAGGCAGTCAAATATGGAAACACTACATACAATAAAAGCTGAGAGCCAAATTATGTTGCTTATTTATGTTTGTGCAACTACATGAACTAAAGCAATTCTTCCCTGTGATCAAACACTGCTCCTTTACTCCTCTCCCCAAGAATGTAAAAGTGAATATTTGACCAGAAGCAGGGTTTCTGTCCACTAAAGCAGCAAAAAACTTTCCCCAGAGAAATACAAATTTGAGGTTGTATGGTAATATTGTGGAGTTGTAGGAGAGAATAAATAGGAAAGATAATCATGGAATTACATGATGAATAAGTTTATCCTTTGTCAAAGACAAGACAGTCTAGCATGATTTGGGGAAGAGGAGTGGAGGGTGAGGAAAAAGCTCTGTGGGGTGTTTGAGGTCATGCCAAGATCTCAGTATACATCAAATCCTATGAAATGAGAAAAACAGACTTGTTTTTCATGACTGACATCAGGAAAAGTCATTGTTTATCAAGATATTGTTCTGCATTCAGATAAGCACTTTCGTACAGTTAGGAACTGCCATCTGATTATAAGGAACACATTACATTTGGCCAAAAATGTGTTAAATGTGTTTGAAATCCAAATTTTCAGTCCAGTTTTCATCTGTATTAGTCACCTAAAATTTCCAATAAGAACTTTCAGAATTGACCCAACATTTACAACTTACAATTTTATTGAAGAGTAATCAGATTTTCTTTTGCAAATTATTGAATTGTAAACAATTATTTTAAAATTTGTTAAAATTTAAAAAATTTGTTATTTTGCTTTATATTTTGTCTTTTTTATTATTTTTTTAGTATACAGAAGACCCTTCATCTTCCAAATTACAAAGAATGAGAAATTTTCTAATGTTTTGATTCATCTATGAGATCATCTATATAATTTTCAACATCAGATCGGTACTCATCTGCAATAGGCACATAAATGTTTTGGATTTAAATAACTAAAGTTGGTTTTGTAGTATTTTTATTGTATGATATCCTAAATAAAGAGGAAGAACATTTAGCAGCTGTTTCGAAAATCTCACACTGAAAGCTGTTGTACGTTACTTTCCAAAAAGAGAGAGTTCACGTCAAATGAAGTTCCAGCCACATTGCTCCTTCATGTAATTCTAACTACAGTTTTCACTGACATACAGGTGTAAAGCCTTGTAAATGTGCTGAAAAACAAGAATCAGTATCTCTTCTATCATTATTCAATGACAGATAACTTACAAAATATCATAACCTAGTTGTTCATTCTATTCGTACTGCCATGACTTCCAGTTTAATACATTATTTTTTTTTCCTACAGCCTTGTTCTCACTTTGTGACATTTTTCTTTCTCATTTAAGGATGCATCAGTCATTGTTTTCCCACAGGTGTGTCTGTTGCTCTTTATCCTGTCATTGCTCATGTCTGCAAAATAATCTGGCCCCATCCTCTTGACATGCATCCTGAAAAGTTGTCTTTGTGCCAGTAAGTCCCTATGAGCACTTTTGGGAAGTTTGATGCTTAAAGCTGCTACTCTAGCTAAATATTCTTTGGTTTTATTCTTGTTTTTAAAAGGTTTTATATACATCTTTTTTCTTTCCTAAATAATCTATTCATCTCTGCCCTTTTTCCTTTCTTTTTCTTTCCCTGAACTTTCTGTTGCGCCTTTCCCTCTGACAAAATTGCACAACTCAGCTTTAATTTCAGGGTAAAAATATTAAAACGTAGTTCAGATGTTTTCACGGGGTTAGTAAAAATATGAATTTAGGAATCAACAGTTCCTTCCAATTTAGTATCATCAGCAAACTTAGTGTAAGTTTGAGTCCTTCATCCAAGTAATTTATGAAGATGTTGAAGAGCACAATGGAGAGGATGGAGCTCTGAAGAAGCCCACTAGTGACAGGTCACAGCCTGATGTCACCCCAGTCACCGTCACCCTCTGTGCTTGACCCCTGAGCCAGTTGCTTACCCAGCACATGATGTTTTAATCCAGCTATGGGTTAAAACTGGACAGTTTGTTTTTTAAGTCATTACAAATTCATAATAAAAGGGTGTTTCATACATCTAACTACGCTCTTCTTCCTTTAAAGTGCTTAAAATTGAGAAGAATATGATTTATCTAAATGGTTGCCCTTTAATTTATAAATACACTGGAACACTTCTGCTTTTGGCATTCTTAATGTAAATACAGCATTTTCATTTTCTCAGACATCAAAGGGGCAGTAAGATCTGCTGCACTGACTGCTTTTGTAGTTATCATGCTGGAAGAAAAAATAATTTTTAAAAGACTGATATTTTCAAATGATAAATCACCTTATGCTTTATTTATATAAAAATTTTGTATGATATGACAATCTCCTTAATCAATGAAGCATAAAAATTAAAAAAAAAAAAAAAAAAGTAAGGCCCCCCACAGGTAAGTTACAAGCAAAAAAAAAAAAAAGTTATTTGCTTAAAATAAATAAAGAAAGAATGTTTAAAGTCTTAGAAGTATGGCATCTCAGTTTATCTCTTATTATACAACTCAACAGTCTTTTACAAGGCTTCATTTAAATTTATGCTTTGTGATGTTGTTAATCACTGAACCAAGCAAATGTAAAATTGATTCATCACCTATCTACACACACACAAAATCATACCCACATCCTGGCATAGATCCTTGGATTATAACATCTTAAATGTCACTGTGAGAAGGTCACTTTACTTCACTGTGAATGGTACTTGAATGTTCTGAAGAAGTAGCATTTGTTTTTATGGTTTGATTCATTAGAAGTACCAGCAATAATAAAATTATAGAATTCTTCATGTTGCAAAACACCTTTAAGATCATGAAATCCAGTGGTCAGCCTAGCACTGCCACCAGTTCACCACTGATCCCTGCCCTCAAGTGTTGTATCCAAGTGTTTTTTGAACACTTTCAGGGATGGTGACTTCATCACTCCTCTGGACAGTTCTGTTCCAATGCTTTACTATCCTTTTCATGAAAAGACTTTTCCTGATATCTAATCCAAGCCTCCCCTGGTGCAAATTGAGGCCATTTCCTCTGATCCTGTCACTTTTCACCTGGGAGAAGAGACTGTCACCCACCTCACTACACCTTCCTTCCAAGTAGTTGTAGAGAGCAATAAGGGCTCTCCTAAACCTCCTTTTCTCCAACGTAAACAACCCCAGCTCCTTCACCCCTCATAAGACTTGTGTCCTATGTCTGTAAGTTTTAAATCTATGTCTGGAAGTCAATCTTAAATTGACCATAAATATAAAAGGTCTCTTCCATAGGCAATTGCTTTCAGCCTGAACCACCTGGGAAGCCAGTCAGCTTGGAACCTGTGTGCTTGCTTCAGCAGGAGAGGGATGGGTCTGGTGTGAGCATCTTTAATTGTGTGCTGGCTTTGGCCTTGTGTAGATTTAATTTTCTTAACAGCAGCTACTGTGGGGCTGTGCTTTGGATTTGTGCTGAACTCAGTGTTGATCATACAGAGATGTTTTTGTTATTGCTGAGCAGGGCTTACCCAGAGCCGGGGCCTTTTCTGTGCTTTGCACTGCCCTGCTGGCCAGGAGGCTGTACCTGTGTGGGAAGCTGGGAGGGGACACACCTGGGACAGCTGACCCAGAATCACCAAAGGAATATCCCATACCATATGGCATCATGCTCAGTTCATAAAGATGGGGGAAGAAGGAGGAAAAGGGGGGTACATTAGGAGTGATGGTGTTTGTCTTCCCAGTTAACCACTCGTGGTGGAGCCCTGATCTCCTGGGGATGGCTGGACTCCTACCCGCCCATGGGCAGCAGTGAATTAATTCCTTGTTTTGCTTTGCTTGTGTGTGTGGCTTTTCTTTCTCTGTCAAACTGTCTTTGTCTCAACACACCAGTTTTCTAGCTTTTTAGCTTTCTAATTCTCCCACCAATCCCACTGGTGGGGAGGTGAGCGAGCAGCTGTGTGGTATTTGGTTGCTGGCTAGTGTTAAACCCTGGCAAATGGCTTCGCTGTTTTTAGGGGAATTTTGAAGGACATTGTTATTTATTGTAATAAATAAAACCAGAAATTAATATACCTTTCTAAACTTCATTGCTATTAATATAATTACGATGAAAGAGAAGGTTGTTGCTTCATGAGTTTGGAGCCATATCTGTCTTGAGAGAGGAGAGTGATGGTTGCCTCGTAACTTTCAGGCTTGCACAGCCCCAGTAAAACCAGGGCCTTGTGTCCTGTAGCCACCCTGCTGCACTACTGAAATTGATAGAGTACAGAGTAGGAGCAATATATAAATATATATATATATACAGAGAAGGTATTTATTTGCCAATGTAAAGCAGCATTCACATAATCCACCTGATATTTTGCACCTGATGTGCATGTCAGCAGTTGATATCAGAGAGATACAGGAGGCCTCTCAGATTACTGCTATTGATTAGATTAAGCCCTTTCAAATGGAGCTGTAAAAGCCTTATTAGAATTCCAGCCAGCCACCCCTCCTCAGTCACACTCACACTTGGAATATTCTGGAATTGCTGGCTTGTAAAGGGACTGGCATCAACACTATTTCTTAATAATAATAATTATTATAATGAAAAGGAACACAAATAGAGTTTTCAGATTTGTTTCTCTTTGTAAGTAACGTAATTTCCTGGATGAAATTTACCTTGCAGAAACATTTTGCATTAAACTATAAAGATGTAGTAAGATGGACACAGATAGAAGCAAGCTGGAAAATATGTGATCAAAGTAGACTGTTCAGAATGCATGTTGGCTTTGGAGAAATCCTTATGAGCGCCAAGGTGTATGAGTGAGAGAATTAGAAACACAGTTTGGACAGGGATGTACCTTATTATGTACCTTGAGATAAATCCTGATGCAGCTCCTTCTTGCGTTTGTTGAAGTTAATAGCATATGTATGTGTCTGGTTTGGAGATCGATGCTCTAAAAATACAGTTTTCTGGAGTGAACTAGTACATTTTAAACATTAAGAGCCTGCAAGACCTACAATGATTTCCTACTAATTCTGAAAATTCTCACTGAACATTCAGCAAAGTGTAGATTACTAAATAACCTGAGTGTTGTGGGTTACCTGGTTTGTTGAAAGCTCAGGTGTAAATCTGGCTCAGCTGTAGCTGCTGACTCTTACCACTTTCACCACTGTGGCAGTGGTGTCTTACTGTGGTGTGGACATAGAGAGACACCATGCTGTCTCTACGTTAACCATTAGGTGAATGAGAAACAACAACAAATGTCATGATGTAGCTCTGGTGGTGACTTGCTCAGCTTCCCACGTGAACTCTGTGGCAGAGCTATTCATTGAAGATTACGGTGTTATTTCTTCTTTGTGATATTATTTGGAAACCTGCCCATTCTCGGATCAGATGAAGGATCTAAACTAAATGATTCTTCATTTGTTTAAATTTCACTTAACAACATGCAGAGTATTTCTCTACCTTGCAGTAGATCAACCATCCAGTACATCAGAGCAGTCTGATCATCCATTTGACAACTGGTATGTAGGCACGTGAAGCAACACTTTATTCTGACAAGCCTCACTTTTGAATATATTATTTTGACTCAGTATTGAGATAATTTCACATTAAATAAACTAATATCTGGGTACAAGTAAATCCTGTGTCTCCTGCACATTTTGGCTTGATTTTCCATGACCAGTAATGGCAGAGCTTTAACTTATAGCTACTCCCTCTGTCAAGTCTTTGATCTTCTAACCAAAGCCTAGAGACAACAAAATTTCAGAGAGAAAGAAAAAAGAAAAGAAAAAAAAGTTTGTTTTCTCTTTTTATAAAAGAAGTGATTTTTTTTTTTTTTTTTTAAGTAATCTGGTCTCAGAAACAGGTGACACACTTTAGTAAAGAATACCTGAAATCCAAGACAAGGAAGGCATGTAGTCTGTATGGAATATTGCATCATGAAGACTTTTATTCAAGATTTGATTATGTCATACAACTAATAAAACAACCATAATTTTTTTTGAAAAGGAAAAAGACCAGCTGTGTATTTTCCTCCTCAACATTAGGATTTTCCTTAGGAAAGTATATCTTTTTCCTTACAAAATTGTAACTGTCCAAGTTATAAAATGAGAAATATCAGTTTATGATCTGCTGTCAAGTTAAGGTTTATATATTTCATTGCATTATGGAGTAAAAAAAGAACTGTTTTTTGCCACTGTAAATTGTACAATATCACCAGTTATATGTGATTTGTACAGTCTACTTTTGTGACAACTTTCCCTATCTTGAAAGGTTATGAGATGCTGTACATTGAAGCACGATATTTTCATGCGCAGTAAAGCACTTAGATGAAATTTTGATATATTATAGATGAATTGTCTGTCTTCCTGTGTGGCCTGTAGTAATGAATTAATGGAAATTTGCAAAGGCAGTAGTAATTTAATTTTATGTGCTATGAGAAATTGTGGTTTTTCAAAAAGAGTCACCCTTGAAATAGAATTAAAACTACATATTTATTTATTTTTTTTTCCAAAGAGGGTTTCTTAAGTTCCTAATAACAAAACTGGACATTTAGCTGATCTGTTATTCTAGAAGTCTCTTAATTCCTAAACCCTCTTTGATAATATCATGACCAGCTCCAACAGTGAGGGCAGCTGAGTTCTCAAGTGGAAGCAGACTGCTCTGGTGAAAGATTTTGGTGTGTTCTCTCTACCTGAGCTAGAAAAAGTGTTCTAGGTTTTAATACTCAGGAGTTGTGCACTTGTTCGGAACTTACACTAATAAAATTTTAATACACAGCATTCATATTCTATAGCTTCCTTTATGTCTGCATATGAGTCTGTATATGCCTTACTGACTTCAATATGGCAGCTGAATATTTACCTCTTGAAAATGAGGAAAGATTATTGTTTTCTCTCTCATTTGATAGTTTACAAGAACAAAGGTAGTAGCCAAAAATTTCTTGGAACAGCCTGATGCTGCAGTTCCTTAGGACACACACAAAAAGACCCACAGAGTCTGATGTGGATTTGATATGGAAAGTTTTATCATCAGTGTATGACTGAAAGTGGTTATCAACACATCTTGGCAATATTATGTTTCTGGATAGTAATGCTGGGTTTATTTATAATATATTAGCACCTATTTGCAAGATTGGAAGTTAGGTTCTGCTATTTCACATGCCTTCAATAACCATCCAGAAAAAATGTCATTGGGAAACTGTGAGTGGAGAAGCAAGGATATAAAGATGTAATTTATCTGTTTCACCTGATAGATGCAAAATGGTAATTACAAGGTGAAAATAGACCTACAAATTAGGTCCTCTGAAAAAGCACTGGCTATGATACCAACGCTGTTCCTCTTTCTAAATCCTTTAAGTTAGGAAAAGAAGCCTAAACAGAACTAACCACAAAAAAAATCCAAACCAACATGCACACACCAAACAAAACAAACAAAAAAACCAAAAAGAAACAAAACAAATGAAACAAAACCAACAAAACCAAACCAACCACTCAAACAAACCAAAACAAAAACCAAACAAACAAAAAAAAAAAAATCACAAAAACCACACCCAACCCAAAATCTGAGATCTAGTCGTAATTTAGTTGTATGAAAGATCAAATAATCTTTCTTTGGTTTTACACAAGTAACAGCATTCTCTTCTCTGTTGTCCCTTTATTTTAGTCAGTTCTGCTGTCTGCTTACTCCAGTTTACAGGTGTGGAAAGAGCGGAGAACAGGAGGTTACTTGATATTCTTTTAAGTGAACAAAATTTCCTCCTGCTGTTTTCTGCAACAGGTTTCACCACCTAGCAGTAGTTTAAGGCATATGCTGCAAATTTTATTATCACTTTCCTTGCAGGTACATATTTAATCTAATGTTTTCTACCATGGTTTTGTTGCTTTTTGAGGGTCCATAACTTCCCTGGGCAGCCTGTTCCAGCCAGTGCTTGACCACCTTTTCCAAGAAGGAATTCTTCTTAATATTCAATCTAAAATTCCTCTGGAGCAACTTCTGTCCAGTTCCTCTCCTTCCATCACTTGTTACTTGGGAGAAGACAACAACTCCAACCTCACTACAGCCACTCTTCACAAGACCACTGCTCTGGACCCTTCCCCAGCTCCACTGCTCTTCTCTGGACATGCTTAAAGAAGTTTAGAATTAAAGGTACCATTTCTGGAAAGACTTATTCATATTTAAAAAAAAAAAAATCACTAACATGATTAAGTCCATTAACTTGGATGACATTACTCAGATTTAAAGCAATGTAACCTGGAGGAGAATTGGCCCCATATGGGTTCTAAATAGGCAGTGTTCAGTTAAATGAATTGATGTTAAATGAATGTGTCAATTAAGTAATCCTAAGTATAAAATCTTCCAACTTGAGGCTCCTCCAGCTCTGTTTGGGATGAATTCTCAAAAATCCTTTACAGAAGTTTCAGCTCTGGCTAATCACCATAATAGCTTAAAGAGTTTTCAAAAGCTGAGGCACCATTAACCTTCTTGTATTCTATAATTTAAACATTTGGGGAAAAAAAGAGTTTAATCTATATTCATTCTGAAAGAAACAGGTGGACCATTCATTTTGATTCCCTTAAAATAATACAATTTCACAGATTTTGGGATTCTCTTAAATCAGGAACGAGAAAATACAGCCCTACCAAAATCATATGCATATATCTTTCAAAGTAAAGGACAAAATCTGTTGTAAAAACAAGAATCAAAAGGTTGATTTTGGTTTGGAAAATGAATTCTAGGCTCTGGAATAGTCTGAGGGCATTTCATTGTCCTTTTGAGTCTTCCTCATATCTCTTGATGTGAAGATTTCTTTTGGTGTTGGTTTACCAGTGATCACGATATTAACCAAGCAAGAAGAATAAGTCCTGGGAACATCAGGATGAATATCTGATCCCTTTGTTTTCAAATGGGATTTTGTCCTAAAATCCTGTGTAAACCTTACTGCCAATTTGCCACATAGCTGCTAGCTCAGGACCATACATGTCAAATGGGAAAACATTAAACTATTTTCTCAGCTAGAACAAATGGCTATTTAGCACTTTATGGAGCTTAGCTAATAGTGACAGGAGCATAATCCAGAACTGGAACCATTTGAAACAAAAATATTTATACAAAACTATTTCCACTACTCCACATGTACTATTATATATGTTTTTACATGGTCCAGTAAGTTTCCCTGCTTCTTTCCAATAGCTTCTGTCCTCTTATTCTGTTTCATAGGGTGTGCTTGGTATGGTGTACTCTGGAGGAATTGAATTCAAATTTTTATCTTTCCATCCCACATTTTGTATATGCAGGGATGCTTTAAAACTGATCCTACAAGACAGTCAATCCTATAAGAATGAGAAACACTTTTTTCTTTGAAGGATTTCTTGGTTTTTTGTTTGTTTAATTTTTCATTTACATAGCAACTTCTTTGAAAGCCACATGAAAGATTAGAGAGTTATAACTTACTGTCATTCAAGACAGGGTTCTCACCTGTTTGGATGAGGCAGGACCTGGAGATTCCTAGTCAGTGGAAATATTACTATTCTCTGTGTGAAACATGAAAATGAAGTTAACACATCCCACTTATTTTGTATTCTGTCAAAGGCTCAACACCCATACGAGGGTTTTCTGACATATTCTCATAATTTTTTAAAAAAATACATGATGAGGGAAAACTGTTTAAACTATGAGTTTATAGTCTTCAAAAGACTATCCACCAAAAAAATGACATTTTGTATTAGTCTTTCTCTTGAACAGAAAGGGCTATTTAATTTCTTTTTTTTTTTGTAGCTCTGTGTGCATTTGTTTGTGAGTGTTTGTACACACAGCTGATTGCATTTGTGCCTCCTTCCATGTTACAATCATTCATTTCTACCAATTATATAACTTTTTGCCTGCAAGAACTGCAGTTAAGACTAATCAGGCCAGGGTGACTTAAGCACTGACCTTTTTCAGTTATGACCTCAGCATGCCAAACAGCACTGATAAAAACTTAAACCATAACGATCTCTACAGGAAGATGAATATTAAAAGGAATGCTACAATTGCAGCCACCGTTTCTGTAGTATTGGGGTTGCAGATCAGAAGTCAGAAGAAGCAGACATCATTTAACAAGTTAAAAGCTGCACTTGGATGTGCCTCTTTGTTCTCTAGAGGGATAAATCTGCCCACACAGACTTTTTGACCTTTGGTCATAGGAGGGGAAAAAAAACCCTAAACCAACAAACCCTTCCCCATGGTTCTCTTTCATGGAACTTTTGGCAAAGAATAAATCTCTGCTACTATATAGGAATGTTCTGGTTTTAAGTGTGTGGGTTACGTGAAGTGAATCATCCTTGAACTATGTGAAATGTTAACTTTAACTTCACGTTTCAGGAAATGAACTTGAAATTGCATATACTCTGACCTGTAAAATACTGGGCGACTTATTAAGTAATACTGATGTAAAATAGCCCCGAATTATTACACTGTGGTTGTTTACTTAATTGATAAATTATTTGAGTTCTGTCTCAAATTAATGAGAACAAGATGAAAAGTTGCGTTTTTTTCTGAAAATAAGATACAGGAAAAAATAATACCCTCTCATCTTCATTAAATATCAACTAAACCTGCATGTGTTTATAAGGAAGTAAATACACTTTAATCTCTACATCAGCTTGGAATTAGTCCATGAACATATCCTGAAAAGAATAACCTTAGATAAGAGTCAGCCAGTTGTGCATTTCTTTTATGATAGAGGGAAACATAGGCTGGCTGTGGAAAAGAAATTGTTTTAAACAAGAAATGGATTAAAGATTATTCATATTTTTCCTTTTCTTCTTCCGGTACAAAGCCAAGTGGAAATTTCCTCAGGTTATCTTTTTCATTTCACTCTGTCTATGCACATTTTATTTACCATGCTTGACACTTAAATTTGAAGCCCATACTTCTGAAAGAAATTTTAAATACTTAGAAAGTTTTCATATTAATTTTTATTTTATTAAAAAAATCACTAATATCTATGTTCTTGAATATTCCCTTAAATTTACATTTTTATCATAGGAGAGTAATACAAATATGCAAAGGCAAATAGCTTACTTTACATCTTTCTTAATGTGGAAAAAGGAAAGTATTACCACCTGTTTGGAAAAAAAAATAAATAGAAGATTATTTCATCTATTTTCAATGTAGTACAGTAGAAATTAATGCAATCTTTGCTATCGATTTCAGTGAAAGAAAACCAAGGTCACTAATAAACAGACTTATTGTCTGAGTGAAAATAGTGTGAGTTTGATAATGCTTTTGTCTGTAGCTTCCACACCCACTTTTATTTCCAAACACCCTTTATCCTTTCAAAATTGCAAAAGCAGGGCTCAGGCTAACGAAATACAATTTTGTGTTGGCTGGGAAATTTTGTTGATTTCCTGTATTCTACCGCATAAAATGATTTTAATTTTGAGGGGTAGTGACTTTATAGCTACTTATCTGCTTGGGCAACATGTGCTTTTGTTAGATGGAGTGATAAAAGCTCACCTGTACATCCACCAAGGAGCACAAAGGCAGGAATGGGACCCCCTGAGACTGATGCTGTTTCTGTGAGTGTTCTGGGTGTGTCTGTCTGTGATCTATTACATAAGTATATACTCGTGGTATGATGTGTGCTTTGCTTGCTTTGATGTGGCTTCTGGGAACCCTTCTTCAGCCTTTCTGCTGGTTGGGCTTGGGTATGTGGAATGGCACCATCCTGGGCTGCTGGATCTGACATGGGACATTTTTCCAGTCTGGTTACAAATCAGTTATTGAAATTTTTTAACCCAAGTGTTTTGTAGGTCACAGTGATTAAGTCAGTGAGTCTGTTTCAAGTTTTAGAAAACAAAACTGATTTTAAAGAGTACTGAAAAAGAAATACAGACTCCAGAACCTTTTGTGCACTCCCCCTTTCCATATAGAATTCAGTCTTGATAAGCTTGTTCTTATGGCTATTCAAATGGTATTGCTGTTGCACGTTCTACTTCGTCCTCCTTCCCTTTAGTTGGATACACTAATATGAAATTATCCAGACATAAGTATACAGACTTACATTTGTAAATATGGGCCTGTAAACTATGGTAGTGGCTAGATAAATCCGTTTGGTAGAGGTGTTGTGCACTCACCAAAGAAAAAACAGTCCTTTCACTTAAAGGCTAATAAATGGAATCCATAAAAAAAGCAACAGAAAAGAAAATAATCCAGGAAAAGGTGGCAGACAAAAGGTACGTGACTCAGTCATTTTGCCTTACTCATAAACTGTGGTTGCTAGCTAAATCTTTCTTTGCCTGCAATCATATACTTAAAATTTGGTTACTTAATTGCAAGTTTTCAAACTCTCACAACACTGATCACTTCTCCATTAGTATTTCCCTTTTTAGTCCCTTGACCCCACTTAACAATTTATTTTTGACAAACTGTGAGTTCTGTGCTTTTTCTATCTGAGAAGTTTGACTCCAGTGACCCTACAGGCTCTATATTTCATTACTGCCTAAGGGAAAGTGTTTCATTATACATTTATTGTATTTTTGAGTTATATTTATTATATTATATATAAAATATATTATATATTAACTAGTAAGACTGGGAGGCTTTGGAAAGTAGGAATTTAAAATTAGTTAAAAAAATAAATAATGTTACAAAAGTTTTTTTTAATGGCATTGTTGGAAGGACTAAAGCAAGAAATAAAGCCATTTTAATTTTGTATCAACTAGAAATATTTAACACACACAGAAACAATAATAAAAAAACCAAAAACCAAGAGTTCATGAAATCCAACAAGTGCTTAGTTGAAATAACCAATATATTTGCAGAAAGTTTTTTAGAGGTTTTCACACACTCCAAACAGAATAATGTTCATTAGTTTCTCCCGCAGATAAACCATGGAACCAGAAAGGCATGTGGAGTTAAGCTTCCAGCTGTATTATCAAAATTAGGATTGTGAAAGAAAGTGCAGGTGGAGAGAGAACTGAAAACTATTTGCTATTTTTTCAGGCCATTTAATTTTGAAAGCTCACACACTGAGAGCACAACGTTGTTGAAGACTGCCCACCTTAAACTGACCATGCTGTGGGGTGAACTGAATGCCACGAAACAGATCTCTTTCCAGATGACTGGGTGTTGTGCCATAGATTCCATCTCATGATGGAAAAAAGGAGTGGAAATTGGAATAAACCTCCATCATGATAAAGAATGTAAATTATTATATAGATAGACATGAGAATAATTCTTGTGAGGCTTTACTAGAGACATGGGAAAGGTAATCAGGCTAGGAGACGCCTTGGAAAAATGGATCTTAAGATGGAAATTAATAAAAGAAAGAAGGGCAAAGCACTAAAGTACTGATGTTGGTTTACATCATAATATATTCAGCCTTAATACTTGCCCTTGGCCAGGGACACCTCTCATGGAGATTATAGAAATCCCCCCTCTGATGTGATATCAGGGCAAAGAAACTAGATCAGATTCATTACAGAATCAGCAAGGAAAGCACTACATACTGAGTCCAAAAAAGTATTAAGGACTATTCCTTATGTTCAGAATTTTTGTTCATCCTAAGATTACTATAGATTTGGGGAATGAGATGTTCTGGATTCCTTCAGAAAATTAGGTACTATTGTTGTTTCTACATTAATCATATGCTTATCAAATTACTACCATGGCTATACTTTTTTGCTACATGTGGCTAGTTGCAGCTGAGTTGTCATACAGCTTGGGCCAACTGTCTTTGACATGGGAGATTAAGCATAAGTGAAAACATCAATTTAGTTATGAAGTGGGAAGCAGTTTTTAATAGCAAAGGTCCGAGATTAGCATTAGGAATGTTTTACAGCTTTGCATTTGATATGCCTGAGTACTCTGTGGCACACACCAGAACCATTTTTCTTTCAAGTCCACAGTATCTGTTTGAATTAATTGTGAAGTGTGAGACTCCTACACCTATAAACAGGACAAGGAACTCACACAAATGCTGTTTGAAATTTAATTCTTCTTAAGAATTTTAATAATTCCTATTTGGCTCATTGGCGCTGTGATGACTGATTGCTAAATTAGCTAAAAAGCTGAAGTCATAACAGTGCAGTGTCCCAGAGGTCAAGGGATTTTTTTTTTCCCTCTTGCTTTCAAAGAAGCTCATTAGTCTTGGCTCCATCAGACTTTTATATTATTCAAACTCCCAATTAAAGAATGAATGCTGCACCATATTCTTGTTGGAATATTCACTTCTGTTTTGTCATGTGAGCTCTTCATATGTGTAATAATACTTTACTACATTTTTCTCTAAATTTCTGCCTCTGTTTATTGTTGTGTCATAATTCTGACTGTTACCCTGTGAACAGTGAAACACACAGGTAAATTTAGTCCCATGGCAACCCTTTTAACAACATTTATGTACGTTTGAAATCATATATATCAGGATGTAGTACTGATTCTCTCTCTTCTTCTGATTAGATTATAGCAATATGTCAATCTACCATCATCAGACTGAGAAACACCTTTCTGTTTGTGGTCTGCTCTGGTTGTGTTTTTACCTACTTTGCCTTGACGTTTGGTGCTCTGCTGAGTTCTGCAGTCTGGGTAGTGTTCCAAAACCGATGACATCTATGTCATGAGGATGACACAGAAATAGGCCCAGGAAACAAAAGTGCATGTTTTTCATGAAAATGAAAGGTTATACCAGGTTTTTTGTGTCTTTTTTGCCAACTACAGTGATCAACTGTAGTCTTAGTTATAGCAATGTGATGGTCTTGATATAGTCTAGGCAGAATGACCAAGAATACACCAGATTTTGTATCATGTGTGATTAGACCAACTTTTACTTGAGATGGATGTTCTAAGATGGCATAAGGAAGTGTTGCCACTGAATTATGGTTCAGCCTATATAGAAACTGTTCCACCAACAAAGTTTTCCATTTCAACAGCGTTTCAAAGCAAAGACAGTACTTCACAAATTGGAAAAAAAAATGTGAGAAAATCCAAAAGGTGCTCTAGCATTTCAGTACTTTTTAATGACCCCTCATACAGTCACTTGTAGAACTGCACTAATTACATTCCCTCTTTTTATTACATCTATTTCCCACCTAACTGTGAAGATCCCTGTGGCAATAAAGTACAGATGACAGCTGCTAGAAGAAGCTACGTGGAATGGTGCTGAAATGAAATGTCCCTGAAGGAAATAAAACTCAGAGGATATTGATTCCCTCCTTCTCAGGACTACTGATTGGTGGATAACTGTATTGCAATAACTATTTTGTGAAGCTGCTTCAATTAATTTACACTGTGAATGCAGAGCATAAATACAATTTTAAATTATT
This sequence comes from Myiozetetes cayanensis, assembly GCF_022539395.1. Taxonomy (NCBI): domain Eukaryota; kingdom Metazoa; phylum Chordata; class Aves; order Passeriformes; family Tyrannidae; genus Myiozetetes; species Myiozetetes cayanensis. The sequence continues at coordinate 325,582 of NW_026087698.1, read as the reverse complement.
GGAACCTTGCATTGGTTGTGATAGCTAGGAATGTTCTGTGGTTTTTAAATCAGTAGCTTTTTGTTGCTTCAGCCCTTTCTTTCTCTGCCATCTTTTTCTGTCTCAATTTTCTGTCTCTCCCTGCCTCTCTGTGTGTCAGCCTCTGGCTGTCTCTCTGGCTGTGTTCCTCCCCATCCACCCTCCCCTTTCCCTCTCCTCACCCCCTTTCTTGCTTTCCTTTCTCCCTTTTTTGTCTTCCTGTCTTGTTCTCCTTTTTTTTTTTTTTTAAATCAATGGTTTGATTGATCAAATGTAGTGTACCATTTGCAATAAATGAAATCTCATTACTGGGTGAGATTTGCATAATACATAATCCAAATTAAGTGTTTCAAGTTAATATATGTGATTCTGAGAATTTGTGGGAATATGCTGTAACTGTATCATAGTCATTACATGAAGTAATCATCATTGGATTTGGTGTGGTGTAATGGCAATGTAATTGCTAAACTTGCTGCTGACAGCAATGCAGTTAAATTATGGGTAGTCCTGAGGGATAGTGGGTGTATAAGTAGTACCACCTAAGGAACCTGAATGTGAACAAGTCCATGGGACCTGATGAGATTCATCTGCCTGTCTTGAGGGAACCAGCAGATAAAGTTACTAGGTCACTATCCCTCATTTTTGAAAAATTGTGGCAATCAGGTAAAGTTCCCAGTGATTGGAAAAAGGAAAATATAACACCCATTGTTAAAATGGGGAAAGTGGAAGACCAAGATAACTACAGACCAGTCAGTCGGGCAAGGTAATGGAGTACATTCTCCTGGAAACCATGCTAAGGCACACGATAAACGAAGAAGTGATTGGTGACAACCAACGTGGATTTACTAAGAGCAAATCAGACCCAAAAAATGTGGTAGCCTTCTGTGACTGGTCTGCAGCATGGGTGGAGGGACAAAGGAACTGAAATTGCGTACCTGGACTTATGCAAAGGTTGTGTGAAGACTCCATCATCTTCCAACGCCTGAAGGGGCATGGCTCATCAGGAGCTGTAGGGGTAGGACAAGGGGGAATGGCTTCAAACTGAAAGAGAGTAGGTTTAGATCAGAAGTTAGGAAGAAATTCTTTACTCGTGAGGGTGGTTAGGCCTTGGAACAGGTGACCAGAGAAGCTGTGGATGTCCCGTTCCTGGAGGTGTCAGGGGCAGGTTGGTGGGCATGGGCCTCTGAGCAACCTGCTCTCATGGGAAGTGTCCATGCCCATGGTGGGGGAGCTGGAATGAGATGACCTTTAAGGTCCCTTCTAACCCAAACCATTCTGTGATTCTAAGATTTGAACTACTGGTCCCTGTGTTGGTATGAGAGGCATGGATTCGTATGCCAGCTGGGCTTTGAACTGTTCATAATGACCTTCTCAGCCCATTATTCATCCCATTTTTCAACCCTCTTTGTAATTCAGATACTGATATCTCATTGCTTATGTTTGGTTACAGGGTTGTCAGTAGATACTGAGTTAAAGCTGTAGTAAAGATAAATCATATTCACTGATGTCTTCTTGTCCACAATGCCAGTTTTTTCATTATAGAAGCCATGACCATACATGACTTTCATTATTTATTAGAAGTAAACCAATAAATACTTTACAGGTTTTACATTATTTTATTTAATATATCTTCCATTAATTATTTTATTGAAAGTGTTAGTCTGCAGGAATTCATTTAATGTCTTTATAGTGTCCTACACAAACCTTTACAAATATTGATGTTAGGTTGTGTCTGAAACACAACTAAAACATTTCAGAGAAGACTAATTTATGCTAAAGAATAAAGACACATATTGAGACAGGGAAGATTAATTTTCTTTATTCCCTATTTACCTTCCAACAATTGAATTTTGTGCTGGACATGATTCCCATAATGCTCATGATGGTAACTTTCCTTGTAACCAATCTGTCCCTGTACAACAGAAATCGTGCATTACAAAGATATCACTTATTGCAAGACAGGTAGTTACAACATGCTGCTCCTTGTAGCATGTTAAGTGTGGGTTTTTTTGTATAGGTACAGACAATTTAAAATAAAATATGCTACTAGTTTCTATTTCAAATAACCTTTTAAAATAGAAAGTAAAAATGTAATTTATATTTCGCAAAGTTCAGTGAAAACACTGTATCTCATTTCTGATTAATAATTTTTCTGTTGTGTAATATATTGGCACAAATTTTTATGAGTCAGCACATAAAACCCATACAAAATGTAATGAAATCGATATATGCAAAGAAACCATTTAACAGCAATTTTTAATGTAAACTGTATTTTACGATGCATGCTTTGAAGGTTTTCATGCATAAAGCGTTGTATTAGAAATAACTGCCTTAGAGGAATTTATGGCCTTAACCTCAAGCAAAGTCTGTCTAGAATTCCAGAACAAGGTGCTAATCCATTTGGAGTCCAGGGTTAAATAAAGCTGAGAAAAATATTACTTGACTGAGTTACCCAGAAGATGAAGGGGACTCTCTTAAAAGAGAATGAGCCTAAGGGTTTGCCTGAAAAATAGTTAAAACTGTACTAATTAACTGCTTGAACCAAGGAAGTTTCTCAAATAATGTATGTATCAGAGGTGAAAAAAGTACTTATGTTGATATTTGGAAATATAAGCTAATGTTACCTTAGGTTACAATTTCTACTTAAGAAATTCAAGAGAAATATTATCAGCCATTAAAAATTAATAATATTCTTAATACTATCAGGATCTTAGAAAATATGTGAATATATATGAAGAAAAGTCATGCTTAAAAGCAAAGACACAGGTTTTGATAGTCTCTAGCAGAATAGCTTCAGTTACCTGTCTCAGAACATACAACTGCTCCAAATTTTACTTTAAGGAATGGAACATGCAGTACAACTAAAGATAAGAAATAAGCTGAGTGATTTTTAAACACTCAATTGTTCTAACAAGGCAAGTCTGAAAGGTTTCCATTCACCAGTCTCTGTGATATTTTGCATTCTTATGGGTGAAGTCTGGCAATATAATCAAGCTTGCTCCTGTCTAAGAATAGACCTATATGAAAAGAGGATGCTTGTGAACTATGAGATGTTGCTGGATTAATAATGTATTGAGGTACCTAAAGTAACATCTGTAGATCTGGTTCTGCACAACTTGCTTGATGTTTGTGTGTGTGATGGAACTAGAACTTGAAGTGTATCTTTTTGTTCCTTAACAAACAGTTTAAAGTATTTTTTTCATTGATTTTTAACTTTTGATTTTTATCTACAGTGCACAAGAACATTAGTCAGTTGTGATCCCAGGCATCATAGTTTAAACTCTTTGATTAGAATGACAATGCCAAACATAATAATTTTTTTTCATACTTAAGAGGAAAAAAATTTGTCTTTCATATATTAATTTTTTTCTTTTTAGAAGAAGGGTGTGTTGACTGAATAGTAGAAGAAACAGTTGCTCATACACATTGCAAAATCATTCTGATGTGTGCAATAACAATTGCATTTTTCACATACATTATCGATATGTGTTGTACGTGACAATTTAAAAATTTTTTTCTTGCATATGATGAGGGACGATCTGAAAAAATGTTTCAATGTTCTTCACTTCTGCTTCATTCAGATAAAGATTTCGAGTCTTGTCACAATATCAGTCAGATAGTGCAAAACTATGAGTAACTAATGAAGAAAAGTATTAGGTACAAACATACACCACTTGTTCAATTTCACATTTCTGAACTTGCCAAGCTTTCTGTTTTGTTAGGAAGTTGTGGGAGCAGTATTTTCTTAAATAAAAGACTGTTTCCAAAAAGCGTGTTCTGTTCCTTCAGGAGAACATCCATACAAGTTACACTTCTGCATAGTTTCACATGGGTCATAAGCGTTTGTTTTTGGGTTTTTTTGAGCTGTTGTAGTGGCTTCCACTCTTGGAAATTTTGCACCTAATTGTAGTGTACAGGTTTTTGTCCTGAAACATTTTGAAAAAAAAAACCACTAATACTTTTCAGCTGCTTAAATGGCTTTGCCAAGAATTAGTGGATATTCCTGCACTGCATAATCCCTATGGAAAGAAATGAAAAACATCATGAAGCCTCTAAGTATAAAATATAAAAAATTTAATAACATGCTTCGGTTGCTCAAACCATGTGGGGAAGCTTGTAGGTCTTTGAAACCTGACTTTTCCAACATGGTGTTGTAAATATCTCATGTAAAATGTGTTGTTCCAGTGTATTTTACAGTGCTGAAATCTTTTCTAATTTTACTGCAGTGACTGGTATTATTTACAAAAAAAAAAAAAAGAAAAAAGAAAATAGAACACTATTCTGTTTGAAATCACAAGACTTGGAGATTTAAAAGTGATTTTTACTCCCATAGACAAAAAAACCCCCACCCTTAGAATAAATTGTTAATATTTTAAAAGTTTGACAATTTTTTCCTTTTTTTTTTTTTTTTCTCCTTTTCCCTTTCTTTTTTGCTGATTTTATTTTCAGGAGTAGCAAAGTGGGAAAAAGAAAAAGGCAGTAAAGGATTCCTTGTGCCGTGGTAAGGTGGGATTTATAGAATCACAGAACTGTTGGGGTTGTAAGGGACTTCTGAAAATAATCCATTCCAACCCTCCTGCTAAAGCAGGCTCACCTAGAGCAGCTTGCACAGGACTACATCCAGGTGGGGTTTGGATATCCTCAGAAGAGGAACCTCCACAAACAACCTCTCTGGGCTGCCTTCCAGTTCTCTCCCTCATTCAAAGTAATGAAGTTTATCCTGTCACAGAGGTGGAACTTCCTAGGATATCCTTGGCCTTCCCAAGGGCACACTATTGGCTCATGGACAGCTTTTTTGCCAGGATCCCTGGATACTTTACAGCTGGTTGGCCCTCAGCTCCTGTAGCTGCATGAGGTTGTTCCCCACCAGGTGCTGGACCCTGCATTTGTCTTTGTTGAACTCAGTGAAGTTCCTCTCTGCTCAGCTCTCCATCCTGTCCAGGTGCCACTGACAGGCAGCACAGCCTCAGGGTGTACCAAGCACTCCACCCAGCTCTGTTTCATCGGCAAACTCTCTGAGGGTACACTCTGCCCCTGCATCCAGGTCATGAGCTGGACAAGACTGGACCAGTGCTCACCCCAGGGCGAGCACTGCTAGTGACGAGCCTCGAGCCAGAACCTGTACCTCTGATCACGACACCCTGGGATCTGCTGATCGGCCGGTTCCCAACCTCCTCCACTGCCTCTCCTCCAGCACACCCTTCCCGAGCTCCCCTGTGAGGATGTGAGGGGAGACAGTGTCAGAAGCCTTGCCAAAGTCAGGGTAGATGACATCCACTTCTCTCCCATCACCTATGCAGCCAGTAATGCTGGCGTAGGAGGCCTCTGGCAATTCTGCACATTGATAGCTCTTGTCTTTTCAGAAATACGCTGGCTCTGAAGGTGTCAGTTGTGAGAGAAGTTTTATTTGTTCTTGCTGTGGAGGCACCTGTCAACTGCAAGCTCAACCGACAGCAAGAATATTACCAGTAGGGGTGTGCCAAAAGTAAAGTTCCTGCTGTTTCTTTCTGCTCACAGAAGGCAAATGTGCCTTCCCTGGGTGTGACACAAGTTTTCTGTTTACCGGGAAACAAAGCATTTCTATTGCATGCAATAGAGGTCCAGCCACAATACCTGATTGAAAGCAAATCAAAAAAAAAAAAAAAGAAAGGGAAAAAAATAGCTGTATATTTATTAACAGAAAGTTTTACCAAAGCTTTGGATACTGTGCTTGGATAATAGTGAATTCAAAAGAATATTTCTAAGTGTTTAACTCTACTTTCAATGATCAATACTTGTGCCACACTTCAACAAAAAGTATTAATCCCAAAGATTAAGTCTTTCTGTCATGGAGTATTGGGTGCAGGATGGTGGCTCTGGGTCCTTCATTTGGTTCTAGATTCTGACTCTGATTCTCTTCAGGCAATTATTTGTAACCCTTGAAAATGCAAAAAAAGGCTCAAACCAAAAAAGAACCCCAACAAATTCAGAAAAAGAAAAAAAAAACAAAAACAGACAAACAAAAAGGTTCTGTGTCACCGAGTTAAAACTTCAGTATGTGAGAATATGAATAAAAAATAGTACTGTGGCTGCTGTAGAAAAATTATAGACATTTTCTACACAGGTTTGTAGACTTTGCAGGTTCTCTAAGGACCAAGGCTCCTCAAAAGGGACTCTGAAAAAAAAATAAAGATTTGAATTCAACAGTAGCAGTATGATACAAGAATTACTCTCCAATAGCCAAAACACTTCTGCAAAAGGAAGTACGAAAGTAAGGTTGGATTGCAGCTACCATGTTACCAAGCAGAATTAAAGTGTTTGGAGAAAAACACTTTTCTGCCTCAGACATGTAGCTTGTAAGAAGTTAATTTGCCCTGCTGCTACACTCACCAATGCCGGCTGTCTTTCCAGGCAATTTCTGAATTTCTGAGTGCTTCAGTTCTTTAATTGTACTGAAAGTTCATTAAAAATCAAAATCTCTGATTTATCTTCTCATGCCTTAAGGCATGCTACGGAAAATTTCAGTGGTGAAATAAGTTTCAAATAAATATTAGAATATTAGACCCTGGGTGAAGTTCACTCAATTCAGCATGTTGAAGACAATTAGCAGTATATTTAGGCACAAAGAATTTGGTGGGCTGTAAGACTGTAACACTGTTATGTGTCTTGAGTAAACAAAGGGCTGAGGGACCCTACAAGGGGCAGATAACTTTAGGTGATGAAGCAAACCATAAGCTGGTGACTGGAAATCAACAAACTCAGAAATTATTCATTTCTGCTCTTCATATCAGCCTTAAAATACAATTTTCAAGAATGTAGTCAGTTATTATTGAGAATAAATAATGATATTAACCTTTCTGAAGGAACTTGATGTTTACTGTATATTAGAATCTGTTGTGACTGCATAAATATGCCCAAAAGTAGCTTTGTCAACAATGTTTGTACCCTACTGTACTTATTACAGACATCAAAGGTTACCTCAGGAACTGGGTTCAGGCCAAAAGAAAGAAAACATCTCTCAGCCCTACAAAGTGTTCCAAGCATTTAAAACCATGTAAGACTTTCCAAAAAAGACTTCTTCTGAGCATGAAAACACTGCACACGGGCATGGGTGGAAGCAGCAGCCCTGTGTTAATCCAGACATGCCACCAGAGAAATAAACTGCAAAACATACTTGTCCCTCTGGACCTGCACAAGGTTTACAGGGTCCCATCTCCCAGGTGTGTCAGGATGGCACCCATCCCTCCGGGATGGACTGCTCCACTCGGGTTGGTGTCAGTGGCAAACCTGCTGTGGGTGCCCTCAATCCACTTCCCTGTCTCCAGCAAAGATGTTAAACAGCAGGGTCCAGCATCACCCCCTGAGGAGTGCCATTTGTCACTGCTTTTCCCTTGGACATTGGGCCACGGACCACAGCTTTTTATCCACTGAGTAGTCCATACATCAAATCCGTGTAATTATTTTATCTGGTAGTTTTTCAAGAAGATCCGAAAACCAGTCTGTGTAATGCATGCAATTACTTAATAGATTTTAAAGTATTGCCTAACTGTAGCGATAAACCACTTCAAAAATCAATTCTGAGTTCTGTACGAAATCGCTTGAGATTTTGATTTAGTCCACTGAAGTTCTTAAGGCACAAAATAACATTGTTTAGGGGGAAATAAAATCTTGAATTATATCCATAGCTGAAAACATGTCTTCCTACGCATTATGAAACATACTTTTAATACAGATTCTAAACATTTACCTACAGAAAACAAGCTGCTACATCTTCTCAATGCTACTTTATCAAAATTTCTGATGATACAGTACTGTAAAACCTGCTGGTTCAACCTTTCACAAAAATAATACCAGTAATTCAAATACTTCCTCTAATGTTCAGTTTATAAAAAGATTAAAGAATGTGAGGGGAAAATCTGTTATCAGATGTCACTGTGAAGAAATTATTTTAGGACTAACAAACAGAATGACATAAAACAAGTTTTTGGACAATAAGGGAAATCTGTTACCTTTTAGATTGCCAGAAAATAGTGAAACAGACTGTCTGAAACTTACTAATGTATTGGTAACCATTTTTTTCCTTGCAAAAATGGATATAACAACAAAAGTGGATGCTTTTCTTGGTTTGATTGTGGCCAGAATCAAATCTAGCCACAAGGAAATGGCTAAAATTACTGATAAAAAGACAATGTAGCCAAGACTGTCCATAATACATCCCAGTTTTTGATACTTAGGAAGACAAAAGTCAGGAACACCGAAAACAAATGAGCAATTACATTCAGGAAAGTAATAAATATGAAAATGGCAAGTGAGACCTCTAAGAGAGAAATATAAAGGGGCAAAAAAAAAAGACTGAAAAAAAGGTGAACTTTCCTAAAGAAAGAGCTATATAATTATATGCAAATTTTCCAGTGGTCTGCATTACAAAGGAATAATTTGAATTTTAGTGTTGTTTCTTAATGGAACTAGCACAAAACAGAGACTAGAAAGTTTCTATTGCCACAGTGATTAAAGGGCCTTATAGATAAGCTAGATAAGTGTCTGCTTAATTACATACATAACTGCCTATACATACCATATGTATTACATGCGTGTGTTTCTCTCACATGCCAATTTAAATATTTCTCATTACAGCTTTACTTACTATAGCTGAACCTGGCTAGCTATCCTTTGAATTTTTGCTCTATTTTTTTTCTTTTACAAAAGTGATTAAGGTTTAGAGGGATGATTTTGATTACCTTATGACTTAGAGGTGTGAATTAGCTTGTCTTTTTCCTATCTTGTCACATATAGATTACTTGACCTGGATGATTTGCTTTGTAAAGCTGGTGTCAGATATAGATGCACAGTAGATTTTCTCAGCACTGGTTCACAGAGCCATACAGCACACAGAGATTGTTCCATTACCCAGAAAACTCAAAATAAATCCTAATTAAATCACAGGCTTAGGTGAAAACCCATAATGTTCTTGGAAACACTTGTATGGTGAAAGAAGTGTGGCACCAGTCTGTGGTGTTAACAGGAAAGGAAACATGCAGTCAAAGGTTGCATTGGCCTAGAATCAAGAACCCTTATATATGATTGGGAAATTAGCTTTCTAACTGATCTTCAGGGCTCTTGGAGGTCCTTTTTCTTAATTATTGCTGCATTTATATATCTATATCTTACTTTCTGTAAGTTTAACTATGTTTCTGACTTTGACCCTTCAGCCTTTGTGGGTTTTTTAGCTTCTAGGACTTCATCAGCTCTCCACCAAATGTTCTTCTGCCTGCCAGTAGGGCACTTGCTCCTCAAAGATAACTGTGCTCTTCAGGAACTAAGCCTAATTACACACCCAAAGTTTTGAACTGAGTATTTATAGCAGTGCCCTTCTCACCATCCTTAGAGTTCACTTCCGATAAGGAAAGAGAGAAAGAAAATGGTGCTTCCCTGCAGAATGATGAACATAAATTATCTTGGATCCTGACTTCTCTCAGTGGAGTGACAAAGTTGCTCTCCAAGTCTTCCCCTGGAACCACTCCAGAGAACTCCAGAGGCATGCATAATGAATGCTCCCTGGTGTCACCTCCAAGGATAATTATTGTGTAAGAAATCACAAGTTCTCCACAAGACCTGTGCTGGTTTGGGAAGAGTAAAGGACAACAGACTGAACAACCAGAAGGAAGTATCAGGCAATCAGAAGTGTAATGACGTTTCTTCATTCCCCTCTTTCCCCACCCAGACCCAGCACAGGGAAAAAAATCATGTGAATAACGGTGTGATATAAAATGTTTTAAACACCTGAGTTCCACGTTAGAGCTTCATTACTTATAGTTTTGCCCGTGCAGATGTAACTGACAAAAAAATAACACTTTTTACCTTTTTTTTCTTTTTCTGTTTCTGAAAAATAAGTCATGGACCCCCACTTAGCCAAATGCCATGTTTTAGTTTCATTGCTTTCAGTATTTTATCCTGGAGAATAATTAAGTCAAACATAGTTAAATTTATGATGTCTTACTACACATATAAATTTTGAGCGTTTAGAGAAAGAAAATAAGCAAAAGCAATTAGTTTTCTGACTTAAAATGTAAGATGATAGAGGAGAGATTAACAGTCAAAGGTTTGCTCTAAAGAACATTGAGGTATTTTATCTTAAGTGTCTCAGCACAGAGATGACTGCTGCTCCTCCCAAATCAAAGATATAACTGTTGGGAAAGTCATGCTCATGTGTGTTCTTTTTCTTCTTCCAGTTAGTGAATTATTTGATGTAAAGTGAAGCTCTTACACGTGGAAGAAGATAGATTTATTTATCTAGCCTATAAGGCAGGATGTGTAATCAGGAGAGACTGACAGAAGTAAAGTGAGAGAGGATAATGGAATCTCAGATTAACACATCATACGTGTGTACTCTAAAGTTGAACTATTAAATCAGAAAGACTGCAGTTCCTAAAATTTCACCTCTTTATAGAGGAAAATATTGGCAAAGAGTCCTTAACTCCATGAGAAAGCTAAAACCAGGGAGCCAGCTTGGAACAGTCAATACCTTTATGCCCAGAAGAAGCACTGTATTAAGGATATCCTGCAGGACCAATGAACAGTTAAGGTTGGAAAGGACTCTTAGTGGCCAATTTGTCTTCCTGCTTATCAAGCAGGGTCATCCTAGAACATATTACATGGATTGCATACAGATGGTACCTGAAGTTCTCCAAAGAGGGAGACTCCACAACCTCTACAGCCAATTTGTTTCAGTGTTCAGTCACCCTCACAGTGAAGAAGTTCTTTCTCGTGTTCAGGTGGAATGTCCTGTGCATTGACCTCTGCCTTTTGCCTCACTTCTTGTTGCCCAACACCACTGAAAAGAGCCTGGCTCCACTGTCTTGACACTCACCCTTCAGATCCTGGTATACACTGATGAGGTCCCTGCTCAGTTGTCTCCTCTTGAGGCTGAAGATGCCCAACTCTCTCAGCATTTCCTTGCAAGAAAGATGCTCCAGTCCCTAAAACATCTTTGTCACCACCCCCTGCACCCACCCCAGGAGCTCCATGTTTCTCTTGTACTGGACACAGTATTTGAAATGTGGCCTCACTAGGACTGTGGAGAGGGCCAGGATCTCGTCACCCGACCAGCAGGCAAAGCTCTTCCTAATGCACTCCAGGATATCACTGGTCTTTTTGGCCACAAGGGCACACTTGGCTGCTTCAAATTTACATGGGATTAGGTAGTTATATGTTTTGTAAACAATATGCCATTACCACAGCAGGACTCACCACTAAGGTGGTTAATAATAACAGTATTCATATTCCTCAAGATTTATACTCTTCCATAGGTTTTCCAAGTGGTGCTCGGTTGGTGGCTGAGAAATTACTGGATTAGGTTCCAAACGAATTCAGGATGACTTTTTAGCTACTTATCCTTATACTCACAGCTATCTATCCTAACCTAGCAAAATAGTTTTTTTTCTTTAGTGATCATGTAGAACAGCACTAGTCTTTTGGAAACAGGAGTGATTTAACACAACTGTCTGCTGCTGAATGCAAACTAGGCACCTGAATCTTTTAGGCAATTCAGTGCTTTTGCTCTGCCTTGGTCCTCATCCAAAAGCCTGCTGAAGTTGCTAAAACTCTCTGACGTATCAGGTATTCCAGCCAGCACGGGGTGAGAAGCTGATAGTGCTTGTCAACAGACAAACTATGACTGCCAGATCGCAGGCTCTGACTAATCAGCACAACTAAAGGTCAGCACTACAGGTGGTAGATCAAATGAGAGATGAAATGACTCAAAACACCATAAACTTAGATATTTTTCTTCCTTTACCTTTTTTTTTCTTTTCTTTTTTTTTTTTTTTTTTTTCCTTTTTTTAAGTCTAGTGTCAGACACCTTTCTTTAAAGGTAGGGCACTAAGCAATAGAAAAATTAAATTGTTTTATCCCATAGTACTGGGAGGTAAAAAACATTGAAGAATGTCCCAACCCTCCTTTTGTGGTTTTGTCTGCTTGTGGTGTTTTTTTTGTCTGTTTGTGGTTTGTTTATTTGTTTGTTTTGTGGTTTTTGTGGGTTTTGTTTGTTTGTTTGTTTGTTTGTTTTCCCTTGTGATTATGCAATAATTATCTGCATTTCTGGAAATATTGACTATCTTCTGAGAGCCCTCTGGGGTATAACCTTTTAACTGCGGGAAGGGGTGTGGTTAAACAATGGAATAGGAGCCCTACCAGCGTGCCAGAAAGTGACTTGTGTCTGTTGCTGTCTTTGTTACTAGTGTGCAGAGCTCAAGATGTCTTTCTAAGACAAATAGTATTCTGCTTGATTACAAATAATACAAGCTTTCACTCTTGCTACTGCAACTGACATAAACCATGTTAGGGATTGTCAGTCAAGAGGATTCATGACAGCCATATCTTCAAAAAAACTGACATTTTATTCCATACAAGAAAATTATATTTCTCACAGAATGACTAGAGCTGTTAAAAAAAAAATAAAACAAAAATATATATACACAAACCTCAGAGTCTGGCTTTTTAAAAGAGGATATGAATATCCTTGTTTTTAAAGGAAAATCAACCTCATTTCTACCTAGGTTTCTCATAATTTGGGGAATATACCAATAGATGATGAAGCTTAGACGAATAGGAAGTTAAACTGCTTATGACTGGAAGCCATTCCTGTGAACTCCTCTGTCCCTGGTGGAGTGTGTAGCTGGCCAAACAAAAGGAAATAGTGGGTTCCTGAAACTTTAACAGTAGTACAGTACATGAGAGCACAAATCTCCAGAGTAGGAATTGGCTGTCTCTTATCTGAGCTGTTATATTTATGTCTCATTTCAACAAGACGAAATGCCTGCCAAGGAGAGGGAGAACCTTCCTGGGGTAGGAAGAGAAAAAGAAACAAACTCCTCCTTCCACGTTATTATAACTTTGAAAATCAAAAAGCTTTAGGAAAAAAAAAAGGTGGAAAAGGAAATAACAATCTTTTACTAGGGAATGTGTATATAACCAAAACAGGACAAGCAACAACACTGTAATGAAAACTTTCAAACAATTTTCCTCCAAAACTTTCAAACAATTTCCCTCCAGGGCAGAGAAAACTAGTGAGCGAAGCCCCTACCCCTCCCAGCTGGTTGGTATCCTTCTTTCACAGTGATAAAGGGAAAAAAAAATCATGCAGGAGTTTTAAAAGGAAACCTATGACAATCTGTGTTTAAGCAGAGAGCAGACCAAGGTGACAAGTTGACACCAACATGCACGACTCTTTTCCTAACAGCAGAACTCAGCACACTGAGTGCTCATTGTAGCTGGCACTGAGACACTACAGATTCCTTGTGCACTGCCAGTAATAAGGCACAGATGCAAGGACAGCTAGAGTTAAAAAAAACCTGCAAAAAAAATCCCCGAATTGTCAAGACCCATAAATCAGTCAAAATTCAAACGTGTTCTTGTGCTCTAAAACACGGTCAGATGAACAAGCTCTTTGTCCCAGTTTCAGGCTCCAGGATAATCCAGCACAAGGTGTGGCCAGACCTCTGCTCTAAGTCACCCACAGAAAGGAAGAATTTAATTAGACAGGAAGCTGGAACTTACACTGGATCTCTGATGAAACTCCCAGCAACTGAGCTAAGAACGTTTCTGCTTTACTGTTCATCCTTGCACTCTTGTTTAGAAATTCAATCCAAGGGATTACATATTTCTTCTTTAAGACCTGAGTTTGAAATAAGTATTTTCAGTCAAAAGAAATTATAAAAACAAAACAATTAAAAAAAAAACAAGAAATGTGACTAACTTTAATCATGAACTTTCAATGGCATGCACTTGATTTTGAGGTGGAACTCCGCAGTCATAAATAAACAAACCAAAACAATGTGTTTTCTTCAAATAGGCCATACATATTTGAGTAGAAAAAGCTGATTTCTCTGTCATCCTTTTGTATTGTGGTTGATTAACTTTATTACAACACCGTTATAACTGTAATGTATCCACACCTTAATTATCGAATGATTTTTTTTGCCAAAAAGGATCTAATAGAACTAGAAAAAATTGGAAGTAGTATGACTACTTCTATGAGAGAAGAGTTTCTATTCAAATCAGGCTAAATACAACAGAGTTCCTTGCAATGGTGGCTCAGTTGCTATCTGATAAAACTTATTCATGAGTGAATGCTACAGAAAAGGTGAAAAGGAATGGCAATCAAAAAAGTACCCCTAGTGAAATGTTCCAGTATCCATTTTAACCAGGACTAAAGGAAGGGGAGAGGGTGAATTAGAGTTAAAAAATAACTACCAATTTAAAGTTTTGTGACATCAGTTTAAATTGGAGCAAAATGAACGTATTTATATCTACTTGATTATGTTGCTGGAGGTAGCTGAAAGGATAACTGGATCAGAAATGCTCGAGTTTCCTTTTAAATTTTGTGAACTGAAAACAATTTTAGAAGCATGTCTCTAGGTAGCGTTTGTTTTCCAGAAAGTGCTTTTGATTGGATTTATCCAACTCACCATCCAAAATGGGGAGATTCTGCGTGGGATCAGAAAGAGGTGACAGACTGAGTACAAAGATACAATTTTCATACTTCCAAGAAGACATATACTAATGAACAGAAAAAGAATGAAACAGTTGGAGATCATTTGCCTACTCCTAAACACACTTCTTTTTAAGACAGTACTACCGTCCCAAAAGTCACATTTGTGGATTTTTCCAAGGCCATATAGTTGTCCATCTAACTGTTTTGCTCAGGCCTTGCTGAAACTCTACTACCCTCCTTCCTGCTTTATAACTTCTTTCTTCAAACCAGCCTTCTTGCTGATACTGTCTAAAACAAACCTTGTCAACTCCTCTATGCAACGTTGAGTTTGCTTTTCTTTTGAGGTGGAAACAACGAGCTTAAATCCTGGAGCTTACTGAAACGAAGGATAACAGCTCTACATACACATTTAAATGAGTTTCAAAAGCATCTTTTTGTCTCTGTCTGTGTGGGTTACACATTTCTGAAGCACTACTGTTCCTCAAAGACACAGATGATGTAAACGTGATGTGACTGGGAAACAGCACAGAGGTAAGTGTGCTGCCTAAAATCAGCTCTTAAAGCAAACCTCTAAGACTCGATCTGTGGGTTTTAGAAGTCAGCCACGCTTTGTTTCAGAGCTCTGGGTGCACTGCTAATCACTTTGCCGTAGCTCTCACTGCGGTGTCTTTGCTGCACCGTGTGTGTTTGCATTTTTCATTTTCGTTGCCCACATTCCTGTTCCATATTCATGACATTTCCCACCACTAATTAGTGCATGTACATCCTTCTAAGGTCTCTGAGGGGCTTCACCTGAGGACTTTGGTGGTGGTTTCTGTCTGGAGCCCCCAAAGTTCTAAGTGACTGCCTTATGAACTTTCTTAAGGCAACGCTCCTGGTTATGGATCAGCCTGGTGCTGCCTGCTTGGCTGAGTCAGTTCCTTTCTTCATTGTTTCTCTACTTTGCCTGGCTGGTTCCTTTAAATTGTTTGATTTAGCTATAAGTAAGTTTCCCTGATACATTTTGTTCCAAAGGTTATTAGCCCCTGTTACATCTCAGAACTCTGATATTGGGTGAAATGCAGATTTAGAGGTGTAAATACATAGAAGGTGTAATCACATAAGAGAACGTGATTCTGACTGCAGTTGAAACAAATGGCTGTAACTTGGGGAAGTGTACTTTTTGCAAGACAGAAATGGAAAGCTGGCAGCTTATGCTTCTCACTTGCATGAACTGTTGGGAGAAAAACAAAACATTCTCGCTGCTGGTCTCATTAGCTGCAGTATGGAGACAACTCATCCTTCTAATGTACCTACCTCTAGTCTGGTGGTTCTGATTCACAAAACAAAACAAAAAAATGTTTATTTTGCACAGCGAAACCTTTCAACTTCTGCAGATTCATCATGTTATTTATCTTATACTCTGTACTGAAAAACATCCAAACAAAGACAAACATAGTGAATCAAAAATACAACATAGAATTCACAAAATATGGGATATGTGTCTAGGCATGAAAAAGGCTTTATAATGGTTAGTCAAGTTAATTAGTATTATTTCACAGTTCGAGAGCATAAAGAATTTGTTGTGCAATTAGGATAAAAAATATATTTTAAAAAAATGTTTAGGTCTGAACTGAAAAGATTAGATTTCCAGTAGGATCACTTTTCAAACCACATTTCATCTTAATTAACCTACAAATTCTACCAAAATCACTTCCCAGAAAAATAAGCATTGTATACTCTGAATTTTTAAGTTTAATCATTACATGACAGTTATGGAAAAATTCATAATAAACCAACAAATATAATTATGTAAAGATTGCAGGAATTGTAATGAAAAATATAAAGGAAATATTATGGTCAGTGTTCCTTTTCTTTCTTTTAATTAAACAGGTTTGCCAATGTTTCCTTTAAGATTCCAGCAGTGAAATACTGTGAGTTACTGTGATAAAAAGTGAAGAAAAACAAATTACTGGGAAATCTCTCAGGACACTTGAAAAGTTATAAGTCCACACGTAAATAACAAAAAAGGAGTAAAGAAGATGAAGAGGAAGTTGAAAAGGTATTTCCATAAGAGAAGTGAAAACAATGAAGGCATTAATGTGTGTGTGTATATGAATATGCATATTTCTGTGAAGAGACATTTAGTGAAATATCAAGACCAGTGGCATAAAAAGTAACCAGTTCCTTTAAGGTAGTATTAGAAGAAAGAAAAGAACACAGTCCAGCCTCTATCACTTCTTAATTAAAAAAACTGATTTCTAAGGGACACACAGCATGGCCAGATTTTTCAAGGTGGGCTTTTTTCTCCTCAAATATTACTTTTGCAGAAGAGCCTATCTTAAAATTTTTCTTAAATGTAGCACAATATAAACCCTTAGGTGATAAAATATGGTACAATAGTATGCCTTGAGACAAATTAAATTGTTCAAACAGAGTAGTCTGGTCTTATATTCCAACCAAATGCTGGTAACATATGTGGACCTGCAGAAGAGCTGATGTCTACAGTGTTTTAAAGGAATACATTATTAAACAAGATCACTTTAAAATGGTCAAGAAAACAGCACAAAAAGAATTTTCTTCTATGTCCAGGTTCTCAGCTAAAATAAATTGGTACTTTTAAAGTTGGTGAATCTATACAGGTTCATTTTTATTTATTTTTATTTTTCATATTTGTTTTTATTTATCTATTTATTTATTTATATTTTATTTTATCTATTTATTTTATATATAAAAAACAAAGCCACAAGGATTTATGCAACTAATTCTGCATATTGCACACACAGAATAAATTTCATACTGATAACAGTATGGCAGATGACCTAAAATTATAGAGGGCCATCATGATCAGAAGAAAAATATAGGTTATTATTTTATATAAAAATATTATGACATTTACTCTACATTCTAAAATGAAATAAATTCTCTGTATTAAAACATCTTCATGACATCAGCTTTATTTGAAAAGAACTTGAACTCCTGAAGGGAAAAGTTGAAAAGTATAAGAAATTACACCTGTTTTTTTAATGTTAATCAAAACTGTCTCATACAAGAAGGAATGACAAGCCACTTTAGCAGAAATCCCAGCATTATGGGCTAAAAGTAGAGTGCTCTAATCCATTTTACTTGAACACATTAATTAGATGTCTAATAGTTTTGAAAGGTGTCGAAGTCAACCGAAGGGCAGTGACTGATCCCAAGGCTCTTTTTTGCAATTCAGTAAAATGTATTCACTGCAATTTGCACAGGAAATACGAAATTCAAACATTTTTCTTAGGCCTTAAACAAGCACCATAAAATTTAATGACTGTCATGCACCACTAACAAACCAAGTCACTAAAATTTAACTTCTGTCCAAACAAATACAATGAAAAACTTGCTCTCAGGTCCTTCTAGGTAAAGCTTCTTTTGGAGTTGTCAGACAGCAGTTTTCCACCCAACCTCGTTTAACTCCAACCTCAGTTTTTCCAAATACCCAGTTCTGCTGTTGGTGTGAGTGACGACAGCAGGAGACCTCTCATGGCCGCCAGTACTTTAGTTTCTAATTCTGTCATGAAGATCTCAAACCACCTTAGAGTCGCCCCCGAGTTTTGGCAGGGGGTTTGGGGAATATCTGTCTGCAAAATGAGTTCATCTAAATTTACATGCACATTTGAAAGCTTTTCAGGTTCTGCTAAGGTTAATGAGAGAATAGGGTGAATGCTTTCCTTTCTATTGATATCCAGGTGACCAGCTGTCAGTTACCTGAAATGTGCTAAGAAATAATAATCGGTCATAGATGTATTTTGGCTAATATTGGATTTTTTTCCTGCTTATGACTACAGCAAAAACTACACTGCTCACTATTCCTCATAGATCTGTAATTAATAAAAACAATTATCCTTACCTATTGAAAAATAGACTCCTCAAAATATTTCTCAGGTTCCTTGCATGGAATGACTTTCTGTTTCAGTATTTCTGTTGGAAATAGTAATGGAAAATAAATTTAATTTCAAAAAAAAAAAATTAGTGGACTCAACAACTTTGTTATTAAATACGGAAGAAGTGCTGGAAATCACCAACCTGATAGTTATAACGTTCTTATTGTTTTTAACTAACTCTGCAGTGATATACCTTAAAATACAACAATTTTTTTAGGTCTGAAATATTTTTGAGTGTATTGGAAAAGCAGTAAACAAAACGGTCTTAAATCAGTACAGTCCTGATGTTTGACACACTGTTGTTACATCAGTGTGGTGATTTAAACCTGGCAAAGTTTAAATAGCTGAATTTCACACAGCTCTTTGGCCGCTCCTTCCCAGTGGGTGAAGAACTGGAAGATGACTGCAACAGCTGAGTGCTTTATGATTCTGCCATGTCGGGACTGTGGGTATGAAAGGACAAGTTCCTTTGTAGAAATGACTTTTGGTCAAATCAGCAAAGGGAGGTTTTTAGTTGGAGGGTAACAATAACATAAAGACACCCTCTGGAATTAACTCATCTGTCACCAGCTAGTGACTAAAATTTATATATGAACTAGAAATGTAACAAAATAATTGTACAGATTTTTATTTGTTGTTTATTAGGAAACAATTTGTTTGAGTTCTGCTGTGACACATTAATTCCAGCTGCACTTTAGTGTTACTATGTGGCTTTATTGGGAATTACAGATCTCTCCCTTAAAAGTAGCAAATCCAAAAAAAAAAAAAATACACACTTTCCAAAGGAGAGGCTGCATTAACTGCTTATATTAATATGTATATAAGCAATAATGAAACTATACATTTGAAAGCAGAAACGTTTACTTTTCTAAATTTCTTTCATAGATATTTTTCTATTAATTTAATTTTTACAATATCTCTTCAAGCTCTGCTTGCTCCATCTTTGCAGCCGTGAGTAATTGCCTAAATCTCTCTTTGTAAGTCCTAAGGGACTCAGTATTCCTGCCTTTCAAGGAAAGGTGAATCAAAATGGAATTTTCTTAAGAAATGGAAAAAAAAAAAAAAGTCTGGGAGGGCTGCATGAGAGTCTGAAGAGCTCAGGTTTGCTTTACAACCACCTGTACTGAGGAGGACTTTAGAGGACATCCCACATCAGATATTAAGCATTCTTTTTCTTCTGGCTTCTAACCTCGAGACTGGTAGGAACAGGAGGCCAAGGAGTGAGGGATAACCTTAAGGTGGATATTTATGATGGTCTTTTTGCTGATTTTCATTTTCTTCCATAACAGTTTTGCAAGGATTAAGACCAGAATAGTCTGTAACTAAAAACTTAAGTTAATGAAAAATGCATATGAAGAAAAAAATTGCATATTTACTTTAGTTTTGTTTCTGCAAAGCAAGCAGAAGGAAATGATTTGTGAAGAAGTTTCCTGTTGCATGACCTTGGTTTGTAATTCATTAAAAGGAAGGTTATTAATGATAGGAAAAATAATGTGTTCACAGTTTCATTAAAATGTAAATTTCATTATAGGATCTGTTTTTTTTTTTTTTCTTAGGCTGCCTCAATAAAAGTAAAATCCATTCCTTACTCAGCCAGTATAACAGATATTTTGGGTTATAAATATCAGGCTAGAGCATGAGTAAAATAATTCACAATTTTTAGGGGTTTTTTAGCTGTTTTAAAGGTATGAATTTGTCCCAGTCTCATTTACAATTTAAGGATGGGGACAAATTCCTTTAAATAAATCTTTAAAATAGAAAAAGCATTTGAGAATGATTTTACTTGGATCCCCATTAGCCTAACTTCTTTTTTTAAGGAGTGAGATACTGTAATTTGATTCTATTATATTTATAATGTCAAATAATGCTGCCCTTCAGTGGCAAATCAGTTTGCACATAGTAAATGTGGAAGTCTCCCAGCTTCGATCAGCTGCTGTACCAAATTTCACCTCCACAAATACCAAGCCATATTGTTTAAATGAAGCCAGTGAATGCATCATGTATGCCCATATTACAGATATTGTGTGGAGACCCCATCCCAACTTTCCAGTGTTGAAGGGGGCCTGCAGTGAAACCAGAAAGAGACTGTTCTTCAGGAATCATACTGGTGGGACAAGGGGTACTGGGCACAAATTGAAAGAGGGGAAATTTAGGCTAAATATTAGGAAGAAATTCTTTACTGTGAGGGTGGTGAGACACTGGAAAGGTTGCCCAGGGAGGTTGTGCCAGGTTGATCAAGGCCTTGAGACACCTGGTCTAGTGGGAGGTGTCCCTGCTCATGGCAGAGAGGTTGGAGCTAAATAATCTTTAATATTCCTTCCAACCCTTAACATTCTATCATCTTATATATTACCCTTTAGGAGCACTGTTTCTTTAATATGAGAAATGTCCAAGCATGAAATTGGATAGAACATCCACTTGGCTTTGGCTTGTTTTGTTTCTTTGAGTTTTTTTCTCATTGTACTTCAGATCTTGGTTTCACCAATGTAGGCTGAAGTCAAAGCAGTGTAACTGAGGCCAGGTGGAGAAGGAGTCAACTCTTGATTACAGAGACTGGACAAACCATCATGAATCACAAGTGGAAGGTTTGTCATTGCAATATTTCCCCCAGTGCGTTGCCTTTTTGCAAACACATTTCGGTGAAGTAAAGCTACTCTTATATACCCGAGATTAAAGCAATTAAAATTGCTATCTGGGAGAAGGAAAAGGAAGTAACTCTAGAAACAAGGCAGAAGACTTTCTCTTTGACCTCCTTCCCTTGCCTGGCATACAGACCTTTAAAAAACTTATAAGGCATTTTAACATTATCCCCTTTATATCAGTGGATAAATCATTCTATTCTGCATATGGAACAAGGGATGGCCATGCCTTAGCAACATTGCCCAGAGGAAAGCATGTCTCCAAGCACATGTTATTCTGAATACTTTTAATAATGAAATTATGCTCCAGGTTTAGAAGGCTACTGAAAATCTGGGGAAAGTTTCCACTGTGAGTTAGGGAATGCAAATTTAAAAGGAGAAATCTATCAGTAGCAATAAACCACTTGAATAATAAGCACTCCAGAGAAGCAACCTAAACACAGGTTTTCCATTATTACATGCTTTTATTCACTGGCACCACCGTGCATCCTGATATCTGAGGCTAGTTATAAGTCCAACAGGTGCTTCTGAAAAGTTTCTGTTGATGAATCAGTACTGTGCACTGAAACCAGCAACTCTTTGGTGAAAAGTCTTGCCCACCCTGAATGCTGAGGTTCAATGCATTGTGTGGGTTTGGAAACAGAAATGCAGGGCGAGGGTTGCTGTTTAATTTGGTGCCGTTAAATACTTTTTCCAAGCTATATAAGTCAGTCTGGCTGCTGAATAAGCATATTCAGAGAGGCACAGCTCTGACTTCTCAGTTTACTCACTCCGGCATTTGAAATGGGAATATGTATGCATATATATCTATATTTAACACAAATATATATATATTCTTATGGTTTTACTGCTTGGGGCTGCAAAAGTAGGTGGTTATAAGTAAATAATTCATCTACATTTGAGTCTGACAAAAACTCTTTTGCAAATTGAAAATGAGTAACTATCTTTCACTCATCTACATTCCCATGTATTCTTGCATAGAGTGAGAAGAGTTGTGTCTTTTCCTTATGCTGTTGGTGCAAACAAAATAGTTTTCTTCTAATTTCATTTTTTTCCCAGTTCTATTTCCTCCCCATTTTCATTTTGTTTTGTTTCCTTTCTTCCTTTCTTTGTCATTTTTAACATATGTCAGTTAAATTGCCTATAGGTTACTGAACATCATTTATCTACCAATACTCTCTGAAACGTTTTTATAACACAGCTCCTGGTGCACTCTTGAAATGAATAAGATTAAATGAAATTAAATTTTTAGTTCTAATCATCAAAGGAAAAAGAAGGGGAGAGAAGTACCTTGAAGAGGTGATTAGGTCATGTCATTGACAAATATCTTTCTGCATGCTTAGCATAAATGATGTTAAGCAGATGTCCACAGAAGGCTTGACGAGTTTAAAAATACAGAGAATTTTAATACTTCCAATTTTTTTTTGCAAACAATTACTCTCATAGGTTAGCCATCCTCAGTGGGTGTTCATATTAGACTGTTTAAGTACCTATCCTGTACTGTGCATGTTCTTCACTTATTCTGAAAAAAAGTCCTCAAGAAAATTCCCCCAGCCTCAGCATTTATCTGCTTTTATGACAATAGCACACTTTTTAAAAAAAAAAATCTCTTATCTCATTGCACAACCATTCTAGCTTGATGGCTCAGAATATTTATGGTATATATTTTTCAATACCTGCTGAGCATTATGAAGGAAGCTTTATGTCCAGAGTGTAAAGCTGTAAAAGGGAAAAAGTCAAATGATGATGTATCAAAAGGCATTATTATAAACATACTGTAATCAGATACTATTTTCTATAAAATATCTTCTTAGTTCAGATGTAGCTGACTGTGGAAAAGAAATTGTAACTGGTTATGGCAATCATACTCCTAGTGTGTTGTCATATATTTTATCAGTTAACACTTTTAATCTTTTTAAATACATAATTTTGAAGGATTTTTTTCAATGAGTGTCTTCCTCTTGGGATGAATATTTGTCAGAATGACAGCCCAATAAATGATCTCAAGAAATATCTAGGCATTAAGTTAAAATGTAAGCCTGAAACTACAAATCAATGATAAATAACGTAACAAAGCCAAATCTCCCATCTATTTTGATCTAAAATTTTGGCTGTGGATTATTTCTGTGACATTATTAGTGTTCATTAAGCTGTTGGGCACTATAGGCAACTATAAACACTAGTAGACGTTAGATGTAGTAAAACCAATGATCCTTAAAACCACACTACCCTCAGCTACAGTAAGGGACCAAACCATGCTGCTGATGTGTCCCTGCCTGCACTTAAATGCTATTTACAAAGTTAATTGACAGCTTCAAAGCAATCACCCAATCACATAATCAATTTACTTAAGTATAAATATTAATTACCTCCTGTATATGGACTTACTGCATACTCAAGTGTATTCAGTGAGAGAGTTCTTGAAAAGGAATACATGGAAATTCATGCTGATTTTTTCAGCATTCTTTACGCTTTGCTCTTGTTATTTCAAAAGCCGGCCTAATTTCATGTTTACACCCATTTAAAATGCTTATTTTTTTGCCTGAATTTTTATTCTTTTCTCTTCACAATTTCCTCCATTTTTCTGAATAGCAATTTGCAATGTACTGAGACAAAGTATTACTGTGCGGGTATATCAAAAAACATTTTACAGGCTCAAGAAACCCTACTGTTGAAACATGACTTTAAATAGTTCAATCTACACTGACAATGCCTTTAACACTTAAGAAATTCTATGCATAAGCTTCTTCAACTATAAGCTGGTTCATCTCCTTTTTAAATGGGCAAATTCCCCTACTCTGCCCCAAGATCTTACTGCATGAGCCAAATATCTCCTGTGACATTAGCATGTCCTGAATTCAGAAATCCCTTTCTTGCCCCCTCATGTCCAGGACAATGTAGAGCACTCCACTTCTTCAGCTCTGTGGAAAGGAAATCCTATGTCTGAATTACGTTTTCAGGTAAAAAAAAAAAACAAACGTGGTGAAGAACACAGGACTTTATTGCTTTGTTCCTCTTAGTCTCTCAGTCAAGCCTAAATAAATGAACTGACAGAGACATTGAGTCTTGAACATCTTACATGTCTTGGAAGGCCATTATTTCAAAAGTTCAGTATTTATCTTCACAAAAGGCTGTTTCAGAGTGGAGGAATGAACAAAAATGCAGGTTAATGCTATGAAAACTAGCTTCCTGAACTGCAGAGGTGTTCAGCACCTTCCATGTATTACTTTTCCTTCGGCACTGCCCTGCAGATTTTTGTCTCTGTGCTCTCAAAAATGATGCAGAGAACAGGAAAAAATAGTTGTTTCGTGAGGAAAGATGACTAATTTGACCCAGGTATTTTGGTCTGGTTTTAAGGAATAAGTTGAATTAACTAGCATCATCAGTAAAGTCTGTAATAAATTTTATTTAATATCAGAGACACATAACCAAGTTACATGCATTTGATATTTTTTAAAATTAAATTACCCATTAGTGCATGTCCTGAAAAGGCCTTGTTAAAATAAAAGACCCTGAAGGATCTTAACCCACTCACACACACACAAAAATTGGCCTGTTAAGAGAATCAGGAATAGAGTTGTTTTCATCATTGTATTTGTGTTGTGTTAATATACAAAAACTGAGATATATATACTTATATTTATAGATAGGAACACACAGAAATGTATGGAAATATAAAATTTAAAAATATTTTCACCAGAATGTTGGCAAGGGAAGCCAAAATAAATAAGGTGAATCTAGGGAAAAAAAAAAAAAAAAAAAAAAGTGAAAGAATTGAGAATCATAGAATACTTTGGGTTGGAAGGAACGTTTAAAGAGGGATTGAGCAGGGACATCTTCAACTAGATCTGGTTGCTCAGAGCACTGTTCGACTTGGCCTTGAATCTTTCAAGGGATGGGACACCTACCAGCTCTCTGGGCAGGTTGTTTCAGGGTTTTTAGTGTCATTGTAAAAAAAACCCCTTGTTCCTTATATCTATTCTAATTGATACTCTTTCAGTTTAAAGCCATTATCCCATATTCTATCACAACACCAATTCTCTCAGCCTTTCCTTGTAAGAGAGGTGTTACAGATATCTGATCATCTTGGTGGCCCTATTTTGGACCTGCTCCAGGAGTTCCATGTCCTGCCTGTGCTGAGAGCCCCAGAGCTGGATGCACAGCTCCAGGTGGAGCCTCATGAGAGCAGAGGGGGACAATCCCTTCCCTCGAACTCTGGCCACGCTGCTCTTGGCTCAGCCAGGGACACAATGGGCTCTCTGGTCTGCAAGCACACACTGATGGCCCACGTGCGGTGTTTCCATCCACCAGCAGCCCCAAGTCCCTCTTGTCAGAGCTGCTCTCAGTCTGCTCATTCCCAGCCTGAATTGGTGCTGTGCTTTTCCCCAGCCCAGGTGCAGCACCTCTCACCTCTGCTTTAACTCATGAGGCTACTACAGGCCCACTTCTTGAGCATATCCAGGTTCCTCCGGATGGTATCCCAATATTTCAGGTGGGTCAAGTGCAGCCTCAGCAAGTTTGCAGATGGTACCAAGTTGAGTTGTGAAACTGACCCACCTGAAATATTGAAGATATTGAGCAGTCCTGGTCCCAGCACAGAATCCTGAGGAACACGACTTACCGCAGATCTTCATTCAGACTTTGAGCCATTGGCCAGTACTCTCTGGGTTTGAACTTCCAGGCAATTCCTTGTCCACTGAGCAGCCCATCCATTATATCCATGTCTCTCCAGTTTAGAGAGAAGGAGGTTGTGGGGCCCCATGTCTAAACTCCTAAAGAATTTTAGATAGATGACATCCACAGCTATTCCCTTGGTCACTGATGGAGTGGAAATGGCTGGGTTAGGTAGGATTTTCCATCAGTGAAGCTGTGCTGGTTGTCTTATATCACCTCCTTGTCCTCCATGTGCTTTAGAATAACTGCTAGGAGGATCTGTTCCATGATCTTCCCAGGCCCACAAGTTAGACTAGGTAGTTCCCAGGATCCTCCTTTCCACCCTTTTTAAAGATGGATACAATTTTTCACTTTTTTCACTCACCAGGGATTTCAGAATTTTCAAATATCATGGTGAGTGGCTTGGCAAATGCATCATCCACTTACCTCAGGGCTTTGAGGTCCATCTTACTGGGTTCCACAGGTGTATGTGTGTTCGTGGCTGTTGAGGGGACACGAACCTGATCTTCCTTTATGGTGGGAGGGACTTTGCTCTCCCAGGAACTCCCTTGAGTTCCATCCACTCAAGAGACGTGGGAACAGATGCCACCACTGAAGACTGAGGCAAAAAATTTGTTGAATACTTTAACCTTGCCCTCATGTGTTGTTTCCAGTTTTCCTACCTTGCTTATTGGGGGAAACTGGTTTTATTTGACTTTTTTTTTTCTGCCTGACATACCTGCAGAAGCCCTTCTTGTTATTCTTTGCAGCCCTTTCCAGATTCAGTTCCAGCTTTGACCTTCCTAACCCCACCCCTACATAACCAAGCTACATCCCTGTGCTCTTCTCAGGATGCCTGTTCCTGCTTCCACTGCCTCTGCACTTGAAGTAAGTAAAACAAACCCAGAAATGACATGGATTCTTCTGTATATTTGAACAGTAATGCTGGTAACAATGCAGAAGAATTCAGAAGTATTTGTATTATTAGATTTATGATTCTTATTTGGGGAATTAAAAAAAACCCAAAAGTATAACAAATTATAACAACGCTTTTGGCTGAACTTCTAGAGTTTTGAAAGCAGTTCAGTGAATTTTTGCCCATAAGTTTTAAGAAAGTTGGGAGAGAACCTTCATAAATTATTACAAATCATTATGTTGATTTCCAGTAACTCTTAAAATACTGGAAAACTTCCACAAGGATAAAAGTAGAATGGCAAGCAGGTGACTTAAGCACTTGTAGGTCAGCCAACTTTTCATTGATACCAGAGGTAAAAAATGGAAATGATAAGTCAGAAATCACTGAATAAAAAACTAAATGTTAGTAACATAGTAGTGACACCAGGGTTTATTTATGGAAAGCAGATGTTGTAAAGTAGTTTTATTTTAAGTTTGGTTGATAATGATAATAATAACCGTTAATTTCCCATAAGACACCTCATGTTAGAGAAGGACTCACCTAGAAATTAAAATGAGGTTGTCATAGTTCGTATTTTTAGCAAGGAATTTTTCTTCCCTTTCCTCCTGCCCTGTGTGTGTGCTCTGTGATGGGCCATTTAGTTGAACAAAGGAATCAGCTCGAGCCCCTAATAGTTGAGATTTGTTTCCTTGACAACGAAGGGGGGAGTTGGCTGGTGTGTGACTGGAAGGGGGTGGAGGCTTGGGGGGGAGGAGAGTCTCTCTCTCTGCCGGGGTGAGAGGCTGCTGCAGGCTGCAGACACTGCCGGGTTCCTTTGTCTCTTTCCTGTCAGAGGGGAGTTCTGGCTGCTGCTCTTGGCTCACCTCTGGCTGACTGCAAGCCCTGCTTACAACAGACCCTAATCAGCTGAAGTTTGTGAGTTTTCTTCCATTGGGAGAACTTTCTGTTTTATTGCTGTTGTTTTTCCTTCCCCTCCTTCCCCCCACCCCCACCACCACCTGGCGGCAGCTAAGGATCCAACAGTGCCGCCTGGTGACGGGCACTGGACATTACAAGTTCTGCTCCTCCAGTGATCCAACAGCGTCACCTGGTGACTATAATAGGACACTACAAGTTTTTGCACCTTCAGTGACCCAACAGCGCCACCTGGTGAATGGTACAGGACATTACAAATTTTGCATCTCCAGTGACCCGACGGCGCCCCCTGCTGACTGTGGTTGGAACTGCACCAAAGGGTGCAAGAAATTGAACTATTTTCCTTTTGTCGGTTTATCGGTTTTGTTCATGAAGGGGATTATTGGTGGGTATAGGAGTATTACTTAGTTATTTTACTTGGTTTTTTTCCGTGTTCCTGTTAATACACACATACCTTTTAATAAAGGGCTGTTATTTTCCCTTTTCCATAATTTGTTTTCCTTCAATCAAAGCCTCTTAATTTTGGATTTATAATTGCTTGGAAAGAGAAGTTTGGGTCTTTTCCTCCTAATTCATCCTCAGCAAAAGACCCTTGTCTCATTTAAACTGGGAAAAGGTAAAAATAGAGATTGCACAAATAAAGTATATTTAATAAGTGTAAAACTTCAAAATAAAAGAAATCTGTCAATTATTAAAGACATAAGTGGGGTAGGTCACAGGACAGTAATGTTTTTCTTGAGGAAACAATGCAAAGTTTATAAGAAGATATAAAAACTGGAGGAAAAACGTGGTACAAGCACAACTGATGCTCATAATATTACTAATTCCATTTCCTCAAAAGTTCAGCAAAATAAAACCTATTTGTAAATACATCTGTGTTAAACCACAGTTTGCACCAAAAACCTAGATTCAAACTTTAAATGTTTTTCAAATTTTTTTTTGTTAATTAATTAATTAATTAATTTGTGGCAGGAGATATCAGTTGATTGATATCAGGAGATATTAGTTTTGTTGTTGGGGTTTTTTTGTGTGTTTTGTTGTTGTTGTTTTGTTTGGTTTGGGGTTTTTGGTTGTGTTTTAGTTTCTTTCTTTCTTTCTTTCTTTCTTTTGAGATAGATGGGGGACAGTTTAATGCCAGTAAAATCTCCAGAAGGCTGAGGTCAATTAAATTGTAAATTGTTTCTGTCTACTTACTAGGTCACTCATGATCAGTTAGTTTATTATTCTCTTTTCCTTTCCATTTTTCCCCTTTCCTTTTTTTCCCTTTCCCTCTCCCTTTCCCCCTCCTTCACCCTCACCCTCACCCTTGCCCTTTCCCATTTAATCAGTTATTTCTTCTTAAGGATAACTGGATAAGATCCCTGTAGACAACTGGTTATATCAACTTTAAGCTTTTCTGGAACGATCTACTAGTCTGTAATTTTCTTTTTGAAATGTCAAAGATACCAGCAAGTGATATTCAGGAGTTAGGAGACACCTACTGTCACAGAAGCAGGATACCACTGCTTAATTGATAAGTATTTTCATTTTATAGGCACTTTAGGAGAGGCAATCGATGCACAGCTATCCCAAATCAGTGTTTGTTATCAAGGACAGGACCAATTCAGCTGAGCCTTGAAGCAAATCAAAATCAGATTTTGAAAAGAATTGTGAAAGTCAGAAATTGGGAAAGCCAACACTGCTATGGAGGCAATGGCTGGAAAAGTAGAAAACAAATAAACGAACAAACAAATCAGGCACCTCGAATTGCCAGACATGCAACATATTCGTCTTCCTCTTTTTTGTTTGCCCATGGTGTCAGTGATGCCAGGATAACTGGCACTCGGTTTCAGTTGAAACAAATGAAACACTGGGTCTTCTGAAAGGTTGTCATAACCTCTAGTCTTTTTAAGAATCTGAAGTTTACAAAATATTGACATCTTTCTTTCTTTGGACCACTGTACAAATCCTTAGACCCCATCAAAAGCCCTGCAACTGATGGCAAAGCAGGTATTTCCTGAGGCCCTTGGAATAGGTGTTTCTTCAACAACAAGGTGTTCTAGATGTTGTGAAGGTTTTAACTAATTTGGCAGATGTTGGTATGTGGGTAGAAACCACAGATGGAAAAGAAAGGAGTCTTGTAAGCAGAGAGGGTTGAAGTCTGCGTGTCCATTCTGGTTATCTGGGTAACTGGTTTTTCATTCTCTAGGTGTGTTTATCTGTCTTAGTGGGGTGAGGACACAGATTAAACAGCTCAAACTAACAGCTTTAAAGAGAACCATGAGAAGAAATGTGACACTGGCAGAAACAATGCTGTCGGAAAGGCTGCGCAGGTGGAAGGTTTATGTTGGGAACAGCCAACAGAAACTTTGTGATAAATCACTTTTATTCTGATACACCTGTAGATTATCTGAAGTGATGACATATTAGATTTTAGTTTAAAAGAATATATTTCTTGAATGAAATGGGTTACTGGTATTAACATCTGATGCAGCCTTATTGGAACATAGTGCGTTGGCAAACCAAAATAATTTTATATAGTTAATAAAAATGAAATTGAGAACTACAAATATGACTCCTTGGTTTTGGTCATAGTTCTGTTCTGAGAATAGTGAATCTTTTGCTCATCAGAAAGAAATTTCTATTTTATGTTGTCTATCCATGTTATGATATTCTTAAGACAAAGAGAATAACAGGAGTAATAAACAGTACAGATTTGGAGAACAATTTTTTGCATATTCACTTATTTTTAAGTTGTTCTCTGAGTGAAAAGGGAATCACTCTCAGCTATAAACTGCAAAGTTAAAGATTAACTCTGGAAGAACCTCAAGGATGCTTTCTCATCACCAGTTAGTGGAAGGAATATTTTTTTCCCCTGAAATAACTAATAAATGATAAGATAGCCAAAACAGACAAATATATCAACCATCCTCCCCAAAAAAACCCCAACCCAAAACCCCAAACCAAAACACAAAAAAAACCCAAACCAAAACAAACCAAACAAACCCCTACCAAAACCCAACCATGTCACAACAAATACTTACAGTGCTTTTCTTCTTTTGAACATTAGTCAGTAAGTAGATCAGGCACACTGCACATAATTTTCCTAGATTCAAAGAACCACCATTTTATTTCTATTTGCTACCCATACCCAACTACTGTGCTTAGTCTTGCAGTCCTAAGAACCTGCTCTTTTCAGTAAGTTGCTCCTTACTTACCATAAGATGCTACTGTCAGTCAGTCCTCCTAGATTTTCCGAAGATAGAGTTGTCATTTTTCTGTTGACTCATAAAAAATTACAGACAGAGGAAGGCAAATAATAATTCTATCTCGGAAGTTAAAAGAGTGGGAACACATCTGAAAATCATTCTGAGATATCTAGGTCTGACATTGTGTCTTCTGGATATTTTTTTCCCCTTCCATCCATTATAACAACAGTCCCAGGGCTTTGTCTGCACTTTTCATTGGCAGTGGACATTTTTGATTGAACGCCATGTAGATTACTCTTCAATAATAATGGAGCTTCCTGATGAAAATGTATAGTAGACCAACAAAAGAGTAATAATAAAAAGGACATATTTGTTTGTCCTCATTGTTTTACATCTTTTTTTTTAGCTGCTCCTAATTTATTCCTTTAAGTCGATATACTCAGGACAATTCTGAATCTGAATGAACTCAGTCTATCTATGTCTTAACACCAAATATTTTACCTGTAAAGGCAGAGATAAGCTTTCTATTAGCAATTTCTGTGTAGTTGTGTTATATAATTTTTTTATATTAGCAGCTAAACTGGTAAAAACCAACATGTTGCAAAACAAGTTGAATTGTTGGAATACAGGGGAATTAAGCAGAGTAGCACTAGACCTTGTGTTTCTAAAGATATGGTTTTAAATGACAAAGGTAAAGGAGTACACTCTGTGCTTGACACACATTTTTTATTATGCACTGTGGGCCCACAGACATCTTGTAAGAATGATTTAGATGATATAATTGGGTTTCGTTACAATCATTATGTCTTGAGAGACACAATAGCTGTTTATGAATCTTGCGTGTTCTCAGCTGAGCCCTGTTTTAGAAGGGACTTCTGTGACATGCCTTGTGCCATGGCAGTGGAGACAGTGTATAATAGCTGAGCAGTGGTATGGAGTGAATCCTGTGATCACAGAACAACCACTGAAAAAGCACATATTCAAGTTAGTAATCTGTAGTTAACAGATTTATATAATTTTTTTTTTATTTTACAAACAGATCTGATTAGCAAGCCAACATGTGCTTTTCTGTTTAATAAATTACAGCAAACAAACAAAAAATCCTGAGTGTATCACTACATATATATCATGCCAAAGCACAAAACTATTTCTAGTCAAGGGCAAGATTTAGTGTGCTAGTAAAAGCAATGTCCTGGTTGCAAATTACAATTTGTTTGAATTAAATCTTATTACATTAAATGCTGAATTAACGCATTCCGTGCAGGATCTAATATGAACAATATCAGAGTAATAATATTTTAGCTTTAAAACAAAAAAACCCCAAAATAATAAGAAAAAGAATAATTAAAAAAAAAATAAAGTGGACAAACCAGTCTAATTAATTTAAATGGTGAAGATTTCTAAAACTAACACTATTATACCTCTTCAGACACATTCAGGGAAAGGAACAAATTGCTCAAAGGTTAGAAAATCTGACATTTTCACGATGTACATGTTACACTTGTGCTTTCTCACATTTCATATATACTTGGTAGTCTTTTTTCTATTTCATATGTACTTAGTAGTATACTTATCAATGAGTCAAGTGTACCAGACCACTGAGATGTCCTGCTGCAAGGTTTCAATACAGATTAAATTACTGTAATCACACAGCTATGAAGTGCTTGCTTTTCAAGGGATGCATCCTGTTTTACACATTTCCAGACATTTTTAGCTACTGGATAATATAAGCAGACTTAGGTAGCAGTGCCAGCTAAAATAAACTGTTATGTGCTAACCGGTGGAAGACCTGGACTTTATTAACGTGAAACTCTGTGTTATCTAATTAATTCCTAACTCTTGAGAACTGTATGTATAAATGTTGGATATAAAATACGGAGTACTGAATTGCTTATTGTCATACATTAAAAAATCGTTGTAAAACGTGAATGAGGCATCATAGAATGACATCTCTCTTATGAGAAGTTTGATAGAACTGAATAAGATCCTTGAGGGGTTCTTATTAACGTTCTTTTCCCAAAGACTTTCTGCTTATCTTCATTCTGTGCACAATACTTTCTTTGGCAATATGTCATCTTTAATACTAACCAAGATTAATTTTCCTCAAAATGCTATTCATTAAGTGTGTAGCATTCATACTAAAGAAAATCTCCAGTCAATTCCCTATCCTAATATACAATGCTTTATTTCTATTTTAAATGCAACATGTAATAGATGAAGTACACAAACCTTTTAGGGCTGCCACTAACACAGTCTCAAATAAATACTAGCATGAAATGCTTGGAGCCTAAAAATTAATGTGTCTATTTGATGTTCTTTTAATGTCATTAGGATGGATTAAATTAATTATGTTGTTGATCAATATTAAAATACAGTAATATGTCTATATCAGAAAATCATAATTGAACTAAGAACAGCTGAATTTATATAAGGTCTGAGCTCAACAACCATGAGATCTCTTTTTAAGAAGACCTAATGAAGGAGAAAAGAAAAAGGTGCATTTTCCAAATTCTGTATAAAATAAAATATTTTTACCCTGGTGCAAAATTACATATCAGGGGTTTATCTAGATAGGGTATTTCCAATATAGATACTAATCATAGTCTTAACTTTTAATGATCTATTTCTTCTATACTGATGCAATTAATTAATTTTTCTTTAACTTATTTGCTGCTCCCTCTGTTGGACAGAACTGTATTGAATAGGAAGAAAATGAAAGTAAATTAATTATTTTTGAAAAGTTCCTAAGAAGGCAGAAGTTGAAATATTTCCAGCCAATAATAAAAACCCAGTACTTTAGAAATATTCACAGAGATCTGACATTTCATATAATCTTTGAGAAATTAGTTTAAATCAGTTTTGTATTACCACTATGGTCATTCTGGATAATCTGGTGTGTTCAGATCATCCAAATACCTTCTCTACAGGGACAAAGTTGCTAGTTGCCTTACTTTTATTTATGAACCAGCCTGTAACAGGTGAATTAAATAATGATCAAGAAATAGATGACTTAGTACTCAGTAACATATTTTCTTGTCATCCACTACGCTATAATCCATGTGGGAAAAAAATAATCCAGTTTGCCAGCTGATATTTTTTATTTGCGTGGCCCACTGCCAACGGGTTGTCATTTCCTCAGCCACAGTGGAATGGGAAACAAGCTTTTCCTGCACATACATGCCCAGTTCTATTTGTACTTTGCCCCAGGAATAAACTAATTGCTGCTGTAAAACACTGTTTGCACCTTACCCAGAATTCATCTATGAACCCTGAGAGAGAGGAATGCAGAATCGTGCCAGCTGGCCCTTCGGCTTTGACTAGACAATTAATGGGTGGCTGCCAATTAGCTATTCACACTGGAACATTTAAGAAAGAAAAAGTCTACAGACATGAAAATTAAATTCAACACCTATTGCTCATACTTATCATTCTTTTCTTCATGGATCTTAGACACTATAGTTGGAAAAGAGTCAACACGTCATCTGTCTCTTTGCCAGTGCAGATTTAGTTTCTATTATATGTTTACTGGGTGCTGCCTACCCAGGTCACGTATTTAATTAAAAGTTGAGCAGATTGTTCTTTCTTAAAGTTTTTGTTAGTTCATTTGTTTAATATTTCTTAATGAGGCTAAATATTTCCTCCACTCATTTATTCTCTTGCCTCAGAACACTTCCTTCATGGTTTTGATTTTTGTCCTTTTCCATCTCTGGTCCTTTGCAGTCAAACACAAGTTTCTGAATTATAGTAAGTGATGCAGTTGCACTTTATTCTTCCCCTTATTGCCCAAAAATTATGCTTTCTTTCACCAATACATGTGCATATACCATCATTCACAAAGGAAATTTCCGAAATTTCTAAAAATCGGTTTTACATACAGATACCTTCACTTTTACTAATTATTACTACTAAGCTGGACTCAGAAACTTAACCTGTGACTGTATTCTAATTTGTCAGATTTATTATCATCAAAACAGAAGCTCTAACTAATAATAGATTAAATAATGAATTCGACTTACATTTGGGAAATGGAGTTCATTCCCTTACAGATCACCAGAATCACCAGACATTTTATGCCATGTAGTGAAGAAGTAAAGACTCTTTTTTTGGAAACTCTGAAATACTTAAATCACCCTGACACTCGGATCCCATCTGGTTCTTGGTATTGTAGAAGGTTCTAAAGGTCTAAAATGGCATTACACAGTTTCCTTATGCTAAGAGCCTGTCTGAGCTGAACTGTTTGGTACTCAACAAATAATAGAAAAATTCTACTGCTACCACAGTTACAGGGGTGAGAGTGTAAACCCTAGAGTGGCAGGAAACAGCCACTTGGTATTTCTGATTTGGTTGACAAAACATTCCCCAGAGACTTGCCATCTTGCAAGCAGTGATTGCACAAGCTAATCAATACAAATTCTTTCTGAGTGTTCTGGGTGCTTTTAGAAGGGAAGAAAAAAAAAAAAAAAAAGAAAGGTATTTTACAGGGTAATCAATTTTGTTACAATTACTTTAGACAGGCGGGAAGGCTCGTGTATCACAAAAGGACTGCATTATTTCAAATCAACAGTTCTCAGAAGGCCAAGACAACCGCTAAGAAGCCACATGAAATATTATGCACAATTCTGATTGTGTTTGTTCAAGAAAGATGCACTCAGTTTGAAAGGAGTTAAGAAAAGGTATTTGGGTGTAATCAAGGAAATTGGCAGTCTGTATTAAAACTTGCAGAGCCTGACATGATAATCTAGTAAAATGGAGCTAAAAAGGAGAAAAAAAATCTTATCAACGTGTCTGGGTAGGAAAGATTGGGTGAAAAGAAGGATAGGTAGTGAGAAATGGTAATGGATATTCTGCACACTTGAATATACATAGACAAGTTATGATTAAATTTATGCTCTAAATTAAAGGGAAATATCAACAGTAGGCTTCTTGAAAAGAACAATGGGAGTCTAATATACCTGTGGCCAGCAGGATAAGCGCTTTAGGAATAGCTGGGGTCTGGAAGGAGGAACTGCAGGTAAGGTTGCAAACAGTCTTATCAAGTAGTAAGAGAGGACTGCCTGCAAGATCAATCACAGAATCACAGAATGGTTGAGGCTGGGAGGGACATCTGGAGGTCATCTGGTCTGATGAGCCTACTCAAGCAGTTATGGGCAGAGAGTAATGCCCTGGACCTTGTCACAAGGCTTTTGATGATTACAAAAGCCAGAGACTCGGGAAGCAATCTGGAAGCAATCCCACACCCAGACCCCTCCCCAGTAAAAAGTGTTCCCTTAAGTTCAGCAAACTCTGCTTCAGTTTGTGTCCTCCTGTCTGTTTATGGGTTACCACTGGAAGGAACCTGTCTCCATCTTCTTTACAACCTTCCTTCAGATGTCTATACACATTCATTAGGTCCTTGCAAAACAAGAGATGCCCCGTGTATTGACAGGCATTCACTGATCAGTCACCGTGTTTTACAAAAAGATTGCATCAAAGCTCGAGCTTCTGATATCCTAAACTCCTTATAGTTTAGCTGCTTTATGTTTTTGCTTTGTGGTAGCAAAGCTGGTTTTCCCTCTGGTGCAGTCCTAAAGCGCTCTTGGTTCTTTCATAAGAGCTTTTTTTGAAACGCCAGTCAGGTAACCTTGAGGATAAAGGACTGCTCACCTTGAAGTTCGGTGTAAGCATATGAAGCCTTCACACGGGGAAGTTTTCTGGGCATTGAATTAAGAGGTTTGTAATTATCTGACTGTAAAGGGTAACTGCTCTAAGAGTCAACACAGTGATGTCTTGTGCTTTGCAGACTGCTATAACACTGTGAATCATTTGTTCTTCATCTGAGGGGCTACTCAGAGGTGGTAATCTGGGTAGTTTGTCTTTTTTAAATCAGCAATTTATACCTCTGCCTAAACACAATAATCTAAATAGGTGCTATATGACACCCTGTTTGCTAAGATGACCTGTTTTAATATGAAGTTTCTAAACTGACACCCACACTTATAGCTTTCTTTCTGTGGAATAATTTCAAATACTTTTTGGCTTAGCAAAAATTAACAAACTTTTCATTCTCAAATACACCAGCTATGAGTAAAAATATAGAATTTAATACTATTTCTCTATGTTCACATAGTCAAACCACAGGAAGATTAACTATGTTTCTTTATCCTTGAAACTCTGTTAGAATAACATTCTGTGTTACTTTACATTTGTATCTGCATATCCCACTAAATAAAAAAATGTGCTTATTTTCAGCAATGGCACCATAAAACCAACTGAGTGAAAATCTGATTGCTGTAACAAATATGTTTCTGGATGGAGATGGTTTATTTCTTATTAAATGCAAGCACTAAGAAGAGATAAAATATGAAGTATATTCAGGACATTATAAATGCAGTTTGTGACTGACCTGAGAAAGCACAGAGTGGGAGATGAGAATTATGCTATTGTCAGTCATAAATATAAAAAAGAGAAGACAATTTTAAAAGAAAAATCTCTATTTAGTTTTGTTATTTGGTAATAATTACCAACAATGAAGCACTGAAATTAATGTTTTTCTTAGAAACAAATAGTGCAGACATTGATGGATTTTTCATTATTTCTTGATTAATGGCATTATCGTAAATATTGAAGACAGTACACAAGAAGAAAGTAGCTTTGACTTTTACTAATTTTTCAAACGAAAATTATTAAGTAAAAAATGACAAGTTTAAAACTGAATTAGGCAGGATTTTGAATCAGAAATATTACATCAGCTGAACTGATAAATATATATAAAGACATATATATTACATTAGTATACGTATATGTAAGAACACACACTTGCACTTGTAAACTTGTTTTAGGGATTCCTAGATTCCTACACACATCCCACAGTTTCCAAAAAGGAATGTAGAACAGTACCTGTCTTACCCCAAAGGTAAATTAACACTTGGGTGGCTCTTCTAAAGTACCTAGTCAAATTCTTAATATGGACTATAAAAACTTAGCAGTAAATAAAATTGATTTAACAACACTTTCTTTTTGCAGATATTTTATGGCAGTTTTTATTTTACCCCAGGTCAACAAGCTATACATAGAAGCACACATATGAAGACGTATGAACAGTATGTTCAAACACTTGATTTCTTGTCCCATTTGGAATGGAAAATCTCTTAATTAACTGCTAATATTGCTTTATATGTATAAAAAAGTGTATGTTAATATAAGCATATGTGTGTGTGCACATATATATACTTGAATATTTTTATATATGCATATATACACATATGAAATACAGATAAATATGTACAAATATAGGTATATAAGGATACATATATGCACATAAATACACGTTATGTGCAAATGTACATAAATATATCTCTATGTACCTATGTGTTTATGTATTTTTGTGTGTGTTTGCATGTGTGTATGAATCTGTCTATCTATCTATCTATCTATCTATCTATCTATCTATCTATCTATCTATCTATTTCCTAGGATTCTACAAGCTGTGGAGAACGGGGTAAGGCAAATGAGGGTGTGTTCACTATAAAAGGGAACAGATGCCTTGTAAGCTTTGATGCCTGGGAGGGTTCCTCGGGGTTGAATGCCTGTACGATAAATACTGCGTGCACCTTTTAACAAAATTTCCACTGACATTTCCTTCTGCTGTCTGTAATTTGGATGTGCACAGCTGTCTGCGGGTGCTTTTATTCCATTTTTTTTGCATGGTTTCAAATCTCCTCATCAGCATGTTTGTAAAACTGCCTTGGCAAATATTTACATTCCAACATCTCTCATAAGTCACGGTGCTTGTATTCCACCTTTTTCCACTTCACTGATGAGAGCAATTGTTCTTTGGTCTACTGAGTCATGGTTCTAGTTTCAGTTGAATGGCATACTTAAAAATTTAGAAAATATAATGACTTATTGCAAATAAGCACAATATCCATATGGTTTTCTGTTCAATGACTTCCATTTAAAAACCCCAAAACCTTAAAGGGGACTTGTTCCATCCTTTATCACATAAGGTTCTAGTTTTCTGTTCAGTGTGGACAACATAACCACCTGTTAGAACTGGGAAGTTTTCTGTCTTCAGAAGGACTAATCTCTTCTATTACATTATTAACTCCTACTATTTCCTCCTTCTCTGTACCTATATCCTCCTCACAACTAGCTTCTCCTCATGCCAGATAATCCAGATTCAAAGTCAAATTTTTTTGACATTATTACTCTGAAACTGAAGAAGGTGTAGGCAGGTACATCACAAGGAAAAAACTGATGCTTCTCTGACCATATTCCCTGGTCTCAGTACACTACTGTTAAAAGGAAAGACATTGTAAGAAAATATTCTTGTTATAAATGCCCATATAAATTTTGTAAGTAAGAAAGGAATCAAACTCAAGAAGTGAAAATATCCTTTATGTGGACAAAACTATTACACAGCACATGATGATAAAGATCTTATGGAAACTGATGGTTAGTAAAATGCAAATGAAGGACCATATATGACAAGTAGTTGAATAAAGCAAGAGGTCTGAATCTTTATACCAGACCATGGGTAATAATTATCATGGTGATACAATTCATATTTAGACAAAGCACTGTGACAAATTTTTTGCTTTATGCCAAAAGCACCTAAGCTTGAGTGTGAAAAAGCTCACAAGGAAATTAAAGTTGTGTAATT
Source organism: Myiozetetes cayanensis (assembly GCF_022539395.1). Lineage (NCBI taxonomy): Eukaryota > Metazoa > Chordata > Aves > Passeriformes > Tyrannidae > Myiozetetes > Myiozetetes cayanensis. The sequence goes on along the minus strand of NW_026087698.1, from coordinate 286,243 downwards.
TTCCCTCCAATAGTTCATTAAAATATCTTTTACACGTGTGTTCTTTTGTAATTATTCATGTGTTTCTGTACACATAAACCTTTTACTCTTATCAGAGTCATGCAATTCTTGTCAGTGTGCTGGAAAAGTTCCAGTGCATGCTGATTTTTACTTCACTTTTTGTATGTGACCTTAAGTAGCAGTGTTTGGTTGGATAGATTTCCCATTCATACAGCTCAGCTTCTCAGCTACAATTTTGCAGTGCTGCAATGCCATCCTAAACAAATTTCACCAAGGCATAAAATGTGGATAAACCCCTCCTGTTTCTATTAAATCGTGGTATTGTAGTGGTGTGTGCAATCTGCTGTTTTAGAAGCAGAGCTCACTTTCCACACAATAACGTGGTGTAATTTACTTAACCTTTATGTAACATGAAAAAGGACAGATACAATAAAATAACATTGTTATAATTTTACTGGATTTATGATGACACACGTTACATGGAATACCCATTGCAGCTGAGGTTGTTGAGACAGTTCTCTCAAAAAATTTTCATGGTGGTGATTTTTAGCTGAGGATGCAACCTTCTAGGGCGACCAAATTGATTTTGGTCATGTTGGAAAGCTGGTTTTGAAATCCTAAATCTTAATTAATTATGTGTGTGAATTTTCTGTGTTAAAGCAAGAAAAGGAAGTAGCTTTGGGGAAGGCAGGCAGAGGACTTATGCTAATTCATACTTTAATCAAATTTTATAAGCCATCAGAAGTGACCTACTAACAGTTTTTTTAGAACTTCTGACCAGTTAGCAAACAGAGAGGTAAGTGCACTTTTGCCACACCAAATCCACTTCTCAACTAGATTTTCATCAGTGACCTGAATGACATTTCCAAAAAGCTGTTCATATAATCTTAATACCTACTGTAAATTTAGTATTCCATGCAAGTAATTTTTGCTCCATAAAAAGCAGTAGAATTACTTTAATCTCTGAATTCAAACATGAAGCAGCCAGAAGGTATAGTTATACATGTAATTTCTTTCACCTGGAGACAGAATATTTCCTTGCTTTAAACTGAATATATTCAAAAAATCTTTCTGATGCCCTGTTTATACTTAATATTGTATTAAATTATGTTTGACTAGCTAATTTCAGCCTGTGGAGCAGCATTCTGAAGATTATATAGACCTACAGCTACTGATTGCTGATAAAGTGTGGGGTATGTAGCTGTCAAAACTTCATTTCACTCTTTGTCATACATTGAGTTTTTTGCTTAGTCTCTTTGTTTCTACATGACAAAAGATACTCTTCAATTAAAAGTATCTTATGAAGATTATACTGTTTTATGTTCACATTCAACATTTAAAGATGCAGCAGAAATTTAAAGACACGTAAAAACTATTTTAGCCAAAAATATGTAATGAAATCAGGTCAAACATAAAGAGAAAAAACCAGTTCATCCTTACTTTCCAATAAAAATAAAAACAACAGTGAAAATAAATAGCAGAAACTCCTTAGTTTAATAAATGTCTGTGGAAGCCCATGTCACTATCTCAACTAAACTTTGTTTGTTCTGTTCTCAAACTCTAATTTTCGTAATATTCTGGTTTTAGTAATTAGTATTATAGTGAATGATACAAGTAACAAGTGTCTCTGTATAACCCCTTTCCAGTGTTTGGTGCTGATCTGGCAAAATGTAAGTTTTTGCAGGTTTTTTTGTTGGTTTAGTTGTTGTGGTTGTTGTTGTTTTTTAAAGTGTCATCAAGTAATTTTGCTGAGTTATCTGTTCTTACATTCTGCATTCATTCATCTCATAATTTTCTGAATTAAGAAGTTGTCTGCTTTTTTGGGTCAGAAAAAAGGCTGTAGATCTTTTGTTACTGAAAGTCTGGGTGATTAGTAGATATATAAAGTAGCCGGAGGTCAGTTACCTCTGTTATGAAACGAACCAGAACAGAAACATTTGGAGATTTCTCTGCTGGGAACTTTTCCTCCATAATGACCTCCTAAAAAGTATAAAATTCTAAGAGAGGATTTCCCCTCGGTGGCTTCCCCTTTCAATGACAGCCGTATGTGGTGGGTTGAACCCAGATGGCAGCTAAACCTTCAACCAGTCCCTCCCTCCCTCCCCCACAGTGGGATGTGGGGAGAGAACTGGAAAGGTGAAAGTAAGAAAAACTCATGGGTTGAGATGATGACATTTTAATAAATGAAAAAAGAGAAGTGGGGGGAGAGAACTGAGAGGCGATCAGTCACCACCTCCCACCACCAGGCCGATGATGCCCAGCCGGTCTGCAAGACACTGTTAGTTTGGGAAAACTGTCCCAGATTTGCTGTTGAACATGATGCTAATTGGCATGGAGTATCCCTTTTGTTCATTTGGGTCAACTATCTCAATATCTTGTCTATTCCTAGCTTGCATGTTGAATCAAAGAATCACAGAATCACAGAATCAGCCGGGTTGGAAAGGACTTCCGAGTTCATCAAGTCCAACCCTTGATCCTCTACCACCATGGCACATTGTCAAGCAAATGTGTTCCTACAAGATTATAAAACTCCACTAGCTGGGGTGAATGTGTGTAAACAGTATGAATTTTAGGAACTGGATAACAGGTGTTACGGTACAAAGAAACAAACTCACGTTTCTTGTCAGGGGTGGACCAGAAGAGGCCTACAGAGAGTGGCGAGAGATGCAAAAGAACTACAAAGAAGGCTCAGAAGAAGAGATCTCTATCGAAGTCTCCTAGTAACTGCAGCTGCGCAGAACTGCTTGGGACCCAGCTACAAGGCCGCAGCCTTGCAGCCTTTGCAGATTCCCATGTCTCTGCCCCCAGGACAATCCTTCCATTCTTCCCTAAGCTCTCCCTTCCCCTGGTGTGACCAGACATATTCTATGCAGCCTATCCCTCCAAGTTCACTTATCACTAGCTCACGGGATTCGAGGTTCCCCAGCAAGAAACCCCACTCTATTCCTGAACCTTCTGTATCCCCCTGTATATAAACTGTCTTCTTGTTTTAATAAACGCCATTTTGTGGGTCACATACACTTGTGTGTGTGTGTGTCCTGTCTCCCATACAAGATGTGCCGCTGGGTCTGTCGTGGGACCGAACCCCACCCGCGATAGTTTCTAGGTTGGAGTAGCGCTATGCAAAGAAGAGACTTTCAAAGGAAGACTCTGAGGGGAAGTCTTGGATAAGATGAATAATTTGCTGAGGGTCAAATGCAGAGCTGACTGTAGCAATGACTACTTAAACAGGGGAAGGCTTGGGAAAAAAAAAAGGAAGGTGTTGGAAGGGGTGATACAGTGAGAGACTCCATGAGCTCAATCTGTTTTTTTGAACAAGAAGTTGAGCAATACCTTGATCACCAAGTTAAAGAGCTAATATGGAAGACACAGGTGACAAATTATATATACATAAAAAAGTATATTATAAATAATTCCCTTTCTGGTAATTTAACTAAACAAATTCAGGAAATCATCCAGTTGTGTGGTGGTTTAGATTTTTGCATTGTGGTTGGTCGGGTGGTTGGTTTTGTTTGTTTCTTTGGTTTTGGTTGTTTTGGAATTTTTTTTTTCCTTTTAACAAAGAAGAAGTTCATCCTGTAAAAACTAGATGATATTGATGAAAGATAGTATCACAGAAACAGTAACTAATTTGCAGAAGTCACTGCCATTTTTAGTACAAAATATTAAACACTGGCCCAATTCCTACAGACTTTTTAATCACTTACTTTAACTAAAATAACGACTGTAAGGGTGACACAAAGTCAAAAGTAATTGGGGATGACTCTGACAAAAAAAAATAACCTTCTGTAGTGGTGTTTTAGGTGGGGAATAATTTTTTTTTTTTTTTTCCCCAGGATAAAGAGTAGAAGCATCTAAACTCCTTTACTGGAGTGAAATAACAAACTAGTAAGAGTCGCCTTGTGAAATGCTAGCAAATACAAGGCAGGTCAGAAGTTAAACTGTCTGCATTGAAGGGCTGAAAGCATTTTAAACTGAATACAAACGTAGGGAACTTTGTATTAACCTGGTGGAATTGGTAGCATTTGAGAGCCTAAGCAGACAGAATTGAACAAAGATAGAAAGATAGACAAAAGAGGCATCAGACAAAAGAGACATTAACAGCCGAGGAGAGAGGGAGAAATAAAGAAGATTTTTGGGAAAAAAAAATTCTGATGGCTGACAAAAGACCTGCAACTATGAAAAGAAAAATAATTTTTGTTCTTTGCTTTATTCTGCTTTGAGGAAAGAATGAAGAAACAGGATTGGCTCAAACATCAGGTTTTCATCCTCACAGAATTTTCAAACATCCCAAAAGATTGCTAACTGCTTGAGATACACGGCAATTTTGTAGTATAATTTCTTATGATTTTTCTTTTCTTAACATTTTTCTTTTCTTTAAGAAGATCTTTTTTCAGATGTATTTAAGTTATATTATATTTTAATATGTGCTATTAGAGTGTATTATATGTATGAACAATTTAAAATAATTCTATGTGAAAACAGACACCTTCAAAATTATATACACAGTGGAATAGATAATGCTTTTTACATTATTGTGTAAACCAGTGTTTAAAAGCTGAATTTGAAAAGGATAAATAATTTTTAATCCGTTGATATTTTTACATTCCTTGATGGCAAGAAAACTGATTAATTTTGAGTTAGCTACTGGTATATTTTTATCTTACAGCAATTAGGAGTTAAGAGAGACAAGAAATAAGTTTTAGGATGTATAGATTGATTTCATGAATAATACAAAAAATTATGCAGTAAGTCTAGAATTATCTTAGGCTTCTACACCTAAGTTCATTTAAGGTTAAAAATGTAACCAGATTCAGAGAAGCTCAACTTTAAGGGAGAATCTTACACCTGACTTAAAACCTTGGCTGTTGTTCTTCTGCCCTTTAAAATGCCTGAACCACGAAAAAAAAGGATGCAAATACTTATTAACTTTGGAAGGAATTGTATTTTAGTTTAAAGCAGGAGTTACCTCATGTGCAAAAATTCTTCAGTGAGAATGGGTAGTGTCACGTGGAGGAGGAGATTTGCACAAACCCTTTGTGTTTGACCAGCCTGCCAGTGCCCCAGGAAAGCTGAGACCCTTGTACCCACCCAAAAGCTAGTTTGAGATTTGTCATTCAGCTGGCACAGAGTGTTGTTATTACCCAGTAGGTGTCCCTGTGGGGGAGAAGACAGGCTTAGCCCATCAGCAGATCCCAGAAGTTACTGTATAGCCTTCCCTAACTTCCACCCATCCTTAACTTACTTTTATACTGTTTCTTACATTTTAGGTGGAACCTGAGTGACTCCAGTCATACACATGCTCAGTGAGGAGTGGTCATTCCTTGGAAGTGGTAATTTTGGGATGGAGGTGTGCATGAGTATTCCCAATGAGGTAACCTTGGAAGGAGGTGAGTGCCAGTATTGCATCTGAAGAGAGCGATTTTGCCACAGTTTCTGGTTCAGCAGTAAGACATCCTATTTTATCTCCCTTGGCTGACAGATGCTGGGTGGCTTATCAGGTAAAAGTACTGCTGAATTTCCTCCCCTACAAGGATTTCAGCAGCACCAGGCCATGACGTCTCCACTCCACCTTCCATTTCATCCTCCCTTAGCCTGTGCTGCGTGTGGGAAGTCAATGTTAACATACTGACATTAAAATGTAATTTTCTAGTTTACTTTAATGTTAACCCCAGTTATTTTGCCACAGCTAGTATTCCCACACTTTTTTCACGTCTTTTTGAAGAGATCTGTGTCAGTTGTAACATGGCATATTGACACATTTAGACATTTATAAGTGTAAAGAGGATTCATAAACCAATTTCTGAAATCTGTATTTCTCTATGTAGGAAAAAGTTTGAACAGATAAAGTGATGAGGTTTGTAATATATTTTGGTGCAAGGTGAAGAAAAAAAATAAACCCACAGAAAAACCCAAACCAAAAGACTAATATTTTAAGAGAATTGTCTGAGAACAGTATTGACAAATCTGCTCTTCAAAGGACAGGACAGACATTCAATTCGTAATTTATTTCCTCTACCATACATTCAGCTAAGAATGGGAAAGTTTTGCTGGTTTTTTATTCATATTCATAGGGGTTTTCCTACATGTTAGAAATACTAAAAGTTTTTACAAATATATAAAAAATAACCAGTGTCTAACATGCAGCATAGTGAAGTTCTTGAACATAATAAAAATCAGCTTTTTTTCTGACTACCCTGGTCTTCTTGGAGATGCATTAAAAAAAGTTATGATTTTAGGATAATTTTTCCTTCAAGAAGAGGATGCCTACTTTTTTTTTTTTTTTTTAAAGTCTCAGCATTATGTTGATATAATTTTTATAGCTTCCTGTTTAATTTTCATAGTTTTCTGTTTGTTTGTTTGTTTGTTTTTTGTCCCCTCATTCTTTATAAATGCTGACACCCTGAGAAGTTTATCAGGTAAGCATAAATAGCTGCAACTGTAATAATTTACAGTTCAATGAGTCTGACAATCAGTGTGATGAGGCTCTGATAACATGTATGATGACACATGTTACTCCTACCTAACACCTGCCTTTCTGCCAAATAAACTTTATAAAATACAATTTTCCTTCCAATAATGAATTGCTACGTAGCCACTGAGTTTGGGTATTATACTCTACTTTTTGAGTCCTTCTTAGTAAAATTGTGCCATTCTTTGAGGTGAGAGGTGTGGGGTTACCTTCTTACGGCCAAAATTTACTTGTAACTGTAAAGTGAGATTTCTTTTACAAAATAAATGTTAATTCAGAAGAGACTGATGTAGTGCACATGCACTTAAACAGGCTTTTAAAAGATGGAAGAATAGATATAAGCAAGCAATAAAATTAAAAAGAAAGCTATTTTATGCTTTAATCAGAGCTGGTCAAAATTCTTCTGCGAAAATATATACCTGCCTATTAGAAAGGAACTTGTGTGGTTACTTATTAATACATAATGTTTGTTCTTTTTACTTCCAATAGTATGTTACATATTTTTACAGAATCTTTGCTTGAATTGAAACTCTGAAATAATATTTATTCTGCAATATGTCATCTTCCATACACCTTTCTCTTAGTCAGAATAACTCTCTGGTTTCTGGTGGGACAAAGATATCTTCTCCATGCTCTCACTTGACTCAGTTTTTTGGTTTTTAATATTTATTTACATTTTAGTTTTGACCTGGAGAAGTCAAAATTAATTACCAAAATGCTACTATCATTTTTCCTCCTGTAGGACTCAGTTTTCAGGGAGCTGCCAGCGTGCAGCAGTATGGATTGCTGTGCCCATCTCTGCCATATATCCAGGTGTAAGCCCATGTTGCTAATTAAGGAAAACTCAGAGTTTTGCATCAACACATCTCCTAGGTAATTTTTAATGACAGAAGCCTCAGCCAGAGTGTTTGCTGGGCCCCCTGATGCTGCCAATGAGATAGGCAGTACTGAAAAAGCACTAACTACTCTTGATAATGTAGCTTCCAGCTATCCCCATAGCATGATTATAACACATGCATAACCTGAATAAATATATATGTCATTAAAAAGCCTTCAGAACTACCTTCTCAACTATTCTATGGCTTTGGATTGTATCCATGCACTGGTTAGGAAGAGAAAGAGATACAACTTGTGTGTCAGGTTGTCTCACAAACAAGCTTCAAAATTGCTCTAGTTATGGCAATAGCAACTCCCTGGAGTCATTAATTAGGCCCATAACTCTCTTTTATCACTCTATCTATTCCCTGACCAAACCCATTGTCCCAGGAATAGCACAGTGCCTCCCTGGTCAGTGTGCACCAGTCAAGCTCTGCGAGTTTCTGCTGATAGGGGCTTAGCCATAACCATTCATCTTCCCTATCCTCTTCTCTGATTTGTTCCTGCAGGAAGTACTTGTAAAGATGTTGTTGACAGGAATATATTACTACATGTCCTTGAGAAGGGATGCATCTGCCCTTTTGTCTGTATTTACAAATTTTTGTCTGTATTTGCAGCTTCTTGCTAGTCCGGAGAGAAGATAGGGGGGCCATAAGCTCTAATAATTATTACTCCTTTTATGAAGTGAACACACCTAAGGTCAGAAGGATGGGACAATTTGTCACAGAAATCAAAAAATGAATTTATACATTAACTTTGTGATTTTCACCGACTTTTTATGATCTTCCTTAAATTGTTCCCAGTGTTGTCACAAAAAGTCATGAGTCTGTTTTAATGGTAATTCTTGGAACTGATGCCAGGAATGTTGGAAAGATAAAGCAAAAACCACCTTAATTTATTTTTTTTTTTTAATTGATAGTTGTCATTATACTCTGGATGGAAGAATTCAGTGCATGTGTGTCAGTAAAGAGATAAAGAAACACTCTTTTGCAGGAAGACTGAGGAAAAAACTGGAAAGACAGTCTGGTCACATTAACTACTTTGTAACAATGTTGAAGGAAACTATACTTGAAATTATTCCTTTATATTCCTTTAGATATGAGGTCATTAGTCACAAGTTTTTTGTTGTTGTTGTTTTGTGGTTTTTTCGTTTGTTTGTGGTTTTTTTTGCTTTTTTTCCCTTTTTCTTTTTTCTTTCTAGACTGACTAAAACCCCAGGATGCAGAGAAATGAGAAGAGACAAACTAAACACAGTGATACTGAAAAAGCCTTTAACCTTCACTTTTCAAAACGATTTCTCATTCCTCAAAGCAGGAATTAATCAGGACTAAATAGAGTTTTTGACTTGTTTCTGGCTATTACTGTATGGCTAATACTTCAGGCGAAATGAAGCATACTAATTTCTACTGAAATTTTATGGATTAGGATTGCACACCATGAGATCTTTCTCTAACACTGCTTTTTGTAAGTCAGCACATCTAATGCAAGCAAATCTGTGTACTGTAGAACATGTGATTCAAGAAAGAATGTTTGTATCCAAAACAACACTTTCTATAACAAAGCAGTAAAGGACAGAAATTTATTTTTGGTATCCTAACCATCATGTATATTTGAGTCTTCATACTTTGCTTTACTAGCATGAAAATTCACTTCCCAGTAAAAAATTGTGACTTACATGAAACATCTGAGACTAAGGAATAAATACTAAATGTTGGAAATTTAATAAAAAATAACACAAATTTTCTGGACAACGTGTGGTTGTGTGTAATGCAATAAAATGAAACTGACTCTGTCATGACACTGACCAAAAGTTTGAGCTGTACTGGGCAGAGGTCTGAAAACCTTATTCAAATTCAAACCCCAAACCACTTATATTATATTAAAATCCATCAGCTTCTGCTTCATGACCTTAAGCTCTTTCGTGATAAATTAGAAGTCACATGTATGAACAACTGCCTTCTGCATGTGTGTGCTAATTTAGAAGGGGAATATATGTTTATTTTTATAACTGAACCAAGGGAATTTATTCAGTTTTGGTAAACATGTCTAAAACCACCAGGTCATTCAACACACAGTAAAAACTCTCCATGCATTTAAAATATCTTTTAGAATGAATGAATGGATTGAGCCAGACACTTGTTAAAAGGTGATAGCCATACAGAGATTGAGGGAGAGGTATTGGAAGAAGGTGGAGCATATTTTGAGTTTCTCCTTCCTTCATAAATCTACATAACAGTGAGGTTATGAAAAAAATCAAGGGAAATGACTCTAGAGGACAAAACACTACCTAAAGTCAATATACATAAAAGATAGACACTCCATAAAATGTAATTATAATACTCTCTAACTTGCAATCAATCATAAAATAACTGCTGGCATAAAAGTCTTTGAAATTATGTATTGTCTGGAACTGAGCAACTGTAGAAGTCCCAGCATGTGTAAGAAAGTAATAATTTCCAAGCATTAAAAAAAAAAAGGTTGCCAAATAAACTGATATTATCTACCCTGGATGACAGTTAGATGAGCAAGGAAATTGAAAGATTTTTTTCAATTTTAGGATAAACACGTAACTAAATATAATTAATTTAAAAAGTTTGATATCTATTGACCTGTAAGTATTCCACCATGTGATTGTAACACAAGGAACTCAAACTTGTTATGTCATCAATACAACATCAACACTCAACACAGAAGAGTTGAAAGTTACTCAGAATATGTCATTGAAACAACATTCAATTTGCTGATTTTTCCACTGAGACTAGTTTTATCTCTTTTCCATATCAGAAAGACCAACCATCTTGATTAAATAGCTCTGATTTATGCAATATGACATTACTTCTGCAACTTGATGCAGCACATATTTTTCCATATGCAGAGAAAAGTTGATAAAGAGGCCTTCTTATTTTTCCTGTGGCTGGTGTGATTAGTCTGTATAAAACCAGAATAAGAGCAGAATTCAAGAAGTAGAACTCAAGAGGCTTGCTTTTCTCCAGACTCTGCCTTGGTCAGTTTAGAGAGCCTTTTCTCACAAAACTAAGACATTTACTGCCTTATTTATTTCTTGCAAAGCTTACAGTATGCATGACATACATGTGTAACAGTGCCATTTGCTGATTTAAAAAGATTTAATGGGAAAGGCAGGCTGTATTACCCAAGCCTCAAGGCCATTTTAATACTATGTGCAATTTTTCTTTCAACAGCCAAGCCACTGTTGCCTATGCAATATCACTCTCAGCAGCCAGGACACTGTAGGTTTTCAGTGTTAGGGGTCACACAGCTTCTCAGTCTGCCAACAGCTCACAGTTTGCTCACACTTAAGAGGTCGTGGCTGTGATGCCAGGAGAGGCAAAAATCAACGTTACATTTTGCTTGGGTGATCAACCTGAACAATGAAAGGGTTGCTTGAGATTCACTTTGAAACCAGTGTGTTTACCTGTTGTTGGCTGTTCTCTGCTGCATATACAACAGAAGAGCAACTGTATTCTGCTCCTCTGTCCACAGCACATTCAGTGGAGCTCAGTGCTTTCCCTGATTGCCTGTGATCATATGTTTCCTTCCACAAAAACACGGAGACATTTCCTTTAGCTTTCTCAGCTTGTGCAGAGCACTCTGAGCACAGTGACCCAGATGATTTGAAATTTGTCAAAAACTACTGAGAATTATATTTTTTTTCAGTTGTCTAAAATCTGTTCACTTACATAACCACTAAAAAGTGAGTTTGAGGGTGACATTTTAGTCAGGAGTTTGTAATTTATGCCCAAGTGGAGTTATGATCATGTTCTATGTCCAGTCCCATCACATTCAATACTTCCTTGCTCTCTGTCCTGTCCATAGTTCTTGTTTGGATTATGAATCTGTGTTATTCTGATTTGACTTTAAAATTCCACTTCTGCTTCAATGAAATACTAATCTACTCAAACTTTTTTTTTTTTTAATGAACCTAAATTTATTTTCTGCTTGCAGTTTTAAAGTATTAATTGGCAACTGTTGTTTATAAAAATTGTGGAGAGATTATCTTGAAAGACCTTGAAAAATGTAACAAGGTTTAAGGTTTTATTGAAGTTCAAAATTAAGTTTTGCCAATGAAATTTATGCATAAATTATTCATAGAAGACCATAATACATGAATAATTCAAGAAGCATCTTTAATTAGATGCTAAAAAACCCTTCTGCAGCAGCCTATCATTGCTTTATTGATCTAGAAGCAAATCGAGTTTGAAAAACAAAGAACTTCTGCTCTAAGTCAAATTAGCAGGCAATTATTAAATCACTCGTTGCAATTGAACTGCTATCAATATTGTTTACATCCACAAACATACAGTGCATTATGATGTATAATACTTACAAAATGCCAATAAAACGGAGTCCAAACAATGAGATTTTTAATGAAAATACAGTACCATGTATAGGTTGTTATTAGCATTGGAAAAATGAGCCATGAATAATAAGCTTTTAAAGACTAACAGAAGTGGATAATGAAACACTGTATATTAGAGCACAATAGCCACTGGGTTTTTTTCTATCAAAAAGCATCTTTAAGTTCTCTTAAAGAGAAAAAATATCCACTTTCTTTGTATCTTGGTCCTCGACTCAGGTATTAGAATTAATTAAACATCATTATTAAATCTTCCTTAAAAAGGTAGGACTGGAGGAGTGCTTCAGAGTTCTTCTGCAGAAACACTCTGCCCATGGCACAGTCTGCCGTTTATGGTAGGTGATTACCTGATTCTTTCCTGCCCCCTTTAATATTAAGTATTGCTTTATCTTTTTAAAGGGTATGTCCCATATTGTAATAATTGTACTATAAAGTTCTACCTCGTACCAAGGCTGTTTCTTCCTAACTCAGGGTTGCCCCATCCCAGGGGCAGAATCCAGCCCTTCCCCCTGTTGAAATTCCCCTGGTTGGTGATTCCCAGCCCTCGGATCTGTCCGGGTCTCTCTGCAGGCCCTCCCTGCCCTCGGGGGACTCAGCAGCTCCTCCCAGTTCTGGGTCACCTGCAAACCTGCTCAGTGTCCCTTCCAGTGCTGAGTCCAAGTCATTGATGGAGATGTTGGAGAGCACAGGGACGAGGATGTTTGAGAAGTGACCTGCACTGATGGACCCCAGCACCTGTAAAAACATTTTCCCAGGGGACCTTATTTCCCAGTTCCCTGAGCAGCCTGAAGTCTGCTCTCCTCATGCCCAGAGCTGAGGTTTTGCTGGCACTTTTACTCCTGCCAACAGAGATTTTAAACTCAATCACTTCATGGTTGCTGTGGCCAAGAGAGCCACCAATCTCCACTGCAGTCAAAAGTCAGTAATTTCATAAACATTGATGCAAAAATTTCTCAATATCTGTCCTCCTCCATAAAGAAGAATAAACTTTATTTGGCTTACAGGTCATAGTCTGCACTGTCCTCTAATTGTTGTGTTGGTTTTTTTTTAACTTTCCTTATGACCCTTAGAAAATTAGGTATTTATTTCAAAAGTGAAATTAAATCTAATTATACTACTTCTATTCAAATTACATTATTGTTCATAAAGAAAAAAAGGAAGGAAGTCTGAAGAAATAAAGGAATACAATTGTTCTGGGAACACAGAAGGAGAGACATGATTATTTAATGGTCTAAGCTGTGACAATGAGATTCCTAAATAACATTTGGTAGGTACAAGAAGATATTCAACAAAGCAGAGTGTAATTGCAAGATCTAAAATTCAGATAGATCTGCTATTCAGTCCTGAGTCTAAATATTCCTGTGTCTGCCAGTTCACTGGAAAATCAATGTGGGGAAAAAAAAAAAAAAAAAGAAGGCATAAGATATGAAGTTGAAGAAGTCTGTTGATAAGTCTGTTTTCAGAGTCCAGTGGGAAGAAGAGAGAAAACAAAAATCAGTAGCCGAGAAATACACCAAACCTTTTTTGTTCTGTGGAAAAGAAATGAACACAAAACCCAAAATTGTGTAGAAAATCAGTAATTTCTCACAGCCAACTTCTTTTCAGAGGTGGCTCAGGGAAAACACAAATACCAACTCATCTTGGTTCTCACTCAAGTTTTGGTTTGGACTCTTGATTTAATAACTGTTATTGGTAAATAACTCTTTGTTTTGATTGGAGTCTTTCAGCATGGATAACTGCAATAAAATATGTGTTCCAAAAAGAGATTCATTTATTTTTCTTCCCTACTTCAGCCACTGAATGAGAGCAAATTTGGGGATAATTTTGCATATCCAGTACACGCTTTTTGTTTTCCTGCTGCCAGACTTTCTGCAGAGAAATTATTAAGGAAAAATGGAAATACTTATGTTTGTTTGAATTTCCAAAAAGTATTTATTTTCTTAAATTGAAGCCCCAGAAGTTATACTGTGGAATCCATATCTCTTTTTCTTTCAATTCAGTTTATTCTGTGCCTTAAGAAAGTCCAGTTTTACACCGCTACTTTTTGTCAGGTCTTCTGAACAGTTTTGTTTCAAGACAAGATCCAACTCTTTGGTGTCTGTAGCCTCTTAGCTGAAAAAATTGCAAACCTCTACGTTTTTTAAGACTATATCAAAAAGATTAGGCTGTCAACACAACTTGAGACAAACTGTAGAACTCATCCTGTCTTAAATTCATGTATTTGTCTCCATGACACACCCATCTGAAATCAGCTGCTATTTAAGACCTTCTCATTTCTAAATTTTGGATTATTCTCTAGATAATGCTAATAGATACATAAGAAGCTGTGGGTGTGACAGTTAAGACACCCATTATTTACACAGGCTGAAAATTAACTTTTCCTCACAAGGCAGCATATCTGAATGACCTTGCCCGTAAAATTTCATTCCCAGAAGCTTTATTAATTTCTCTGCTCAACTTTTCTATCAGAAATATTTCACACTAGTGACACACTATGTATTTAATTGCTCTAGCTATTAATGTAATTGGTCTTCTGACTTTTAAAAATTATTTGTGTTGTACCCACATGACCCCATCATGCATCTTCTATACAGTACATGACAAAGAGCTGTAAAGTGATTACAAAGTAAGGATATCAATTCTGTTTTATTAAGCCCCTGTTAGGACAGAACTAGGAAAAGCTCTTCGAACATTTCAGAGGTTTCTGCCTGGAAGCATCCCATCACTACAAGAAAAGCTTCCCTTTGTGCAGTGCTCATTTTAGGTTAGCTTTGATGTGCTGTGATTTTACTACAGCCTTAATCTTGTGACAGCTTTCTCTCCATCCCTGCTCAAAATGGTTGCTGTGCCTCATAATGACTGGCAATTTCGGGCACACTTTGCAGATGAAAGCAAATGTCTTTGCTTTGGAAGAAGCTGAAATAGTCTTTCAGTTATTGCCCTGAACTTGTGATGTATACAGGTTCATTGTTGTCTGACACTGTAGTATAAGAGAGTTAGTGAAGCTGAGAGGAGGCCTCAGAAAAACACAGAAACACTATGTATGGAGCATCTAGAAGGATGAAGAAAGAAGAAGATGTGGGGCTGGAAAATCACTGGAAGAGGAGATTGCACATAATAAACATTGATCCATGTGGTAACTAAAAAAGGATAGCAGATGTTAAGGGAGAAATAATAAAACAAGTCAGTTAAATAAACCCAGGTATTTCCTTTGTTGAGGAACTGGGAAGTGACTAGCTGTGAATTTGGGAAGTTTTGTCCTTAAGACAGAAAATCAGATATGAGCTCATGCTATGTACCTCTCTGGGATATAATTGGAATGAAGACCTGTCTATGGCTGTAAACTTAGCACTTTTTATAGACTTAAATGCTGCCTCTGGATTGTGTTCCATAATTTCTTTGCAATTTAGATCAGGCTGTTTTGATTGACTGAAGTTAGAGATCAATTTACTATGCACATACTGACTTGACCACTTTTAAACAAACCATTCTGCATTATGTATTGGATTTACCCTAGCCAGTTAGACTTTTGCTGCACAGTATATTTGCTTTCTTGACATTTAAGGTTGTAGTTACAGTGTTAAGGTTATTCCTTCAGAACGTTTTTTCCAACTTTTCCTTGTGTCCAAGTCTCTTCTCTCTTATGCAGTCTTCTAGTGCTCCGAACAGCACTGACTGGAGATAACTTGAGCTGCCTGAGCAGTAAAGCCACAGCAGGTACTGACTTAGGAAATTCAGGAGCAAATCCTATATGGCTGCTGATACATTGGAGAATGTAAATGAAACAGGATGGAGGAATTTGTAGGAACTATTTAACAACTCTTGTTGAGTCACTGCAGAACTAGATAAGGATAGAGCATCGACAAGATCAGCTGTAAAGTACTGTATTGTGATGAGGCAGAGGAAGCAGCTGAGGAAACTCACAGAAGCTCGAGATTTGACAAGAAATGTAGTAACAAAGCAATATTTGCTCAAAGTATCCTAGAAGGGATTGTGTTTGGGAGAAACCAGCCAGGCTTCCTAAAAGGAATAAAAGCTACAAGTTTATGGTAACAGAGTCAGTGCAGATGCAACAGTAGCTGGGAAGAACTGTGGAAAAAAAGGGAAATTTAATTCTGTTTTTTTCAGACTAAATAGTAGTTTTCCTGAAGACATGGTCCTGGCATCCCACTTCTTTCACAGTAAATGAGAAATGTTACTTTTCTCGTCTCCATGGTGTTATATGGTTCTTAATAAAACCATGTTAACAAAATGGTTTTCTGAGGTAATCTTTAAAAAAGCACACACACAAATTTGAAATTGTATAGGCTTTTGTAGAGATTAAGAAGAGGGCAGTATTTGATTTCCACCACTTCAGCACAGAAAGCTCCAGGGAAACTCATTTATTTTGCTTGCAGCTCAGCAGGGGTGGAATGCAACTAAAGTACAAGATATTCATCAAATTAATTTTTTGTGCTACTTCAGTGTATCTTTCAGCATGTATAATTTGTATTACTCCTTCAGTGTGGGCAATGAGTATTATGTGTTAAGGCATTTGAAAATCTTTATTCATCATACGTGTTAATTACAGTCAAATTCTGTGATATTGTATATTTTCTGTCATAAATTTAACATCATACCCTGGCAGGCAAAAGAAGAAACTATCTTGGGAGTTGTGTTACCATTCTATTATCGAAGGTTTTTTTCTCTGGTGCTGCTTATTCTCTAATCAGAAATGGTCCAAGCTTATTGAAGGAGAGCAAAATGTGGCATCCATGTGTGCCATGTGCTGTCCCGATGAGTAGAAACTCTTGACAGAAAAAACAAGAGTAAAAATTATATCTGCAGAAAAAAACCCATCCCACACCACATTTGCTCAATTTCTCCATTTTCTTTGCTTCTACTTAGTTAAAACAAACAAACAACAAACCCCAAAAAGCCAACACTAAAAAAAACCCAAAATATTTTTAATAATTTTGAATAATATTCATTATGCAACTGGCATTTTACAGTGAACAAATTTCAGGCTGTGATTCATTCTGTCCAGTGGGATTTTAATGTTTCATTCTGTCTTCAAATGCACCATAACATGTCTAATTCCCCCCCACGTTGTCCTGTCTTTCTTGTGGGAAGGAAATCCTCAAAAGTCCCTAAATTTGAGTTTCTGTGCCCCTGTGTGGCTGGTGAGGACTGACTCTGTTAATGTTTTTAGCCATTTTAAAGAAACCATATTCTTGGACACTTAATTTTCTAATTAGTTCTGATGAAAAAGCAAGCTACCCTGACTTAATTAATGGCAGCCATAACTGACTGATAAAATCACAAATTTAGGGACTATATATTAATTTCAGGAAGTAAATTGCATGGAGAAAAAAAAAAAAAAACACCACATTTTATTTCTTAATACAGTCCTAATTTTTTTTTTTTTTTACAAGATTCCAATTTGGGTTGCAATCAAAAATTTTTGTTGTAATTTACTTTGGAACTGAAACTAGATGAGACAACCCTTCACAAAACGAGATCCTTCTTTTGGCCAGCCCGAGGGGTGACCACTCCTTTCTTTTATTTGATATATTTAATTTTTTGATAATACTGCAACGAGATGACAGAGAAAAGCTGTTTACAAGAGAAGTCCAAATTAATTGTTTGGGTTTTTTTAACAGGCTTAAATACCTTGAGGACACTTATTATATAGATGTGGTAAGACTTCCTTGATAGAAGCCCTCTATCCTCTCCTGGTTTTATTTTCAATAGTGATCACTGATAGTGCATTTCACAGCTCAGTTTTTTAAAAAAGAATATTTGAATAATTTTCCTTTTATGTCTTTTTTCTTTCTACCTTTCCACTTCAATCTTCCTTTTATATAATGTTTGGTTATTAGTACAAAATAATAATTTGAGGGCAGTGCAACATAAATTTGGATTTTATTGTAACTCAGTAAACAAAATAAGTGATTTTCTTCAAACATGATTTGTCTCTCTTTGATTAACTTATTCTTCATATAGATAATTTAGACATGAATATCTTACTGCTTCCCTGAGGACATTGCTGAAATTTAATTCTGTTTCGAAGTGGCAGTAAGTATCAATATATCTAATGTATGTCTACTGCTATCAATAGTATTGCATTGGTATTTCTCTTCTAAATAATTCAATTGCGTTATATTCTGACTAAAATAAAATAAATAAAGATAAAGGGAAATCCGTGGAACACAACAAGGAGACAATAGTTATTTCCCTTTGGGGGAGGAATAGAGTTAGATAAGGTGAGCTAAGTTAAAATGAACCAAGTATTGAACGAAGACCAAATGCCAAAGTCAATAGTATGGGTTTTATTTAATGGTAAATGTGAGACAGAGAAAGAGAGACAGAAAGAAATAGGGAAAAGGAGGGGGGTAGAAGAAAGAGGGGGACAGAGAGAGATTAAAATAGAAAAAGTATCACCATATTACCAAATTGGTTCTGGGAATCTCCAGTTACTTACAAAAACCTTTCCTCTGTAAACCACTACAGGAACAGGGCTGTAAGTCACTGTAGACCCTGAATGAACAAGGATTATTTCAATTTTAGGTGCCTCTCTTCTGTCATGGAGGAATTCTTCTTCCTGCTTTTTACTTTCTGTATAAGATTCAACAGAGAAAACTGTGGCAGCTTAAGCCCAGGTGGAAATGAAACACCACAGAGCTGCTCACTCAATCCGTCCCTTCCCTCCCCCAGCCTGGTGGAATGGAGAGGCAAATCAAAGTCAAACTTTTAGGTTGAGGTAGGAACAGTGTAATAATAAAAAATAAGGTAAAAAAAAAAATTAGTAACCATGGTAAATTATAATGATAACAATAAAGGGAAAAAACAGTAATGCACAATGCAGTTGCTCACCACCCAGTAACACTACCCTAGCTTAAATGAGAACACAAAGAAACTCTAGTCACAGCAAATAAAACTAACGAGAAATGTAAAATAAACTATGTTTTTTACAAATAATAATATTACTTATCATTACACTGACCCAGAAGACAAAGAATTTGAAAACTAGTTTTAATAAATTCAATGGGAATTTTAAGTGTGTGAATAGCTATGCCTTATTTTCTTGATAACAAAGTTTATATTTAATGTTGCATAAGCCTGCTGCTTTTCTGGTTAGAAATCTTTCTAAGCTGACCAGAAAAAAGTTATAAGACTGTTGTTACTCTTTAGGATGAGACCAACTGTGACCAACTTATTTTTATAAAAGGATGTTCATGCTTCAGTCATGAATATGGCATGAAACTAGCCAAAGTGATTTATACCATGGGTGTAGAATGTTATTTAGTTGTTTGTTTTTTTGTTTTTTTGTTTTTTTTTTTTTTTTTTACATGGGAGAAGACATCCCCTCAGAGATTTCAAGTCACTGGTTCCTCTTTTTTTTTCTTTTTTTTTCTTTTTTTTTTGGGGTGGTGGTGGTTTTTTGATTTTGTTTGTTTGTTTATTTGTTTAGGTGTTTGGGGGGTTGTTTTTGCTTGTTTGATTTGGGTTTTGGTGTTTTGTTTCTTGGTCTTTTGTTTGCTTTTTGTGAAAGCAGATTATAATTTTCATACAAAGCTAAACCAAAAGAAGCCTTACCTGGTGTCTTAGAAATGCCTTAAGGAAGACTTGTGTGGGCTGTGAGGGTTGCCTTTTCCATTTCTTCTGGGAAAGTGAAAAAAAAAAGTATGTTATTTTTGTTCATTTTATGACTGAGGAACTCTTTTTGAAATACTTGATTACTAAGATGAGCTTAGTAGAGCCACAAACACAAACTCTGAAAGCATATAATGTCAAATACTACTATATGGTAAACTCTGTCTTCTCTGTCAGAGGAGAAAAGCTTAGTATGTAAAATTAATATGGTAGAATATATCAGCTGTTTAGGTGTAATCTCTTGCAAGCATTAAAATACTATTTGAAGCAGGTTATATCTTTGAACTGATAAAGCAATCTTCGTTTTGCAAAAAAATTATCTCTCCTGTACTAGAAAATAACAAAAATGTGTTCTTGCATCATAATCCAGTTGCTCATGCTTTATTTCCTCAGTGTGCAGTATAGCATTTCTTCAGTGGTGTGATGACCAAGCATGAAGAAATTTCATGATCAAGCCTGTAGAAATAGCAGATCCTCAGCTATATGCAACAAGATGTTATTCAGTAATTTGTATTATTTAATGGATGTCCATTTTTCTTTCTTGTTTCTTTTTTTTTTCTTTCTGTAAAATTGAACTGAGATGCAAAGATATATAAACAGTCAAGAATACCACTGAGACCATAAACTTTTTCTCTGAAGCTGTGCCTTTATTTTTTAATATGGTACTTTCTACCTTTTGTTGATTCCATAATTCATTTTCTGAAAGGAATGTAAGTAAAACACAGCTGTCTGAAAGCAGCACTAGAGTACCTTGAAAATGACAACATGAACCTGATGAAGAATTGAGAAGACCGAAAAATTCTGCAGTATTTAGGCTAGCATTTCCAAACACATGCATTGTATCTAGGCTGTATTTTTTAAACTTCCATTTATCATCTTCATCCTCATCTTCATTTACTGGGTGTCTTTTCAGCTGTTTTTAATAGATTTTTGTTTGGATTAATCAATCTTATTATATGAAGTTTAGTATTTCATATTCTCATACTGGAAAATAATCCTTTTGGAATAACAGATCAGGAGTCATTCAAAGGAATGGTTTAAACAGATAGTTTTTAATGAAGTTGTAGTATCTCATATTTGCTGTATTTACTGAAAGATATTTTAATTCTTGCTAACTAAAATTCATAATAACTATTAAGACATTCCACAAATTTTATTGTTGAAAAAATCTTTAATGTTGTTACCTTTCCTCCAACCATTTTCGTGTCAGATTTTCCTGTTGGTTTAGTTGTCAAATATTTTTAGGACTATCAAGAACTTCCACTGCCTGTGAAAGGACTCATTTTCTCATTTCGTAGTATTTTGGGACATTGTTATTTCATAAAACCTATAGCTTAAACTTCACACATTGACACTGTTATGAAACATTTTGTCCTCTCCTATTCTGTGCCTATCACATCATTATTTTTGGTGTTGTTACCATCCAATTGAAAATACAGCAGTTAACTCTGCCTCCTCCCATTTCCACAGGCTTGGGGATTTGAGGGAAATCAAGGTCTGAGAAAAGACAGCACCCTGCTAATCTCTGATGACCAAACATGCCGTTTGTTCATCTATGGAACTTCAGCTTTGGGTTGAAGATGAAACTCTCTCCTCCCTAATAAACTGTCTTCTCGTTGTAGCCTGATTTCTGTGTATGTAACGCACTCCTTTTGTGTCAGAGCAATGAACACTTGAGGACCCCAAATAGCTAAAGGTAGATGGTTGCCAGTGGAGTACCACAAATACAGCAGCAAACAACCTTCAGAGTTTCAAAGGGACAGAGATTAGGAGACTGGAGGGTTGATCTTTTCAGGATGCCAAGTGCCCACCGAGCCACTCGACTGTTTCTCCTTCTCAACAGGAGGAAGGAGAGAAGCTGTGATGAAAAGCACTTGAGTTGAGGTAAGGACAGTGAGGGATCACTCATCAATTACTAGCATGGACAAAACAGAGTTGATTCAGAAATTCATGGAAGTAGGATAATGAGACATAAGGATAAATTCAAAAGCTCCTTGTTCCCACCTTTCCCTGTCCCCAGGTTCACTTTGACTGAGATTTTTCTACCTTCTGCCCTTGAGTAGCATTGGAGGATGGGAAACGGGATTTGCTTTCAGTTCATAACAGTTTGTCTCTGCCACTCCTTCCTCCTTATGCTCCTCCCCTGCTCCAGAAAATCACAAACTTCTGGAATTTGGGTCTTTTTGAATCAGAATCAGAAACTCACACTTCTTTTTCTGGAAGTGGCAGAGACTGCATAAAAGTATATGTGTCTGTGGCCAACCTGGAATACCTGTACAGTTTGCTCCAGCTTGGTGCATTATTCTTTTCTTACAAGTATGACCATAAGAAAACCACACAAAAAAAACCAAATAAAATACACACAATTGTAAACCCACTATAAATCTCACAAATTTTTCATAAGAGGACTTACTGAAATCATTTCATCCCTTTTTTTTCTTTGATTGTATGACTCATTGACCTCTAAGCATTTAATTAACTTTCTAAGGGCTCTACTATTTGAATGAGCCTGCTCATTAAATATTTAACACAGTAATGCTTGTCTTTTTATACTTTGTTTCATTACTCTATTTCCTTAATTAGTTTAACTGTAAGGTTAAAATAAAGCTAAAATATCTACATAGTAACAAATTTTAGTTCTAAAGAAATGTTTTGTTATTCCTGAAGATATTCTTCATGGATTTTGAATTATAGATGTCCTGTACCTTACTAATTTTTGTACTTGTTGCCCAGTGAATAGCTAGTTAAATAACAGGATTACAAGCTAAAGCAGAACATAGCTTTTAGATGATCATCTTCATAGATGTCATAATGTTTCATAAATTCAATTAGAACTGATATATTGAGAAAGATAAATTAAACATGTAATGAAAATTCAAATGAAAATACAATTTTCAATGTGTTTAACTAATGTAGCTTATAACAAGAAAATTCTTGCTGACAAGCACTTCACTTGTACACAGAGGTAGGTTACAGTCCAATTAGATGAAATATGAAATAGTTAGAGCTTCAAATCCAAATTATTTGTAGACATTAAAGTGAGTTCTTTCAATGCAAATAGTGAACAAGTAAGAGATAAAAATGATTTGTGTGATGATCCTGAGCAGAAGATCATTGTACATGGAGAAGTTAGGGACCCACCTCCTCCTGAGGTGTCAGTTAAGGTGTGACATTCCTCTCCCTTTCTTGTGTGACTGTTTGGGGTGGAAAATCACAAGAAATCCAATATGTAGGGTTGCTTCATAAAAGCATGTGATATAAACAGCCTATAAACTTCATTTTTGCTTAGTAACTGAAATTGCTTGACCTTTTTGTTCCAACTTCTGTCTGGATCATGAACCTCTTATTGTTAAAGTCTTCAGCAGAATCTACCAACCAGAGTATGTCCTCTACAGGGGAATTAAAGACTCTTTTACTTTCCACTGCAGTGATGACATTTCATGTATCTACCACTCCTCTCACCTGCACTATCTGAATTCTGAAAAACATGAGACATTTTCTGTCTTGAGTCACACCATCTTCTAACCTACACATTTCCAATCTTCTTCTTCCTTTTCCCGAATAATGACCAGTCACCCAGTCCATTCGCTTCTTTTTCCAGAACAGAAATCAAGTATATATTGATTAATATAAAATACACGTATATACATGTATATAATACTATGTGCATAACTGCTCAATACTGGTGGGTTAATGCTCAGGTAGTTTATACCTTAGTACAGGAAATAAAGACATTCATAAGGTGTAAGGAAGCAGACTAATCATGAATTACTATTACATTAGGAAGTAATTTACCCAACACTTTTAATATTGCTTGATGTATTGTTCAGTGTCTTGCTAGAGGAAATAATTTTCATTTCAGATGGCAGCTCATACATACTTTAAGTTAGCAATATATTAAGATAACAAATATTATATTATAAAAGAGGAATGTGTCATTGGCATGTGCTGCTTGAACTGTTTTAGTCAATAAATTTAGCAAAAGGGATTTATGATCTTAAAATGGCTGTTATAATTCAGATTCAAGCAGTAGGGATGCATTTAACATTTCCAGACTGCATTCACTTTCTGAAATTCCTGAACCAGAAATTACTGTGTACTGTGATTTCATCCAAATAAAATCTTTTGCTGGTGACACATTTATTTTAAAGTTTAGAAATCAGCTTTGTTTTAAAGAATAATTTCAGAAAAAATAATATTGCATATGAACCTTTCTAAGGAGATATGTTCTCCATTATGCATATATATATATATATATACTAGTGAAAGTGAAACTTCTGATCACTCATGAGTGATTTTAAGTGCTTTTAACGGTGATTACATTTATAGACAGGTGGTCTTTCTAGAATATTTTTACTTTTAAACATTAATGTCGGACAAGAGCTCCAAGGTCACTGAGTCCAACCCTTGACAGAACAACACCACGTGAACTAAATCGTAGCATTAATTACCATGTCCAGTTGTCTCTTGAACACTTCCAGGGATGGTGACTCTACCACCTCCCTGGGCAGCCCATTTCAATGCCTGAATATCCCTTGAATTGATAACCACGAATGTGTGGCAACTGGCCAACAAAAGGAGTAATAACAGAGGTCTGTTTGAAACACATGAGGAAAATGGTGCAATATTGATCTACCTTAGTGTTTCAAGCAGTGAGACCTTCTTATGGCCAGTGATATTACATGAACATATGCTGAATTTCAGACACTGCCATCACAATCAAAGCATCCTTGACTGCTTAGGACAGCTGCAATAATTCTGATTGTGGTAGGTTAACTCAGACCATCAGCTAAAAACCCATCCCTTCGCTCCACGAGGGCTGGGGAGACAGATGAAAAGATAAACATGAAAAAAACTTATGGACTGAGACAAAGACAATTAATAAGTAGAGTAAAAAGTGGGAAATATCCCCAAAATGAATGAGTGAGGCAATCATTCACCACATTGTACCAGCAGACTGCTGCCCACCCAATCTGCACTCGAAGGCTGCTTTGGAAAAATTTGCCTTCAGGGGTTGCTGCTGAGCATAATATCATGGAATTTAACAGCACTTTGTTTTGCCTCTCTCAGCTCAGCCTCTCACAAGCTTTTACCCACCCCTACCTTTCTCATCAGACGGCAATATGAGAAATCAAGGAGGACTCAGTCCTGTGCAAACATTGTTCAGCAATATCTGAAACACTGGCATGTTATCAGTACTGGTTTAGTCACAAATAACCACACGGCACTCTATGAACCAATATAAAGAAAATTAACTCTGTCTCATACAGGTAGTACACTGATTTAGGCTCCTACCTGTGATGAAGTTCACTTACATTTCTTTTACACAAGACCTAGGGACATGTCAGAAACAATCTTTTAATATTCTTTTTAATGGTTTAACTATTTGGATTGAAAATGCAACTCTGTTGGTCTTATATATTTGAATTTTCCCAGTGCATTGGATATAATGTCGTGGAGCATTTTCACTTAAACACTCAGAAAACACAGTAATAACAATGCACACATTATAAAGATTAAAAACACAGAAAAATTAAAAAGATAAAACCATTCATTAGAAAAAGAGATGGAAATTTAGATTTTTATTATATACTTATATTTCAAATGTGTTCAGAGCAAAATAGATGAGCAATTTATCCGTAGTGAAATTCTTGTCATCTCTTCTATATTCCATTCAGACTAATTCTTTTCTGGTTTTGATTTTTTTCTACACGCAAGCTCTTGACCTTGGTATTGTTAGCAACCGTGTTGAGGAATTTCATCAAAACCATGGAATATTTAGCAAATATGACTACAGATTTGCTGTGTTTGTTTACTTTCCTACTATACCTATTTAGTAACAGCATTAGCAATACTTGAAAAATTATCAAACAGTGACAAACAGAGCCCACTCTGTATAAGTCACAGCAAAAGACCCTAACATTTAGATAATTACTGATTTTCTTCCAGTAAAGCCTACAGTTGCAGAAAGATAACAAAGCACCTAGCTACAACAAATTTGTCTGAAAGGGCAGGTAGTGAAGATTGCTATTATGCAGGCATATTTGTTTGTCTTCTCGGATATGCCAGCAGTGACCTTTTCAACATTCCCGGTGCATATTTTATCAAAGAACACCGTCTCGACTCGTGTGAGAGTTTGCTCATAAGTACAGGCAGTGAACTCAGAGCTTTGCACAGTTTGTGAGAGTGGAAAAGGCGGTGTTATCCAGCACAGGCTAATGCAGCTTTCAGCATGCCGGAGAGAGAGGGTGACACCGAGTTTCCTGAGGCCAAAAAGTCTGGCAGACTGTCATTATGAGAACCTGATGGAGAGTTGTATCAGCAGACTGAGCACACACAATGTATAAATCCTGTGAGGTTGGAACATGCTTATAAGGACACATCATCCTTTGAAGGGAACATCTGTTAAAGTGCACAAACCTATGAGAACAGAAGGTCCTGAGACTGCTTTTTTTATTTTTCTTCCAAAACATCAAAGTAAAAATATTTTTAATGATTAAAATGAAAGACTGCAAAGACTGCATTTTCTTCAACCTTTCTCAAGAGACAATGAACATTTTCTAATTGGATGTAATTCTGCCAACGTGTCATTGCACTTACTCAAGGACAGTACTTGCTTCAAAGCACAAAAACACTATCACTCTTCAGAGAATTAGTTGAAGGAGGTTTTGGTCTTTGGTTTCCTTTCTTTGGGTGGTTGGGTCTTTTAACATCTCTTCCTACTGTCTTCTGGCGTAAGTTTTTTTAATAGTTGACTTTTCCCCCAAGAAGTGATTCATTAGAGCTGAT
This sequence comes from Myiozetetes cayanensis, assembly GCF_022539395.1. Taxonomy (NCBI): domain Eukaryota; kingdom Metazoa; phylum Chordata; class Aves; order Passeriformes; family Tyrannidae; genus Myiozetetes; species Myiozetetes cayanensis. The sequence continues at coordinate 260,096 of NW_026087698.1, read as the reverse complement.
CACCCAGCACAAAACATGTGGGGGAGTGGCAAGGTCCTCAAACAGTTACAGATGACTCAAAAATAATCCCACAACAATAATGGTGAAGCACTACCTATGTTATTAACTAGCCCTTTTATTCTTAATTATGAAATTAGTGCTAAAAGTTTTGAATGAACTTTAAAATAATAATAAAAAATCCAGCACACAAAATAAATGGAATCTATGACACTCAGTGAAATCACACTGATACCAGCTAAATCTTTAGATGACGGTTTCTTTCCATATACAGTTGGTAGATTAGCTGTCCTGTGGGTTAAATGACAATTTTTCTTACTGCTATGGCACTATTGTAATATGATATTTTGAACAATATTTGTTGCTATGTCACTGATGGAGAATTTTTGTCTCTTTCTTTACTAATACAGCCCTTTTTGTGAGGCAAACCTGCAATTTCCTGAAATATAAAGTTTCTCACGGTTTGTATGATCCAGCACAGATAAGAACACAGGTAATAAATTGAATCCAAGAATTGGAGGTAATCAGAGTGATATAGTTTTTAAAATTTCCCTTACATCTTCTGCATTCTGAATCTGTGGGACATGGATAAGTTTCTTTCATTCAAATGTTCTTATAAGCCCTAGAAGGATACTCATGTTATGGTCTTGGTGTGCAAATAGCTTGGTATTTGGTATTTTCTTGGTATTTGACTTTGAGCCAATAGACTTTTTATGTCCCTTTTTCTGCACCATTGCCCATTTACACATTTTAATTTCTATAGGATCTATTAAAAATATTAAATGGATGCATATCTCTCATCACCTTATTCCACTCCATTGCCTTCTTATTATTTTGCTAATTGATTACTTGTTGGGTTTATAACTGAGGCAAAGTATGATAATAGTTCATCTCCTTCTTTTATGTAAAATGCAAATTAGGACAATAAAACATATTTCAGTGTATCAGAACCGGTCTTTAAAGAGCTAGTGAAATATGCTGACCCCTTTGACCTTCATGGAGATGAATTTCACCTACTGTTATACGCTAAAGAGAAAACACACAGAGTCAACAGAACTGCTCTCACCAGTGTCATGAATTTTTAACGCATTTAACAAAAAGAAAAAATTTGAAGAGCCGGTTGGTGATGTATGATGAATTAATTTTCCCTGCACAATCAGTCATTGGTCCTTTTGCTGAGGCATCACCTGTGTGCAATAAGTACCAGTTTCACTGCACTAGAAATTTCCCTTACACGGGTTACCAGCACTGCAAATGCACTCAGTTGATTTGTTAGTTCTGCAGAGGTCAAGAGGCATCATCCCTGAAGAGACCACAAGCAGTGGTGGGTTTGGTCAAACTCAGATGTGAAACTCAGTGTTGAAATTCATGACTTCACTTACTAGCAACATGTGTCCTTTGTTTGCTTTTAATGATAACCCGGTGAAATATGTCAGCCACCAGGAGAAAGAGTAAACGTACCCTTTAAAGACACAGAATGCTATGGCTTCCTGCTGAGAATTTGAGACTTTTCCTCAAAAAAAAAAATATAGGGGTTCAAAATGTACAGGTAAAACTTTCCCAGTCCCTTAATTTATTCAGTGACCTTGTAAAAGTACTTTACATTTTATCTTCTGTTTTTAGAATGCATTCACAGAATCTTCACCAGTTTTTGACAAAAGACTGTGGATGCAAAGGATTTTATTTTCTGTTATCCAAACTTGTGGCTCGTTACCAATATAATTAACCTTAAATAATTGAATAGTATTTTAATTGAACTATAAAGAATGGAAAGATAATAAAAGAGGAAACAATTATATTACAAGAGACACAAATATTTTATTAGAAATTAGGAAAACATTTTGTTTGGGCTCAATTATTGAAAATCTGTCTAATCTGTTGTAGCACATATCTCTTGTAACTGTTCATCTGTTTTTTTGTCTTTCATATTTTTTGATTAGACTTTATAACTTCATAAGTTTTGTAACTTTTTCTGGATGCTGAGCTGTAAATTTTAGAGAATTTCTAATTAGAAATCATGTGCTAGAACATGTACTTCAACCTGACAATCATTAAGGATCTCTTTTATGATTTCAAAGGTTTTTGAGAATCAGTTTAAATTTAGATTGAAATCTGGAACTGACAATAAAAATAAAAAAATGTAACAACAAACCAAAAACAAGGAAGAAGCCTAGGCTATGATTTACATCCTCAGCAGGTGCTCTTCAATTTACTTATCTGTTCGAATTTTTGGAAAGATGAAAACTTCCTATCCTCTTTTTTTTCTGGTCATTACTCTACTCTAACACTGGTCATTAAGCTGTATGAAACCTGATCATAAGGTTCAGGACTACACTACTTCTCTATCACAGCATCAAATGTAGTCACAAACTTAAAACATGACCTCTTTTAAATATTTAATAGTTATGTCTCCCACCAGTAATAATCACCCTGGCAATCAGCTGGGTGGACACTGATCATATTTCTGTGGTAGATTCCCATCATTCCCAATGCAATAATTTGCTTTCCAGCTGCAGTGCTGGAAAGCAAAAAAGATCTTTGATTTTATTTTTTTTTTTTTAGAAAGATGTTTCAGTGATGTGACAAACGCATTTTCTTTTGATATTGCTCTGAAAACACACTGGTTTAGCCTGAAAATGTCTCCCAAATGTACAAATTGAAAACCAGGTAAACAAAACCCAAGATTCCCCCAAAGAAGAGAATTACAATACTTGTTTTTACGCAAAAAGACTAGCTCTATCATTTCTAACAGCTGTTATTGGTCTAAACACAGGGCTCACTGCTAGTTCTTCTTTTTGTGTCTCACAGTAGATACATACATATTTTCAAGATTACACTTATAATTAACCTCTACTTATGCCTGTTTCCCAGTGTGTTCTCTTGTTTTTCACTGTAATGGCACTTAAAATTAATTGAGCCTTCTACTGTCACTTGCTGCAGCAGTACAGGAGAGGACAGTCTTTGACCTGCCTTTGCTATTAAATACCTTCACAGATCAGAAAAATTAAATTAAATTAAAATTAAAAATATGTGATTTAACTTACACAAGTGTTAGGGAACTTGTGATATCTTCCTGTCTAAAATACACTTTTTTGAAGATATAGAGTAAAAGAAAGCCATAAAAATATTGTTTCTTGTTAACTGAAAGAAATAAATGACAGATGTAACTCCTCATTTTTGTAATAGGTCTAGTTTAGGTGCTAAATCAGACACTGGTGCCTTAAAAATACACTTGACAAAGGCTTTTATTCCTGTGAAATCATTACTGCATGTAAAATCATATTACATGTACAGATTTATCATCTAACCTTCAATAGCCATGAAAAAAATAAAACTTGTATGAAAATTTACTTTGGAAGCAGTACCTTTATCGGAGGTATTCAATGTCAGTAAGACCACAGCTGACCACAGTACCTCCCTAAAAGCAGAGGTGCAATTTGATATTTTTTGTCAACAAGCAACATTTCAACTTGGTTTCCTTACATTACACCTCAAAGCCACTGTTTTAAATGTTGTTTTATTTACTAATTTAATTTTCTACTTCATAAGAGACTGAATACACTCATATTGCCTTCTGCTTTCTAAGTTCAAAAATATATTGGGAAGCAACAAGACGACACTGTGTTTATTCTTGATGCTTCTTTATACTTTACTATGATTTTTTTGGTCAAACTACTGGGGAACACTTTCCATTTTAAGGCACGTCAGAATGTTTTAGAAGACTGTACTGCGCTGCACTGAATCGCAGTGCTGTTGTAAAATGTCTGATGTTGTCATTATTTACTTCCCTTGTGGACCTTTTCCACACTAATGGATCTCTTTACAAATATGAGCATTCTTCAGGCATATTTTTGGACAGGTAATTCTGTTTTTTTTTAAGCATGGAAATCTGTGAAGGCAATTCTAACATATCTTTTCAGTTGTACAGTTTGATCCTGATTGTTCTGACATAAATTCCTGTGTGGAGAGAATCCAGAAACCGCCACGATGGACAAAGTTGGTCTACCTTGGTTGCTCTAATCAGCACACCTGGTTGTTAAAAAAAAAAATAATGCCTTTGTACATCAATTTATTCTCCCTGGAATAAAAAAAAAAAAAAAAAAAACAAACAAAAAAAGAAAAGGGAAAAAAAAAAGAAAAGAAGAAATAACTGAACTCTTAAGACATTTCAATATGAAGCTCATGTGTTTGTATGTGCTGGGGGAAAAAAAAATGGTTTCTTCCAGGTCCCAGAGAACATATCAGAAGAACACTAAGATTTCTGGGTAAGGATGTTGAACATCAAGCAAACTTGTCTAGCAGCCGTTTTTTAGAATGAAATCACTACTTGTATCTTTTGTAAGGATGTGGTAGCACAATCAAGGTCGGACTTTGTTCCAAGCTTGCACTGAAAGCCACATGTAGCTGTCACGGCTAAAAATAATTAATTATTGCTCATCTTAGGAAGAAAAAGCCGGTAACATGCCAGAGTGACAACATGACTCCCTTGTGTCTCATGACTGCAAATGACAGGTTTTGCATCTGTCAGTCTCCTAACTGGGCTAAGGTCTGTGTAAACCTTTGGTCTTCAGAGGCTATAATGCCCAATCTTTATTGTTTCAAGCTAAATATTTTTTTTTTCTCACATCGATTTAATCACTTCTAAGCAACAATTTTAGAACACACTCATATTATTTCCTTCTAATATTTCGTGGTGAAAAAAATCCTTGCATAGCATCTAATCTCAGAGGATTCTTGTCAGAGGCATATGTATCACAGTTCACCCAGGCAGCAACAATGTGCTGTGTGTTGTACTGAATGAGGGATCTGGGATGCCACACAGACAGCAGGAAGCACTCAGAGACACAATTAAAAGGGATGTAATTCATCATCTAGAGAAACCTCTGTGCTGAATGCTTTGCAATACTATCTAACAGTTTTGGTGTGCAGACAAAAAGGAAACCATATATCTGGAGAAAAAAAATCTCAATCATACCAGCTGAATGTAACAGATTGATTGGTTTTTAGCATTTCAGACTGATAACATACGGTGTAGGAAAAGAAATTATATGTAATATTTCCATTTTTAGGCTTAGCACTAATAAGACCACAAAATAGTAGTATACTCATTTTTTTTTTCTGTAGATTTATTTACTTTTGCAACTATGATGGGTTGATCATAACCCACTCAACCAAAAAAAAAGTATAACAGATATGAACAACAGCACCCAGAATAAATTTTTGGAAACATTTGGTTTCCCTTGGAACAAATGGGAGGTGGTTCTTTCTTCTAAAGCTCAGTTGATGCACTTTACTATTGCCACTTCATGTTGATGATGAGAGTAGCCTGGTTGGTCATGTGGTGCCTAGGGAGGGAGTACTTTAGAGTACGATTTTTACATCTTGTAGGGTGCAAAGAAGGAAAAGGTGAAAAGAACAGATCAGCTGAAAATCTGGTAATTTAAAATGTCTAGCAGTGGAATGCTAACCCTGAGAAAACGAAAATACATTTTGCCTCTGGGTTGAGGAAAGGAAAGACTCTCTACAAAGCATTTTACAAATTTTGGCAACCATGGCACATTTGGCCCAGGAACAGGTCCATATTTATGGGCATTATGGAGCTTATATTTCATGTGAACTAACCAGGGATGAAGACATGGTTTCTGGTGGTACAAACACTTTGAAAGTGTTGATATGTGATGATCGTCCTACCAAACCACAGGGACCACAGAAGGGGAAAGAGAAACCTTTGGTGCAAGACTGGGATGGTGGTAGAAATATGAGGCTGGGGAACACGGCGAGGTGCAAGGCATTGCACCTCAAGTTCCCTGTAATTCCAAGTTCTCATCTACTTTTGGCTGAGTTACTCCTGACAGCTTTAGGATCTTTCTGTTCTTGGTGTTGATGTTGCCAGGTTTGCCCAACACCTGGTCTGTCACATGCAGAAAGAGCTCTCCATATACTAAAAGCAAGTCCAAGCTGCAGGATGAGGGATCAGTGTTAGAATCTGCTTAAGTTTTGCAGAAGGAACTTTCCCTTTCCTCTCCCCGCTTTACCAAAATTACTCCTCAGCTTTTATAGTGTTTAAAGGAGGATGCTCATGGTTTTTTGGCACGTAGCCTTATTCAGATGTTTGAAGAGATGTGATAATCATAAATAATGGCAGGAAATAGTCAGGAATAGTCAGAAATAACATCAATAGTAAGGAAAACTCAGGCAGGAAGCTCTGGTAAGGGGCTTTGGCAAGAAACTTTGGCAGGTAGAAACAATGGGAAACACCTTTTTTTAGCATTTCTATATTATCAAGTTGTTACTATCGGGTGATTAAGAAATGGATCATGAGGAAATAAAAGAGTTGAAGGCTCCCTTCCACAAATATTATCCAAGACATGGTAAAAAAACATGGCTCTCTCCAGTTCTTTTCCCAAAATTAACATTAACCAAACATGTTTATTATCTAGTTCAAATTCCTGTTCTGACAGATTCACAACAAAGTAAGTTATTACAAGAAATCATCTTTTCCAGCAAGAGAAAGATGATTTTATGTCAACAGATGATATATTTTCATCCCCTGCAGAATCTGGCTAGACTGATAATTTTTCAACAGAACTAATCATCACACAGGATTTGAGAACAAAGCACTACTTTCACATCTAAGAGACCTTTACAAGATACGGCATTCTATGCACATCTGATACGAAATAAAACCCTTTTGTGGACCAAATATAGTCTGCATTTGTTGTTATTTGACAAATTTGTCTGGCCAGCTGTATGTTATACATCAATTAAAAAAAAGTACAAAACACAAAACTGCAAACAAACAAAAATAAAATTTAAAAAAGCCCAATAACAAAAAACCCCAACAGCTGATCTGCATTTCAAAGGCTGTAATTGGGATAATATGTGCTAACAGATTCTCTCTGTACAATCCATTCACACCGTTTTAGGGTGAACTTGTTGCCTAAGCACCTCACTGTGAACTGCTGGCTTGCCTCAGAATAGAAAACTAGAGGAAAGAGTCAGAATTACAAGGTAAATGGAGTGATGAATTGGTCTAAAAATAGCAGAAGAGAAATCATGTTAATTTGACATTATCCTGAACTGTTTTCCCTAGGAAGTTGGAGTGCTGCCAGCTCAGATCCACAAAGGCTTAAACACACAGAAAATGTGAAAAGTAACTTCATTATGTAGAAAACCACAACTAGATCACTATATCCCAAGGGAAGTCAATTTACCTCTCCATTTAAATGTGCTCATTGGATTTAAAAAAAAAAAAAAAAAGCTAACACAAACCTGCAAACTTTGTTTGTGATATTCCATTATTCAGGTTAATTTCTTCTCACTAGGAGAGAATAATTTTACCTATGATACAAAACAATGCACATGATAACTGTACTATATGTTATTCTATGCTTCCACAATGTTTAATGTTTTTTTTTTTCCCTAAAGATACTTCCCAGATTTCACAGGTTTCACGTAATATGCAGAGTTGAACAGGACCCACAAGGATCATCCAGTCCAACCCTCAAGTGAACGACCTCTTCATATCTTTCATATCACGTGTATAAAATTGTAGCCATAGAAGAATTCTGTCAAAATCAGTAAGTTAACCCTGTTCCATCGATACCTGTCAATACTAGAAAACTTTCATACTAATAAACAGCTGTCGTTTTCTAAGCAAATTCAGATGTTCTGTAATTCATCTAACTGCAGGTAACATCTAAAGCAGTTATGTTACAATCAGGACTAGGAAGTTCTGACCTCTGTGATACAGAGAAATGACCAAAAGTTCTAGATTAGATTTATTGTCACTGTGATTTCAACAGTTGCTAAACGTGTAGTTATGTATGGATATTATAGTACACACATATCTATTATACAAAAATACACCACTTTACTCAAAAATCTGTAACTGGTGCACCTTAAAGCATTATCCAGCAAATTTAATGGGCTTGTTATATTTAATGTACATTCAATATCTGAAAAAGACTTCAAATAGAGGGAGCATTTTTCAAGTAAGTTTTGTTTTGTGCATGAAAAAGTTGTGAATTATGAGTTTTACTATCTGGAAATGGGATTGTTTATTATGCTATAAAATGTATGTATGTTTTAATTTCAAGGCCCATTGCATTAGGCAAAAGAATGCAACTAGCCTTGTAGTGTCTCTAGCTGTATGCTGCAGAATTTACTATTTTTTAAAAAAAACCTATAAATCTCAGAAGATCACACAAAATAGTTTTTGAAGTACTTTAAACAAAACAGTTGAAACATTACTAAGTATCAGAGTGGTGCAATGGATTCCTGTTGTCTGGAAGTCTAATAACACCAGTTTAATCTTTTTTATACTTATACAAAGTTGGTGCAAGGTTATTCCTTAGTCTGAGCTTCATAGATCAGAAAATCCTGAGTTTTCCAAAACTTTATTAACTTGAACATAATTAATTTTCTACAATTTTTCTTATTTATTAAAACAGAAGCAGGTACTCAAGAATCTCTGGCAAGATAGTAGAAAAGCATGATATTACTTATAGCTCATAATATTATTACTTATGTCTAGTCAAAGATTAAAAGTGAGTGCATTGGTGTTTATTCTTTTCTTTGTATCTTTCTGTCAGTATGTAACTGAATAGCATGTGGCTAACATTCAACAATTGCAATAGAAGGTAATGGTGGTATTATTCTGCTCTAGGAGAAGCTATCACATCCATTTTTAGGATTTTAAAGTAGTGTAATCACCAAAGAATGATGCAATCTGTAAAAAATGAAAGCTCTGAATGCAAAGAGTTTGCTTAAAGACAAAAATCATAGTTCTACAGTGACTTCATGTCTTGTCCCATTCATGCAACATGGATAACATTAAAATTAGCACCCAGGAGAGGAATGAAGGTTTAGTCTGGGAACATTTCAGAGAGAGACTAGAAAGCAAAATCCAACAGATACGTCAACAGTTGAAGAATAGACTCGTTTTGAGGTTTCATTTTCTTTGTAAATGACTACAGAGGTGGATATGTCACCCGTGCTTTAAAAGGAACAAAAAGACTGTAGGTGTAAGTAATCTAAGGATCACACTCTCGCTCTTGCAGTCACTGATGAGATAATTGAATCACTCTCGTGGCTGCATAAAGTTTTCCTAAGCATCTACTCACATAACACCACAGTTCCTCACTACATATGCCTTTTACAAATGATGGTTATTTGTCACTGTGTTTTCAACATGCAGTTTATATTACCTTAAATAGTGCTATTTTCAAATTTTTCTTCTAGAGTTTCTTACTTTAATTAGGATTTCATTAGCTGAGTAGTTTTCAAGTTCAAAGTGTTGAGTTTACCCCCGTATTTGGTGGGTAGATGTAATTCTCTAAACTACAGTAGAATGAAAAAATAAGTAGTGTGGGGAAACATTTCTATATTAGGAAAACACGTGTCTGGTCTGATTTTATGCCCTGATATGATATGATAAAAGGAGGATAAAGAAAATATTCTAGACTGAGAGAAGATCAAACATTAAAGAAGCCATTGGCACATAATTAGAGCATAATTTCAATTATCTAAATGTTTCTTACCTGAAAATTCACATTATCTGAAACAAATTTCTATTTTCCTCACATTTAGGAAGGAACCTGATACTGCTTGATCTAATATGGAGTTTAGGTAATAGAAGGGTATGTGTGCCTGCACAAGAACTGATGAGAAGAGATCAAAGTGGAGGGTTTTTGGAAAGAAATAAGAGGACAGAGATGTGAAAAAGCTTCTAGAATTTTAAGTAAGCTGAAGCTCCTTCCTATCCTTAGGTTCCGTCATGTAAAATATTAAGCACATAAAAATCAATGTAAACATTTTAAAAGTCAATATAGGATCTCAGTTGCTGCCTACCATGCTCACACCAAGCCCAGCTAAGAGTGTGTTGGGTTTGTCCTCACACAGATCCGCTCAGTGGGAAAGTTCGCAGCTTCTGAAGCAGCTGAGTCTGAACCAGTCCCACCAGCTGCATTTGGGTAGAGCCTCCTATAACAGCTGTGAAGAGACCTGACTCAGGATGGCAGCAGTCTTGCAGCACCAGTGCAGGACTTGGGACAGACCAATTTTGAATGAATTGTTTTGCAATCCCACAGCAGCACCCGTGGCCTTGAAACGTGTTCAACCTCTGCTCGGTGTTACATTTTTGTGGCAGATGTTCCAGTTGTGGGAGGCTTAAGGTGACGTAGAAGTGTTGGTTCTAAAGTTTATCTTTCAGTTCAAACTCTGCAAAATCTTAACAGATATCTTATACTACCATGATTAATTTCAATATTAGAATCAAACAGAACAATGTTTTATAGAAAAGAAGAAAAAATATCTCTGTAACCATGTAAGAGAATTTTGGCAGGTCAAACATTGTTAATGAATATCAACCTTACAGAACTTCTAAAATATCAAGACTGAGAATGTCTTTCACTTACTATTTTGTTAAGCCTAAATCTCTTTTGCTGTTTCTACATAGTATTCTAATATTTTGGTGCATTAGAGTTATTTGAATTTTCAGATGCTTGACATCTAACTGCATCTAAGCTTTCTTAGCTGTAAAATTATGCAGTAATAAAAATGTAGTTGGAAAGTCCCTCCCAACCCAAATTATTCTATGATTACATCAATGTATAAAGTTTAGTTAGAATAACAACACAGACCTACTGACAATGTAGAAAAGTATTTTTCAGTCATAACTACTTGTGGCTAACAGGATTACTGTGAACTCAGATTCACAATCTCTTTTAAAGAACACTAACGCTGTTGAAATATCAACAAAATTAAGTACCAGATTTCAGATCCAAGGTGAATTAATCAAGAAAAAAATACAAGTGTCAAAAGGAGACAAGAGAGAGGATTAAAGTATGAGAAACAGAAACAAAACAGTAATAGGATAGGCAACTGAGTATAAAAGGTAGATAAAAAAAGTTAGACTGTGAAAACTATAATTTCATTGAGTATTGCATCTTATTTGGATGACTAAAGGTTAAATGTCGTGGGTTTACTGACCCAGTGCCCCCTGGGAATGAATATAGTTTTTTCCAGGTGGATTTCTGGAGAAAAAACCAATCAAAAATTTTAGCAATGCCTCTGCCAATTACATATTTAAGAAAACACAAGAGAAAGTTGTGGTGCAGAAGAAAATGGGAGATCCAGCGCAGCAGCTGGCCCAGTTGGGCACGGCAGTGTGACCCCCACCCCGGGCCAAGTCTGGCTCAGGAGAGGGGGGCCAGACCCCCCTTCTCTTCCGTAATTTTAGAGAAGGACTGCCTGGGCAAGAAATACTGCAGAAGGAATTCCAAGCAAAAAGAAAGATAACGGAACCTTCAAAGTCAATGCTGGCAGCCAGAGAAGAGAGAAGCTGTGAAGGCAGGAATTCCTTTTCTCCCCCCTCTCGCTCTCTCTCCCTTCAGCAGGGCAGAGACTGAAAACTGAAAATCCCTGCTGTCTGTGAAAGATTGTTAGGGAGTGGAAACCCCGCTCTACAGTTCATGAAGGAGCCCATGTGGAAGCAGAGTGCATGAAGTAGATGTGACTCCATGGAAGGCCTAAAATGAAACAGAGTTGTGATGGAGAGAGAGAGAGAGACCTACGCTGGAGCAAGACAGCTTGGGTAGGATGTGGGATCCCAGTGAGGGATCCATGCTGATGCAGCTGAATTTGTCACCCTAAAGGACAGCAGAGAATGGAAGAACTGTTGCCCAAAGGTAGACTCAGGCTAGAGAGGTCCATCAAGGACTGTCTGTCGTGAGGAGGGACCCCACAGGAGACAGGGGTGGACTCAAAAGCCATTACCCATTGTATCTGTGGTGAAGATCCATGGTATAAAAGTGTCCCCTTGCAGTCCATGGAAGACCCCACAGGGCCTGGGGAACCCCCCAGACTCCGGTCTTACCCCAGGAGGGGGGGTAGACTCAGCCCTGAGGCCGACATAGAAGAGAGAGAGGAAGAGAAACAGTTCCAGCTGCAACGAATTGGAGCTGTCGTCCTAGAGACAATAGAAGAAAAACTTTGGAATGCTACAAAATTATTTAAAAGACCTGTAGGCCCAGAAATAGAAAAGAGACTGCTTCTCCTCCTGAATTAATGCAAAAGGGGGAGGGGTATTTTTGTAAATACATAATACTTTAGCCTAATTAGAATTGTAGTATATACAGTTCTGTAGTTTTTATCTTGCTAGTAATAAATCCTAATATTATTCTCCCCGATCAGATCTCTTTTGTCTGCATAAACCTTCTCTCAACTTAAAGCAATTGTGTGGGAGGTGAGAGAAATTGGCCCAGAGCAAACCCATGACATTAAGTTTAGAACTTTAGTTTATCCTGCATAATCATGTCTCCTCTGAACCCCATTTTTTATGAAAGTGTGCAGAATATACCACCAAGCATATTTTACAAGATTTCTGGTATTTACTAGATTTTTTCATTCATTTTCAGAATGTCTACTTAATAAAAAAACTCAACATTTATCTCAAAATATTACTCAATTTTCCAACTACTATTAAAAGTTTTGCCTTTGGTTTGAGTTGTGAGCTATGTTTAGGATGACTTTTTATCTCTGAGTAGCAGTCACTGCTGCTGAAAAAAGGTAGAGATTATTTTTACATGTTCTGTTCCTCCCTAAGGAAATGAAGTATTTAGTATCAAGCAATCAAGCAGTACATTTCCATCTCTGTTATGAATTCACCTCTCTATTTTTCATACAGCAGAGAAATGTTTTACAAATCTTATTGAAACAGTTTCATCACATACTGTTATTCATTAATCATTTGCCACTCCAATGGAAACTGCCTTTTAGAAGGCAGATTTCTTTTCTTCAGGTAGTTGATTTCTGACGTCCACTAAGGGAAACTTACTGGAGATTTAAGGACTGCTGATGATCAACAATATTTAATCAATACTTTTGTATATGATCAGAAATGTAGTTCCACACTGCATGGACACAGAGGTGGAAGAAACAGTGACGGAGAATGCCTCAGCTCTCTCCTCCATTGTGTACCTGCTTAGAACCATCATGAACAGCATTCAAAGAAAAAAAAATAGTCCTTTTTCAGCCTCTACAAAGTATTAAATTTACTAGACCTAAAAAGAAGGATTTGAATCCCAAAATTCTAGTTTAGAATTTCATGTCATTAGTAAATTGTGTTTTCTTAAAAATCACAAGTGTTATATTATGTTCATAAATGCCTGCATTGTTTGGAAAGATGAAGCATTTGACCATCATTTTAATAATACAAAAACATTTTAATCCTTGACATTGGTCTTTTTCCTCACCTCACGGTTACCAATATAATTAAGTCGAGGATATGCAAATAACCAGATATCCTAACTCCCCACAGCAAATATAAGTTCAGTTCTGCTCAGTCCCAAACCTTTGTGGAATTCCTTTGAATGCCTTCAGTATGTGCTCATCTAAAAAAAAAAAAAAAAAAAGAATCTTAGGAGAATTTGTGGTGGAAGATAGTTAAACCTCCTGAAATTTTTGGTGATAATGACCCTTTCTTACTTTTTTAATTACACAGGAGAGATATGATGACGTTTCTGTATAATTCATTTTTAGTTTTACAGCTTTAAAGGTAAGTGAGGCAAGAATGGCCTCAGCTGGAGGAAGCTGGTTCAGTTCTACCCTAGCTGGTGCAACAATGCCTACCGTACGAGAACCCAGATCCCTGGGTTTTAAGACTGCTTTTTTGCATTCTGTTCTGTGTAACAATTCTTGCTTGTGCATAGTCCAGGAAATGCTCTGTGGGCTGGATATAAGCTGTAAAACAGTTATATCAGGGGTAACAGACTGAAAATGAAATGTCTGCACTGCTGGCGTACAGCCCGGGCTAGAATTAATCTGCTGGCGTAACAGGAGGCGTGGGGTGGCCCTGTCAGCAGCTGCAGTGATCTAATCACACGTGCAGTGCAGCAGCAGCCAGCTGTGCCACAGGCAACCTCAGACAGGCTGTCTGTCACCCCTGTCCTCTGCTGGCCCACCCCACCAGCAGGCACTTTGCAGGGTGTGCAGGCAAGCTGCTGGTGCCTTGCACACACCGCAGGGAGGGCCGAGGTCCGGGATTGCATGGTTCACACCAAACCACTCTCACACAGGAGGTGAGAAGATGGGCTGGAAACACGGCCATAAACAGAACTAAGTGAAACAGCGTGTGTCAGTATGAGGGAGATGAGTACAACAGCTCTGTTAATGGTCTGGAAGAGGGAGGAGAGAGTAAGGCTGTTCGGGTTATGTACGATGCTAAATTTGGAGAAAGGATCAGGGACAAGAATATAACCCAGGAAGACTGTAGAGTTGTGGGCTGGCAAGATAGCAAGATACAGCTTAGAAACTGTGAAGTAAGGGAACAACAAAACACCAAGGACATTCAAGAGTTCGTGGTGAAAAACCTGTGAAAAACATGACACCAGAAGAGGGGGGGAAGGGCAGAATGGTGGAACTGTTAGATCAATGGCTTTAGGAGTCTGAAAACAACAGTGTCTTTCCACTTGTAAATAATCATTCAAAAAACCACCTAGATCTTTAACAGAAAAAAATTTACCTAACTTACACTCCCATTCAGACCTGGAGGGAAAGGAAGTTATCTTTTTTCTTATTACCACCATCCCCTACTCCATCAGGTCCCTGTCAGGCTGGACATCTTAACCTGCCTGGATGAGTTCAGTGTGTACTGCCTACATTTCCTAATGTGGGAAGACTGGATATTTCTTTTTTGCATCTGAAGTGTGAGAGGGGGAAAGAACACTCGTAATCACTTAAAAATTATCACAACTAATTAAAAAGACTTTCAAAAAGTGTTTGAAGCCTAGAGCACCACAGGTCCTGGTGGTTCATAGTAAACATTCATAGACGTGAATAAAGTACTACTATTTCAGGTTACCAAAACAATACATTCAACATGGAAGATAAAGTCTTAAATTAGTTGTAAGAGGAGTATGTAATGCCACTGAACTGCTCAGACCTTGCACCAGAAAAACAGATACTGAAATATGCTTTAAAACCCCAAAACATGACAGATAGAGCTGAAAACTGAGAGCAGCGTTTGTTAAATGACGGTAGAGAAGTACAGTATTTTCAGTAGGAATCAATGATTTACAAGATTTTAATTTATTTTAAAGAGAAATTTAATAGGTGAACCTAATAAAATAATGCAGAGGTTTTTTTAGAAAACCACTTTTTTCAGAATCTTTTTTTAATGCAAAATATTCTGTAATTTCCTGCATATCAGAGATAATTACAGACTGTTTTAAGAACATGTATAATTCTATGATAAATAATCTTTACTTGTTCAATGAGAAAAATTGAATGGCAATTTGTTAACATTTAAATTTGCTATTTTCTACATAATTTAAAATTATATAAAACAAGAGTTGTACTTAACTGAGTAGAAGTTACTAAGAGATTTACAGTAAGCATCAAGAGAAGATAAACTTATATTTTTTAGCACATGGATTTTTACTTTGCTCCTCATAAGAAAGGGCTGATTTATCAAATACTTCAGAAAATGGAAGTTTCAAGAACTTCTTTACAAATTTTGTAGCCATATATTCAGTGTAATTGGATGTTTGCTCTATGATTCTGTGATTCTATAATTACACTTGGACTGAGTGAATCCTGCTGCCTTAAAAACAATTTATTCTTCAAGGGTAATTTGATATGAACAAATCTGTACCTGTAATATAGATTTTCTATTTCAGGTGAATCATGCATTGAAAAACTTGCATGACACATTCAGAATGTCCTTTTTTTTACCATCTTCCCTTAAAAAGGAAAATCCATCAACTGGAAAACAAATACAAATGAACACCCAAACAGTCAAAGCCCCATTCCGTCTCACAGAAAAAACAAACAAACAAACAAAAAACACATCACACCAAAACTAAAAAAAAATCCTATCTTTCTGTGAAAAGCAAGGGTTTAATTTTCTTTTTTTTTCTTACCCCCAGAATTTTGAAAGCAACCTGAATGACCTAAATACACTGATTTCAGAAGTGGTAAATATCTCTAGCCCAATAATATCTGGAAGATGTTGAACAATTTTAAAAATCTAGCAGTGAGTTAGATTTCAGTTTCCTTGCTTAAAAATATTATTCTGAATTCAGGTGGTTCACTTTGTCTTTTGAATCTAACTTTTCATCATAGAAACTGGTATTCTTGTGGTTATGAATTTACCTCCCCTCTACCTCATTTTTCACTGACCTACTAATTGCAATTTATTTTTCCTTAATACCTCTTAATTAAATCCCTTTTTTTTTTGTCCTTTCTCATGTCCCTGCACCTGCTGCCCTATAACACATCTGTCAAAACAGGTGCTGTGCATTCATTTTCAAAGCAATTTGAGAAGTTTCTTTCAGCATAACTTTGTAGGTAGGAAATTACTACTATTATTGGCACTTACTATAAATCTCTTTAATTTCCTAGTTGAAATTTTTCCGTGGTATTTATTATAAAGACATTTAGAAAAACTTCATATAAATTTAACAGGTTTCCATATTTAAGTCCATATGTTAAGAAAATAATCACACCTCCAAAAAAAGACTGGTCTTGGCCTTCATATTTTAATGTTCAGTAACTGAGTTCGTGCTGAAGAAAGCAACTCCTACATGTGTATTATTTCATTTTCAATATTCCCACTGGTTTTTATAGTGCTGGCAGAATTTTGTGATAGATTAATTCTTTATAAATTTTTGCCTTCTTAGAAAATGTTCACATTTGGAATTCCCAGAAGGTAGTTTTAGGTCTACTTTTCTCACAGTTGATTAGAAATTCATCAGCACTATGCAAGCATCTACTACTCACACACTGTTTGAAGCATTAGAACTACTTTGTCAGCAAATTCTCAATTTAATCTTGTTCTGGCCAACATCAATACTGTTATCTTTGTGCCTATCCACTAATTCAGATGTGTTCTTTTACTCTCACTGCAATTGCTGAAGATTAGAAATTATCTAGAAGATTAGAAGGCAAGACAGCCTGGGGCAGGAATATTTTCCAAAGGTTCAAGGCATAGTGATCACTTAACAGGGGAAAAAAGCTCATAGTAAACTACTTCTAATTTACCCCTGTCTATTCCTCATATAGCACAGCTGAGCTTCTCGCCGTGTAAATTGAATCCAGCTCCAGTTCTCAGATTGTTTTCTAAGCAGTAACCCCCAGCAGACTACTCACAGGACTCGCAAATCAGCTTGCAAGAAAATAGGAAAGAGACAGAAATAATTCTTTTGACGAACACTTAGCATGGGAAAACTAAAGGGACTGGAAATCACAAACATACCTGCAGCACCCTAGATAACGTAGGGCGTTTTTGTATTCACATTTGCAAACACGTGCCTCTGGAAAAAAGCCCAAGTTAGTTCCGTTTGGCTTACCAATTAAAATGAGGAACAAGGTAAGACTTTCAAGAAATTTACAGGTAAAATTGTTAAGGATACCTGAAAGTGAAGAAAAGTTTTTTCTGCTGGGGGGTACAAGAGGAACTGATGCCTTCTGAAGGAATCTAGAATACCGCTTACAGCTTCTAAATAGACTGATTTCACTTTTCTCTGCTAATAAAAGCAGAATCTTAAAATGATGGGATTTTAGAATATTTGTCAACCTAATGTGTGTAAATTAATGTGTATCTATAAATAAAATTAAAAAAAATAAAACAAACCTGTGTCAAAACATTGCTTTAAGAATTTACAGTGAGGAAAACAGGGAGTTTAAGGCTGGATTTCTGTTACACTGAAATTGATGAAATAACTTTTATTTATTTTATTTAGCGAACAGTTTAATTATTTCAGCTGCAATTTGGGCTGTACACTTTTAATATTTACTTACAGATCCCTGGAGTGTATAGGAATTCAAGTAACTATTGCAGATATAGTCTGGGAATGTCATATGGAAGTCAAATGCTTTTTTTGTTGGTTGGTTTTGGTTTTTTTAAGGGTTGAAAGAACGGTAAGCCCTTGATCTCTTGGGAAGAAGAAATTTTCTCATAATGTGAATTTTATTTTCACTACAGCCTTTGAATGCAACAGGAAAATACAAGATCCTAATTTAAAGATAGAAAATGATCATTCTCGTCTGGCTGCTTATCTGATGTGGGGATCATTTTCCCTATATGTCATTGACTTAATGCTTAAACCTTTATTATTCAGGATGTCTTTCAAAAACGTCCTGGTATTAGAGGAGCAAAATAACACCCATTTTCAAAGAATTACTTGTTCATTAATCCTGCTAAGAATCACCTCCTGAAAACTGAATGAGAACTTGGTGCTTTTATGAGTGTTACATACCATGATCTGGAAAAGCCCCTTGTCACAAATAAAAGGACAATTTATTTCTTTTTCTAATGCCTGGATTATCTGAATTACATTATTTATCTATTATAAATGTATTATTTGTGTAATTTATCTAAAAACATTATTTAAGTAACCATAAATATTTGACTTGTTATTAATATTTATTATTTTAAGACTACCTTTACAAAATCTGTTTCCACATATTCTAATTATCCTATAGGCTGCAGAAGGGAAAGATAAAGAAACAATTATTTTTATTTTTATTAAAAAAACCCAACAAAACAAAACAAAAAACCAAACAACTTTGCATCAGAACAGTCATAAAAAGTTCACCTACAAGTGAACATTTTTCAAGGATGGATGTGTGATTTTAATGGCAGTCCTGACCAGAACTTGATGGATTAGGCATAGAATTTACAAAAAATTTATATATGTTTATTGTGCAGGTAGCTGTGCCCATGTCAGTCCTCTTGACTTTATAATCAAAGGAGAGAAATATGAACCTTGGGGACAAGAAAAATCTCATTTTCAACTACTATTTTTGGACAAGATGAATCATTTCATAGAAATATCAGTTTCCTCTATCTGAGGAGTCCAAACAACTAAGTGACCTCTCAAAACTGTTCATAATTGTTGTCAACTATTTGATAATTGGATAATACCATAACTTTGTTACAATTGCAAGTTATTGCAGTAACAACCAGTAAGAAAATACAGTTCCAGTTGACAATACAACTAATTTTCTCAAAAACAACAATGAAACAAAATTAAAGCAGTAGAAAAGGAGGGTTTCTTCACTGTAGTAATAGGAAAAGGAGGGAAGTTTGACAAGTAGAAAAGTAAACAAACATACAAACAAAATTTTTCAGGTAGAACAATGTAGAATATATATAGAGTGAAGATCCAAAATTAAAAGGTATAGAATTACATGAAATCTTCACACAAAATTGACTGTACTAAGACCATGATTAATAGAAGTTGTTAAGGAGTTATTAAGAATTTGCATTAAAGCCATAATGCGGTATTAAATTTTTCAGGAATGAACTTCATAAGTTGCTGCATACATAAAAAAATATGGAACCTCAGGGAAGCTATTTAAGAAAATTACTAAGCAATTTTAGAAACATTATGGCTTATTGTTTGGACATCATATTCCTTATGAACTATTTTGCTAAAATGCAGTTTACATATATATCTGGACATATCAAGAGAGGCAGCTGAAACCACTCAAGGTCAATATTTTTGAAGGAAGTATTTCACTTTCTGCTAAAAATTCTGCAGTTACAATTTTGAGTATGCAGACACCTTCTGCTCCACAATTTATAGCCTTTAGGCAAATTAGTGAATTTTATTAAGTAATGCCATTTTAAATTTCAAAAAGATAAAATTTCTGATAGTTTTTACCTTAAATTTATAGCTGAAAAAGCTTAGTGGGCATTTAATGACAGGCTCGAACAATATCAGAGTAACAGTAGCTGATATGTGTGAGTTGCAAGAATTTAAAATGATTATGTTTAACGTCACATATACCTCCTGGTATCTCTCTTCCAAGCTGCTCCCAAGTCATGATAAGACCACAGATTGCAAAGAAACCATTGCTTGTTCATGTATATGTGTTTTTAAAACCTCTTTTCAGAATATTTTTTTATTAAAAAGGAATTTTAGTACTGATTTCTGTGGGAGTGGGATGGAGGCCTTCTGAAAAGCAGATTATCCTATTTCTTGTTTTCTTTATAGTTTTAAAAGGGAAGCTGATTTTAGTAAACAGCTAGTTCTTAACTACAAATGTATAATTGAATTTAATATTTACAATAACAGTAATAAAAAAAATTTAATGGATCATCAATCCCAAAAAATAATCTGAATTTTTTACTAAACGTGTCATTACCTCATGTTCAAACCACTCACCTGTGCTAAAGCACGCTACTGATTTTTGGTAAATTCAGCATGACAAAATGCACTCTGAACCCTCCCTGGTGATCATATATTCAACCTCTTAAAACAATAAGCATTTAAAATACCTGAAATGTGAATATCTCCTCCATAACGCAATACCAAGCGATGGGAAGACTTTGTGCAGTGCTGCAGGTTGGAGTGACTGGAAAGTGGCTCAGCAGGAAAGGACCTGGGGATCTTGGTCGACAGCGGCTGGACATGAGCCAACAGTGTGCCCATGTGGCCCAGAGGTGTCCTGGCTGGTGTCAAAAATAGGGTGCTGAGCAGGGCCAGGTCAGTGATTGTTCCCCTGTACTCGGCACTGGTGAGGCCACAGCACGAATCCTGTGCCCAGTTCTGGGCCCCTCATGACAAGAAGGACATTGAGGTGCTGGAGCAGCTCCAGAGAAGGGCAGTGGAGCTGGGGAAGGGTCTGGACAATAAATCCTATGAGGAGTAGCTGAAGGAGCTGGTGTTGTTTAGCCTGGAGAGGAAGAGACCTTATTGCTCTCTACAACAACCCGAAAGGAGGTTGCAACAAGGTGGGGATCAGCTTCTTTTCCCAGCAACTGGTGACAGGGTAAGAGAAAATGGCCCCATATTCTGGTTGGGAATGTTCAGGTTCAACACCATGAAGAATTCTTCACTGAAGGGGTGGTTAAGCATTGGAATGGACTGCTTGGGGAAGTGGTGGAATTCCCATACCTGGAAGTGTTCAAAAAACAATTGGATGTGACACTTAGTGCTGTGGTTTAGCTGACATGGTGGTGTTCAGTCAAAGGTTGGACTCAGTTATCTTGTAGGTCTTTTCCAACCTCAGTATTTCTGTGATTCTGTGATTAACAAATTATTCCATACTTGCTAAACTGCAGTTACTAGGCCATCCTACTCCACATATGAAAAAAAATTGGTGTATTTTTCTGCAGGGTCCTGATGTGTAAAATTTTACACATGCAATTACCAAGGTCTAGATGCTTCTCAATAATTTGATACCTAGATATCACATGCTCATATGTGAAAAGAAGAGGTCTGAGGAAAAACACTGGTTTGTTTATTAAACCCAAATTAACTGGTTGTCCCCGTGTTAGCCCTGTAGAAATAGTGTTCATTAACTATTAAAGGATTTGTTGCTTAGAATTCATCTCAGTGTAAAGCAGTCTCACAGGCTAAGGAATCTTCTCAAGACTTTCATATCCACTCACGAAGTGTTTCACTAGGGTTTTGCTTTGAGGCAGTTTGTATAATGGCAAATTAGAAAAGGGGGAAAGAGTTTTTACTTTGTCTTTCAAATGCATTGCCATGGATCATAAATAGTGTTATCCATACTCTGCATTAAGACAAATATGTATCTAATTCTACTTGTATATTTTATGTTTTTACACTGCCCTGAGACTATGCACAAACTAGACTTAAAAAGAAAGTCCACCTGGGAACACCAAATCAATTTCAATCTGAGGAGGTAGAGTAAACTTCACACAGTAATGTTCTTCTTTTACTCAACAAAGTAGCCACAATAAATATGCTGTTTAGACGTGGCACATGAATATTGAACGCAGAAGGCTCATGAATATATTAATATTAATTTTAATATGAATATTAATATGCTTGACTAATTTAAAAAATATATGTTTTTTATAATTCACCTTGAACTGAAAAATAAATGCTTTGAAATTGCATATTATACGTACCTATCACTCCATTCTGACTGGAAACAAGTTCTGCTAGGTTTTTTTGGTTATTTTTAGCTGATCTTTGAAACATGTAACAGAAATATTTTGACTGAAAAAGAAAAAGAATAGTGTGTGATTCAAAATATACAAAACTTCTATTCTGTTACTTCAATTGGCCACATGAACATGCCAAAATTCTTGTCTGAATTTGAGATGACCATTAGAATCAGTGGGTGCAGAATAGAAAAACAATATTTGCTATACTTGTTATTGATGTAACCGAGTCAGACAAACTGTAGTATATATGCGCTTGCAATTCCTCAAAATACTTTACACGTTACATTTTTGAAACATATATTCTAGAAAATTCTTTGAATTGTCCATGTTCTATGGTGCAGAAAAAAATGGAAACATTACCAAACCCATGAGGTATTCCCTGATGACTGCTACTTAAAATAGCTAATATTTACTTTTCCTAGTCCTAGCATCACCCAGCTGTTGTTTCCTTTTAGATTCATATTTTCCTGAGACTTCCTCTTCTATGGTTCAGTGATCTCTTGTATTTTTAGCAAAGAATTTTTCTTTCCTTTCCTCCTGCCGTGTGTGTGTGCTCTGTGATGGGCCATTTTAGTTGAACAAAAGAATCGCCTGGAGCTCTTAATGGTGAAGATTTGTTTCCTTGACAACGAAGGGGGGAGTTGGCTGGTGTGTGACTGGAAGGGGGTGGAGGCTGGGGGGGGAGGAGACACTCCCTCTCTCGCTCTGCCGGGGTGAGAGGCTGCTGTGGGCTGCAGACACTGCCGGGCTCCTTTGTTTTTTTTTCCTGTCGGAGGGGAGTTTCTGGCTGCTGCTCTTGGCTCACCTCTGGCTGACTGCAAGCTCTGCTTACAACGGACCCTAATCAGCTGAAGTTTGTGAGTTTTCTTCCATTGGGAGAACTTTCTGTTTTATTGCTGTTGTTCCCCCCCTTCCCCACCCCCCGGTGGCAGCCAAGGATCCAACAGCGCCACCTGGTGACGGGCACTGGACATTACAAGTTCTACTCCTTCAGTGATCCAACAGCGCCACCTGGTGACTACAATAGGACACTACAAGTTTTTTACACCTTCAGTGACCCAACAGCGCCACCTGGTGAATGGTACAGGACATTACAAATTTTGCATCTCCAGTGACCCGACGGCGCCCCCTGCTGACTGTGGTTGGAACAGCACCAAAGGGTGCAAGAAATTGAACTATTTCCTTTTTGCCGGTTCTTAAAGGGGATTATTGGTGGGTATAGGAGTATTACTTAGTTATTTTTACTTGGGTTTTTTTTTTCGTGTTCCTGTTAATACACACATACCTTTTAATAAAGGGCTGTTATTTTCCCTTTTCCATAATTTGTTTTTCCTTCAATCGGAGCCTCTTAATTTTGGATTTATAATTGTTTGGAAAGAGAAGTTTGGGTCTTTTCCTCCTAATTCATCCTCAGCAAAAGACCCTTGTCTCATTTAAACTGGGACATCTTTTGGCGCCCAATGTGGGGCCCGAGAGAGGAAAAGTGGAAAAGGAATAACTGCCCTTGTGTGACTTTATATGTGTTTGTGAACCTGTAGGCACCATGAAGTCTAAGATTGCTGCTTTTCTGTGGTATATAATTATGCCGAAATCTATGTCCCACCTGTCGATGTTTTTCAGCTCAGACACTATGACCCTTATTGCTATAAGTATGTTTGAGATCTCGCACTGGTTTTATGACATAGTAAACTCAGTACCTGTTATTTTCCTTCGGGATATGTTCTCAAGGATATATTACTGCTCTAGCCTACACTGTCTCCTTTGGGGTTTTAAGGATAATGGCACCTATTCCGACGGAGAAACACAGGGGAGTATATTTGCCCAACCCTTCATACATTTTCCCTTTGGTTCCACTACAATAGCCTCTGAGAGATTTAAACTCTCTTTAGATGTAAGAGACATTTTATTTTTGGGGCTTCTCGTGCAAGGTGTCATATCTATTGCCACGGTGTCATATCTAATATTCGTAGTTAGGCCCAGGATTTACCAGGAACGGGCACAGAAACCAGCCCCAAGGGTGGAAAACCTCGAATGGCATGGGCCATGGGAGGACGTGAGTAAATTTCTAGAAAGTGTTTCAGTTCCTACAACATGGAAGTTCACTCTCGAACAACTCCTAAACCCTGCACAGATAATAACAGCTGTGAGGGAGAGAAGTCGTGGTAAACCCAGAGAGGGGCAGGTGGTAGATGTATGTGGGGCTTTAGCCGTTGCCTACCAAAAGGTGCTCGGTATGGTGCAGCCCTCACAGGGTAAAGGAAAAGATGAAAGTGAGAGGTCTGATACAAGGGTGACTCCAGATAAGGCCAGTTCCAAGGAACCAAACAAGTCAATGGAGGTTGCCCCTATCCAAAAGAGGAAATATAAGACCAAATCAGTTCGCCCAGTAGATGATGATGGGGAGGCAGGACCCTCACAGGTAGCCAACCCGGAGCCAGAAATCATCACTGAGTCCTTATCATATGACAACCTCCGGAAATTACGGTCAGATGTCATGCGTCACTCGAATGAGCCCATACTGACCTGGATGATTCGAGTCTGGGACTCCACGGGTGATACCATAAACCTTGATGGCGGTGAAGCAAGGTTCTTGAGGTCTATTGCCCAGGATGTGGGCATTGAAGAGGCATTTGTGAGAGAATCAAAACCCCTGTCTCTCTGGGCACGGCTGCTGGACGCTGTGAGAGAGAGGTTCGTTTACAGAGAGGCTTTGCAGGCAGACCATTTGGTGAAAAGCTGGAATACCATGGAGGAGGGGATCCGACGCCTGAGGGAAATGGCACTGTTGGAGATTCTGTTTGGAAGAGATATGCAAGCTAATCACGATCCTGACAAGGTTAGGTTTACACCATACATGTGGTGGACCTTCATACGTATGGGGCCATCTGCACACGTCAGTTACTTGACATCATTGGAGGCTGGGGAAAAGAGTGAGCCAGTGGCGTTTATAGCAAATAAACTTCGGATGTACGACAGTATGGTCCAAGGATCACTACAAGCCCGCGTTTCCTCCGTAGAGACCTCGATCAATAACCTGACTAACATAGCTACAAAATTACAAGATCAACAGGAGAAAATCCTAGAAAAGATTGAGAGAAACAGCTCCCAGGTGGCACCAGTGAGAACCGGGCGCCCCCCAGCTAGAGAGGGTAGACAGACCTCACGAACTGAGCTGTGGTATTTCCTATCTGGCCATGGAGAAGACATGAGACAGTGGGACAGGAAACCTACCCATGTCTTGGCAGCCCGAGTACAAGAGTTGAAGGACCAGAGAAAAACAAAGTCCGTGAAAGTGAGTGCAGTGCCAGTATCCCGTGGGCAGGGATCTGACCCACTAGAAGGTACCTCCCGCCGGTATTTGCAGACGGAAAACTGTGACGAGCAGGATAGAGACCAGTATTAGAGGGGCCCTGCCTCTAGCCAGGTAGAGGCACGGGACAACCGTGTCTATTGGACGGTGTGGATCCGATGGCCTGGCACATCAGACCCACAAGAATATAAGGCTTTGGTTGACACTGGCGCTCAATGTACGTTAATGCCCTCAGGACATGTGGGACCAGAGGCTATTTCCATTTCTGGGGTGACAGGAGGGTCGCAGCAGTTGACCGTGCTGGAAGCTGAAGTGAGCTTGACCGGGAAGGAGTGGCAGAAACACCCCATTGTGACTGGTCCAGATGCCCCATGTATCCTGGGCATTGACTACCTTAGGAATGGGTATTTCAAAGACCCCAAGGGACATAGATGGGCTTTTGGAATAGCTGCTGTGGAGACAGAGGCTGCTAAGCAGTTGAATTCACTACCTGGCCTCTCGGAGAACCCTTCTGCTGTGGGACTGTTGAAGGTTGAGGAACAGCGAGTGCCAATTGCCACTACAATAGTGCACTGTTGGCAGTACCGAACAAACCGAGACTCTGTGATCCCCATCCATAAGATGATCCATGAGCTGGAGAGCCAAGGAGTGATCAGCAGGATCCACTCCCCCTTCAACAGCCCCATCTGGCCTGTGCGTAAGTCCGGCGGAGAATGGAGACTGACTGTGGACTATCGTGGCCTGAATGAAGCCACCCCGCCGCTGAGTGCTGCTGTTGCAGACGTTGGAGCTCCAGTACGAGTTGGAGTCTAAGGCAGCGAGGTGGTATGCCACTATTGACATTGCGAATGCGATCTTCTCCATTCCCTTGGTGGCAGAGTGCAGGCTGCAGTTTGCTTTCACGTGGAGGGGCGTGCAGTACACGTGGAACCGACTGCCCCAGGGGTGGAAACACAGTCCCACCATCTGCCACGGATTGATCCAGGCTACGCTAGAGAAAGGTGAAGCCCCAGAACACCTGCAGTACATTGATGACATCATCGTATGAGGGGACACAGCAGAAGAAGTCTCTGAGAAAGGAAAGAAGATCATACAGATTCTCCTGGAAGCTGGGTTTGCCATTAAAAAGAGTAAAGTCAAGGGACCTGCCCGAGAGATCCAGTTCCTGGGAGTAAAGTGGCAAGATGGACGTCGTCAAATCCCGACTGAAGTCATCGATAAAATCACAGCAATGGCCCCACCAACTAGCAAGAAGGAAACACAAGCTTTCCTGGGTGCCATAGGTTTTTGGAGAATGCATATCCCCGAGTACAGCCAGATCGTAAGCCCTCTCTATCTGGTAACCCGCAAGAAGAATGATTTCCAGTGGGGTCCTGAACAACAGCAAGCATTTGAACAGATTAAACAGGAGATTGCCCATGCTGTAGCCCTTGGGCCAGTCAGGACAGGACCAGATGTGAAGAATGTGCTCTACTCTGCATCTGGGGATAAGGGCCTCTCCTGGAGCCTCTGGCAGAAGGTACCTGGCGAGACCCGAGGCCGCCCACTTGGATTCTGGAGCCGAAGCTACAGGGGATCGGAAGCCAATTACACTCCAACAGAAAAAGAGATCCTAGCAGCTTATGAGGGAGTACAAGCTGCCTCAGAGGTGATTGGCACAGAAGAACAGCTCCTCCTGGCACCTCGGCTGCCAGTGTTGAGTTGGATGTTCAAAGGGAAGACGCCCTCTACTCATCATGCCACTGATGCCACCTGGAGCAAATGGACTGCCCTGATCACGCAGCGCGCCCGCATTGGAAACCCAAATCGCCCTGGGATCCTAGAAATCATCACGAACTGGCCGGAAGGTGAGGATTTTAGTCTAGCAGAAGAAGAAGAAGGAGAGCAGGTGGTACGGGCAGAGGAAGCCCCAGCATACAACCAACTACCAGAAGAAGACATACGCTACGCACTCTTTACTGATGGTTCCTGCCGTATTGTAGGGATGAAACGTAAATGGAAAGCAGCTGTATGGAGTCCCACACGACAAGTTGCAGAAGCTATGGAAGGAGAGGGTGAATCAAGCCAATTCGCAGAGCTCAAAGCTGTCCAGTTGGCACTGGACATTGCTGAACGAGAGAAGTGGCCAAAACTTTACCTCTACACGGACTCATGGATGGTGGCCAATGCCCTGTGGGGGTGGTTGGACAGATGGAAGAAGACCAATTGGAAACGTAGGGGAAAACCCATCTGGGCCGCTGATATATGGCAAGACATCGCTACCCGGGTAGAGAAGCTGATTGTGAGGGTCCGCCACGTAGATGCCCACGTGCCCAAAAATCGAGCCAATGAAGAACATCGCAACAATGAACGGGCAGACCGAGCTGCACAAGTTGAGGTGTCACAGGTGGACCTAGACTGGCAGCACAAAGGTGAACTGTTCTTAGCACGATGGGCTCATGATGCCGCCGGCCATCAAGGCAGAGATGCCACCTACAAATGGGCACGAGACCGAGGGGTGGATCTAACCATGGATGCTATCTCTCAGGTTATCCATGACTGTGAGACATGCGCTGCCATTAAACAGGCTAAGAGACTGAAACCCCTATGGTATGGTGGACGGTGGAATAAATACAGGTATGGGGAGGCTTGGCAGGTTGATTATATCACACTGCCACAGACCCGTCAAGGTAAGCACTATGTGCTCACCATGGTGGAAGCCACCACTGGATGGCTGGAGACGTATCCGGTGCCTCACACCACTGCCAGAAATACCATCCTGGGCCTCGAAAAACAGGTCCTGTGGCGGCACGGCACCCCAGAGCGGATTGAGTCAGATAATGGGACACACTTCAAAAATAGTTTAGTTACCACCTGGGCGAAAGAGCATGGCATTGAGTGGGTCTATCACATACCATACCATGCAGCAGCTGCCGGGAAGGTTGAACGGTGCAATGGACTGTTGAAGATTACCTTGAAAGCATTAGGTGGAGGGACTTTCAAACACTGGGATCAACACCTAGCGAAGGCTACATGGTTAGTCAACACTAGAGGCTCCGTCAATTGAGCCGACCCTGCCCAATCAGAGTCCCTTCACACTGTAGACGGGGACAAGGTCCCAGTGGTTCACATGAGAGGTATGTTAGGTAAAACAGTTTGGGTTAACCATGCCTCGAGCAAAGGCAAATCCATTCATGGAGTTGTCTTTGCCCAAGGACCTGGTTGCACATGGTGGGTGATGCAAGAAGATGGGGAAACCCGGTGCATACCCCAAGGAGATATTATCTTTGGGTAAACAGGTCATAACTCTACCCATATTTGTATCTGTATGTATTTGTAAATATGTACATAGTCTAGAATGATGTATGTATATGTGGAGTTTTAAAAAAAAAAGGTTCAATTTGATAGATGTATGGTGGCATGAGAAAAGGAAAAAAAAATTAGGGGTGGATAATGTCATAGTTTGTATTTTTAGCAAAGAATTTTTCTTTCCTTTCCTCCTGCCTGTGTGTGTGTGCTCTGTGATGGGCCATTTTAGTTGAACAAAAGAATCGCCTGGAGCTCTTAATGGTGAAGATTTGTTTCCTTGACAACGAAGGGGGGAGTTGGCTGGTGTGTGACTGGAAGGGGGTGGAGGCTGGGGGGGGAGGAGACACTCTCTCTCTCGCTCTGCCGGGGTGAGAGGCTGCTGCGGGCTGCAGACACTGCCGGGTTCCTTTGTTTTTTTTTTTTTTCCTGTCGGAGGGGAGTTTTTGGCTGCTGCTCTTGGCTCACCTCTGGCTGACTACAAGCTCTGCTTACAACGGACCCTAATCAGCTGAAGTTTGTGAGTTTTCTTCCATTGGGAGAACTTTCTGTTTTATTGCTGTTGTTTCACCCCCTTCCCCCACCCCCCCCCGGTGGCAGCCAAGGATCCAACAGCGCCACCTGGTGACGGGCACTGGACATTACAAGTTCTACTCCTTCAGTGATCCAACAGCATCACCTGGTGACTATAATAGGACACTACAAGTTTTTTACACCTTCAGTGACCCAACAGCGCCACCTGGTGAATGGTACAGGACATTACAAATTTTGCATCTCCAGTGACCCGACGGCGCCCCCTGCTGACTGTGGTTGGAACAGCACCAAAGGGTGCAAGAAATTGAACTATTTTCTTTTTGCCGGTTTATCGGTTTTGTTCTTGAAGGGGATTATTGGTGGGTATAGGAGTATTACTTAGTTATTTTTACTTGGGTTTTTTTTTCATGTTCCTGTTAATACACACATACCTTTTAATAAAGGGCTGTTATTTTCCCTTTTCCATAATTTGTTTTTCCTTCAATCGGAGCCTCTTAATTTTGGATTTATAATTGTTTGGAAAGAGAAGTTTGGGTCTTTTCCTCCTAATTCATCCTCAGCAAAAGACCTTTGTCTCATTTAAACTGGGACATCTCTCTACAGTAATTGATACTCTTTCATCACGCCTTGGTCATTTTTTTCCTAATACAAGAATCTGAAAAGGACTGAACTAGACAAACCCTACTGTCTGGTGGGTGAAGGCCAGGACAGTGTCCAGTTGTGTCAGGGACCTGAGTCGTGCCTGAGGCCCTGCCATAGCTGGTCCGTGGCTGTGCTTGCTGATGTGCCGTGGGAAAACGTTGTATTAGTTTCACTGCTGGCAGCTGAACCTTGGAAAGAAGAACAATAGATTAGGACAGGAACTGAGCCCTGGAAAGAGAAACAATGGATTAGGTGAACTGGTGGGAACTTGAGAACCAGCAGAGCTGTTGCTGGCAAGGAGCTGGTACCGTAAGCCGTGGTGGTCTTGGTTTGCCCGCCGGCCACAAGTGAGCTGATGCCACAACTCGGAAATATTGCTCCTGGGAGGGGATGTAAGAGGTGAATCTGGGTTTTAAGGGTGAGGATGGGATGCACACAGCTTTGATCCAGGGGATACCCTGAAGGTGCGTGGCCTGCCTGCTCCTCCTGCTAAGTACCTCCATCTCCTTCTCCTGCCCAGTGGTTTTCCAGAAATACAGGGCTTGGAGTGTGCTGATTGCTACAGTGAGTCATAGAATAAAATTGTTTTGCTTACAGTCTTTGTATCTCAGTGTTTGTGATTCTGGGGATCCTCACAAACCTAGAACACCAGTCTCTAAGAGGATTTTTTAACACAGTTTGTGTAAACAAAATCAAACCAAGCAATACCTTAGCATATGCTCGAAGTCTGCAGGGATATACAGTGAGGGATTACGGCTATTACTGAAACATGGTTTCACAGTCAAAAGTTAGGCTCTTTGTTTTGCAGAAAAGTGAAATAAAAAACTCCTTATAGCAAACATTTATTCAGTGAATAACCGTTTTTTAAGCACCACATTTTATTTTCCTTCCATTTCAATCAATATTTTATTTCTATGCCCCTATTTTCAATGCTGGCCAGCTCAGTTCTTTCATGTTCCAAGGCCTCTTTTTCACAGTAATATACGATGCAAGCCTATACAAAAAATTTTCAATTACTTTAAAAATAAATATGCCTTAGTTTTCCACATCAGTTGTTGGTAAACTTAAGCCTTTAAGTAATGCAAATCCGGCTTACATATATTTCGGTGTCTTATAGAAAGGATTCAATCATATTAGTGTAAATTGCTAAGGTTGCTTAATTTTTAGGGTATTCCAATTGATTTGGAAGAATATATACATGAAGTATTTAAGAACATAATGTAAACAATAAAACTATCAGAGAATTTCAACCAACCTACTCTGTGAATAAAAAATCAAGAATTAAGCAAACTAAACAGAAAAAATGTCAATTGTCATAAACCAACTGAATCTTTTTAACACTTGTATTGCTATGCATCACTGGGTTACTTTCTTGTTGGGTAGCCTGAGACACCAGTAACACTCTTTCCCAAACACCTTGTATTTCTAGTATGCTTGTACAGTCACCATTACACCTGTGATGATAATGGACTTCTTTTTTTGTCTGGTTTGGTTTTTTTTTAAAATCTTTGATTGAAAAAAAAGATCCAAAATTATTTAAGTGCATTTCATAATTTAAAAAAAATTCTTAATTAGGATAGCTAGATATATTTAAAAATTCTTTTTCATAATAAACTGATGAAGTAATATAAAAAATATAAAAAATAAAAATATAAAAAATATTTTTTTCTGCAGAATTTATTGGAATTGTGTAACTTAATAAGCACACAAAGCATTTAAAACATAGACTACTAGAAAAAAATATATTTTTCCCTAACAATTGTGCTTACAATATAAGAATTTATTTAATACAGGCCAGTTAGTCATGGATGAATTTGGTCCTGAGTTTTAACAATAGGCAAATGCTCAGAAATATTGTTAAAGTAATTTCCATAGTATATTTAAGTATCAAATAGATATAAATAAAGAGAATGTCTTAGACTTTTTCCTTTCACTTGTAATCTGAAACATATCCTTATTGCTTACAGAAATCTCCGAGAGCAGCAGTTTGGGCTAACAAAAGAATATGCACATAGAAATACTGAAAGTTTCATTTCAGCTAAGTGTTTGTCTTCTGGCTATTTCAAAATCATTCTCATTATCTGCCTGCCTACTGGAAAGGTGTCACTCAACAGCTGATTCCTCAAGCATGTTGACAGATGTCTGCTTTGAAACACCTGCTGAGTGGCCAAGGTATCAGTTAAATT
Organism: Myiozetetes cayanensis; assembly: GCF_022539395.1. Taxonomy (NCBI): domain Eukaryota; kingdom Metazoa; phylum Chordata; class Aves; order Passeriformes; family Tyrannidae; genus Myiozetetes; species Myiozetetes cayanensis. The sequence goes on along the minus strand of NW_026087698.1, from coordinate 228,214 downwards.
ATGTTGTCATCTGGAGAGAAGCACTAAGCTGCTAAACTAGATGTGAACACTGGATGCTTAGTGACCTTTGCATAGAAATAGTGCTTCTACCCATAAACATTTTAAGGTCACGGGATTTATTCCAGTTCCTCACAAAGGCTGACATTTTGCAAAAGCCAGGAGTAACTCTGGGCTGACTTTTGTTACCTAGGAAATATCTCCCTTTGGTATCCATTAGTGCGGGTCAAACTAATTCAGAATGTGAGGCCATTAGACTTGATAAAGTTTCAGAGGAAAAGGACTTTTAGTGTTGCAGATGATGGAGCTGTACCAGGAATACTTTTCATCTTCATTCTGTTCTGTACAGCTGCTCACGAGAATTTATACCCTGGATACTTTGATAATGAAATTTCTTCAAAGAGACAGTGGTGCACAGAAAACCAACAGCTTGTCCTTCATTCCCTGTCATTTTGCTCTTCTGCTGTTGGGGCAGTAACATAAGTCTCTTGAAAGCAAAGTGGTCAGAATCAATTTAGGTGCTACAGAGTGTAGCAGTGCCTGTGCTCTCAGCAGAAACACTGCCCCCCAAATCCCCTTCCCATCTTGTAGTGGTTTTGAGCCTAGGCCTTCCAAGGTGACCAGGTTGTAACCAAGGAACCAAGGCCATGTTCCCAGTATTCCACACGATTTTTACGTAAGCAAGAGTATAAATAAGAAGGGAGGGGAAGCTCTCGCTCTCTTTCTTCCAGCAGACCAAAAGAGAAGGTTCTTTGCTGTTGTTTTGCCCGGGTGAAGGAGTGAGGCCTGTGGGCCTGGTTGGCCTTGAGAGGCAGAGAGTGCCGGCGGTTGTTGGTGCAGTTCACTGCTCTCTTGAAGGAAGTATTTACTTTTTATCCCTTTTTCCCCGTTTCCCTTTTGCTTTTCCCTTCCTTTTCCCTTTTGGGGAGGTTCCCTGTGGGTGTTATATTGTATATAATTCTATTTATATATATAAATGTGTTTCACTTGGGATTCGGTTTGGTTTGGGTTATTTTGATTGTTTTTTTTTTTTTTTTGCGTGGTCTTTTTGGTCCGTCCAAGAGAGGGAGGGGGAAGGTTCTGTCCCTGTGGTCCAACCTGGGACACCATGTGCAGTTCGTGTCAGTCCCCTCCAGCTCGTGCTTCAGTTGTTTTGGGAATGCTGTGGTTCCCAGATACATTCAGATTTGAATCTTGAAGCATTAGATTATTAGGATTTTACCTTTACTTTTTTTATGACAAAAATGGGCTCTTTGTTTAAAGATCCCAAACACAGCTAAAAAAAATGTAAGCTGTGAGTCTACTAAACCAGAGACAAACAGGGCTAGAAGTAAAGAGTAAAAGTAATTTTTTTAAAGTGTATGAAACCTAAACAGTTTTTATTTTTTCATACACCTTGCCCATTTAAAAATTAATACACCCTGTATTATTGGTGACGGTTAATGTTGAAATGATATCTCAAGAGAGATGGAGAAAAAAGACAGTATTTTTATTTGTCAAAATCAAAATTAAGTTATGAACACTAAGCCACAACAACCACAGATTGCTTATTGGCATATACTCTGGTAAACAGAATCACAGACACCAAACCACACACACATGGGAAAATATGACTTAAATCTTTATAAGAATTTCTTTTTGACATGTATGTGAGATTCGAAGAAAGTGATCCCTTTTCTATTTTTTTTATTCTCATTTTCCTCCTTTTTTTTCCTTTCCCATTTCTCATAATTCTCCATTTTAGTTATTAGGCCAAGTAATGTGATAAAGAGTAGAGAATTCAATACAGTTAGAAGTAATCTAAAGAGTCTGACCTCAAGTTTTGTACTGTCTCTGAGTTTTTTAATCTAGTTAATGAATCAGATTGTGGATCATAAAATAAATTTATACAATTTTAAGTTCGTGTAGAGTGCTTTATAGCTCACTTGGTAAAGCTGAATGTTAAATGGGAGACTAAAGTAATTGAATAACCTGGGATAAATATATCTAATGTTCATTAAGATCTGATAAAAATTGTACTTGAACCCTGTTTTAGTCTTAGGGGACTGCGACACTGAAAGCCAAGAAGAAAAATATCTGACCCCCCAGAGTACAAAAAATATAGTTAGAATTAATATGTTAAGACACTGTATATCTTCATCATTGTTGATACACGGACTAAGACCACCTTCAAGCTTAATAAAAAAAATATGAAGTGCCTGCTCAGTATAAAAATTAAAACTATGTATAATAAATCTCAGTCCAGATTCTTGCTGTGCACAAAATCCTTTCAAATAGTTGAACATTCGAACCCAGAGATTTATCTTGGATACAGTTTTAATAGAGATTTTACCATAACCTAGTTATATTCCATGTGAAATGTACAACTTTGTCATTTCAAAAACGGAAATGTGCTTATAAAATACCATCATTATATTTTGTTAGATAAGTCCCTAGGCATGCCAGCTTTTACTCTGTGTGTGTTTTCTGCATTTCTGAGTAAATTCTGAAGTATAGGGTTTTTGCATTTAAAAAAAAAAAAATCAAATCTTCTTGGAATTAATTTTACAATATTAAGTTTTAAAGGTCGGAGCCTATACATTTAGCCTAAATTAAATTAACAATCAAACTCCACAAAAACAGAAAAGTTCTCCACTGCAGAAGAACTGAAGAGAAGAACTGAAGGGAAAAACTGAAGACTGGAGAGTCTTCTTGGAATTCTACAGTACAAAATTCACTTGGTAAGGTGTTTTTCCTGCCCTGTAAAGTGACGTAGACAACAAAGTTCCTAGTATTTTTTCATATTTATATGCAGGATAGACTCACCTTTGATAGCAAGAAAACCCTGTACATATATGTTTATGCATAGTAGGGTATTAAGTATATGTAAATATGCCTCTGTTCTTTAATACCTTGAGGTAGAGCAAAGAGAAGATGAGGCACACATTTCTTTCCTCATATGTAATCTAAACACACACTCTTTCAGTTGGAAGCCATTCCCCCTTTTCCTATCTCTACATGACCTTGTAAAAAGACCTTCTTCCAAAGGTCTTCAACTGTGTTGATCAGTTGCAATTTCAGAAACTTAAAATACTTTACAGCTATTCAGTTGCAAAATGTTTCTCCTAAAAAAGCAATTTTCACACATAGCGTATGTTACGCTTACACTCACAAATGGAGAAAGCAATGAAAAAGACACATGAACTGGAAGCTTAGTTTAAATAGTAATAACTTTGGAAATCGTTGATAATAATCAGTAACCATTGATCATTTCATTAAGAAATATTGAGTTCTGTACATCTGAAAATAAAACGTGCAACCCATTCAATATTTTAGGTGCCATCATAAAAACAGGAGGTTTTGGAGACCATTCTGTAAACTCCTTTTTTTGCTAATGGAGAACTTTCTTTATGAAGTTTACTAGCATTTTTGTAGACCTGACAGGCCTGTGGATGTGAAATGAAATAGAAAAGTGAGTGGCACAAGAACCTGTTTAAAATGGACTGCAAGAATTTTAATAATGTTAGTTTTATAAAATGAACATGAACTTCGCATGCACATGGTGGTTATGTCTACAAATCATGGAGAGAATTAATATATTTAACAAATTTTAATTTAACCAAAATAAGAATCAGAGTAAAAACTACTCCCTCCTTTGATATTCTACTTTGACTCAAACTTAGTGGTTTATAAAAACACTGCTCATTTTTGTTTCTTCCCGTTTAATTTTTGTTTGATACTGAAATTTCCTGTTTACACAAATGAAGAAGTCATATTCCCCATATCCACTTTTATCACTCTGTACAAGCCCTCTTTCAATTTTAATGGTTTCTAATTTCTTTCTAAAAAGGGGGTTCTTGCTGAAATTTACTGCTCTTGTTAAATCCTCATTATTTCCTTTCTTTTAATCAAGAGCCAGTACTGGAAAAGTATTACTTGACTCTAATAGAGATTTATTCCTACTATTGTTGCCAGACCTCTTTTGTCACCTTTATTTTTATCCTCTCTCTCTGTCCTCTTCTCATTTACCAGACTTTTTGTTACAATTAAATGTTAAACCTCTGAGGTTCAACTGTTCCATTCCTTCAGGAATTAGAGAAAAATTAGACAGCAAGAGAAAGTGATTTTAAAACTAAATGGTTAGAGAAGCAATCATTTTTTAAAATTAGGCTTACCCTATTTCGTGTCTTCTTTTTACCCATCTTGTACTCAGATTCATTGATCCTGTCTTGAGAGCCTATCTCAAAGAAAAAAAAATCCTCCCCATCAATATTTGTGTTTAAAAGTAAAGCTCTACACTTTGCTTACTGCAGACATAAGAGGAAATTTACAACAGCAGCTGAAGTGAAAGATAATAGAAGTGCCTCAAAATGTTATAGGATATGGCAGGAAACTTCTCTGTGTTCATGAGCTGAAAAGACCACGAGACAAGTGAATCATCAGGAATAAGATCAATAATGTCCCACTCGAAATATATATGGAGAACTTCAATCATTCATGGAATTTAAATATATATTTGACTAAGAATAAGGAGAGAACACAGCTATTAAGGAAAAGAGATAAAATGCAGAAGGCAAGGCGGTTTTTATTTCTGCTAAAGGGGATCCAGTTTTCTGGTAAATAGACTTGGAGACAAACATCAGAAGCAACATTTCACACACAAGGGAAAAAAAAATCAGCAACCAAAAAAACCTAACCCAAAAGCAAACAAACAAACAAAATGCCAATGAAGTCAATGAAAAGTCCAGAAATCTCCATGCCTGACCGAGTAAGGAGTCAGATCCCCTTTGTCCTGTCCTTTAACACTTTTAAAGGCATAATAGTGGGCTGTCAGCAGTGGATTGAAGATTGACATTTGAGAAAAAGTTTTAAAAACAGTGAATCATTTTTTTTAGTATGGGATTGTCTGACTTCTTATTAATGATGGAAGAAAATGTTTTCAAAAGTTACAGCAAAGAAAAAGAGCCATTGGAATATTGTAATAAAAAAGAAGGGTGTGGTGGGAAGAAGTTTTGAAATGTGAAACATTTTTGGAAATTTGGCAAATTACCTTTTTAGTGTAGGAAATTGAAAATGCAGTAAAGAGGAAGATAATATTCGATCTTAAGAATCAGGAAAACACTAATATGTTAATTGATGTTTCACTGCTCCAGAAAACAGGGGAAATCTGTTTCTAGATAAATGGATTTTAATCTGTAGCCATAAACAGCACTGAGATGCTACCCAACATGTATATAGTAAATAATACAATAAAAATAAACACATACACATACACAAACAAATTAGTATTTTTATAATAAAAAAATATCAGAGAACATATATCTCTGAGCATTTAAAGTGCCTACATGAGCTGCAAGTTACTTAGCATTTTAGAAACCTGCACACAGTGATACATTTAGAATACAATGTGGGGATGAGTGTTTCTGATATAGTGCCTGCACTGGCATACATGCACAGATAACAAAGTTTTTGCTTTACAGTTCTAAATAAAGAAAGGAAAATTAACTTTACTTTTAGTTTCTTGAACCAAAAGTGCAATGACTTGCACTCTCTTCTGAAAAAAAGGGATTTTTGTACATTGGATCATTGGAGTTGCAAATCTCCCTGTCAAGGCAGGGTTGTGTAGAGCAGGTTACACAGGAACTCACCCAGACAGGATTTGATAGTCTGCAGAGAGGATACCCTGTGACCTCCCTGAGCAGCCTGTCCCAGGGCTCTGCCACCCTCAACGTAAAGAAATTCCTCCTCACACTGAGGTGGAACTTGCTGTGTTTTAGTTCGTGGCCATTGCTCCTCGTCCTGTCACTGGGCACCACTGAAAAGGGTATGGCACCACCTTTGAGATATTTCTATGCATTGATGAGATACTCCCTCAGTCTTCTCTCCTCAGACTGCCTTCATAAGAAGGAACCTCCATTCCCTTAGTCACATTTTTGGCCCTCCACTGGACCCTCTCCAGTAGTTCCTTATCTTTCTGTACTGAGAAACCCCAAAATGGACACATATGTTTCCTGTAAAGTTTGAGGGGTTAAGACCAAATGTACTCATTTAAAACATAGCCATCAAAAACATAAAAAACCCTCTTCTATAGAAATTGTTAAAATCACTCTCAGTATATAACACCTAGACAACACAGAAAGAAAAAATGGATAAAAACGCAAGTTACATTAAATGCAAAAATATGCAAATTAGCTCAGAGCCTTTCCTTGTGTGGCTATTTCCAAATGAGATTTATAAAATTAATTTTTAACTTAAAGTAAATTTCATTTACTTTCTCTGCACTGCCCTGTAATAGCATTTTCCCTTGTTCATAACTCATTTCCCATTTGTTTCTTGTCTTCCAGAACTTTATTTTTTCCTTTGAGCTTACAGTTTAGGAATATAATATGTATGTCTAAGGCTTTGTAATTAAAAAAATCTGCACTCAGTCAGCAGTCTTTTATTTCACTAACATTTAATTGGCCAGCCCAGTGGCATCAAAGAAATGCACTGAATTACTAATTGGCAATCCAAAGTTTAGGATAGGTGTCAGAACACCAGAGTGTGCAACTATTTACTTACAAAGCATCATTGTTTTTCATGGGTAAATGAAGGTTACAATACATTCATAAGAAGTTTTACTCACATATTGAGGTTAGCAGACTGTGTAGGACTGCATCCTCTCAAAAGTAGGAATTGTTGGGGTTATTTCCAAACTTTTTGTTTTTATTGTAATTAGTTGTAATCGGCCTTTTCTTTGGAAATAAATACCTATATAGTATCTATTTACAAATAATTTTAAAACTCCATGTAATTTTATGTTCTAAACCTAGAATAACCAGTTAGCAGATTCAACTTGAAAAGTGACTTGCAATTGTTTAAAGTTACAGTGAATTAAATCAGTCATTTTACTTCTGACTACGGTCCAAAATAATTTTCACTTATTTCATCTATTTTTTCTTCCCCCTTTAAAAAGCTTAGTATTTAGATGCATATAGAAGAAATAGCAACTCTCCTCTGCCTTAGTTCTAATGACACTTCAGAAATGTCATCATCACGTAGGGTGCTGCAAGTCAGGTATGAGGTTGACTAGTCCAAAAAGTTTTTCCACTCTTAAATCATTACCACATTTTAAACATTCTCAGGTAAGTTATTATTATCAAAACTGCATTAAAGCAGATTTTATGTTATTGTCAGTGCTGCCACGAGGGTGTTCCTCATACTTCTGTGGCACCAGGGAGATGGATTGTAAGTCATTTATTGCAAATGTGACACTTCACCGCTTGACTTTCTTATTCAAGTCTCAATATCTTTTCTTTTTGAGTAGTAACTTTTTTATGGCTGTTGCTGTAGATGGCTGTTTTACTTTTCTTTCTTTCAAAACCTTGAAGGACTTAATCCTTAAAGTCTTTCTCTTGAAATCTATAAGCATTGGATCAATTTGATGTGCTAGTTTATTTAAATAAAAATAAAATCTAAAAGCCTAGTGCAAAGATAATTCTTTTTTTTTTTTTTTTTTTTTCACTTTCCTTTACTCTGAAATGTTCATTTCTATCACGCTAAATGAGGGTAGTGGAAAAATTTAGTCATATGTAAATGGTAAACATTAATACTAGATTATCTATTTTTTTCAGAGGGGATGGGAGATTGATTCTCAAAAAGCAACAATAATTACCTCTATGAGAAAAATTCCCCTAATCCTGAAAAAGGTTTTGTATTGTTGGGTTTGTTGTTCATATTGTTTTGTATTTGCTGGGTTATTTACAGTGCCTTTCAGGAGCATATAAATGTTACACTCAGGAGCATTTACAATCATCATCAGTTACAGTTCTACTTTTGATTTTATCTTTGGATGATATTAATGCACATTTTTTCATTTATTTTAGTGACAACCACAGAAGGAGGCTTCATACTGTGCAAGGAGAGGGTGAGACACTGAGGAAAGCCTTCCTCATTCAGAGGGAAAGAGGGTCAGAGAGCGGCTTATTGCTCTGGGAAAGGTTCGCAAAACTGAGAGCCAGACTCATCCTGGGGTGCACAGAGGCTGAAAGAGGGGCTGGACCAAGGGTAATTCCAGCTTGATAGTAGAAATGTTTCACAGTGATGATACTGAACTCCTCAAAAGGGGTTTGTCTTCAAAGACTGGGGTTCTCCCTCCTTTGAGATACTGGATGAAGATCAAGGACACAAAGCTCATGATATAAATTGGTCCTGCTCTACACAGGGGTGGTTGGTGTGACCAGAAGTCCTTTCCTACCTAAATTACCATATGACTCCATATACAATATGTATGCTTTGTTTCCTGAAACCCGACTTCTTGTCTTTCAGACAAGTGTCATACAAATCTAGCCCTATTCTCTCTCAGTATTTCATTTAATAAAGTCAAAGTTCAGAACTGCTTTCTCAGCAACAGGGCACTAGTAGCTTCTCCTTTGATTTTGTGCAGGGTCCAGTACCGGAGATATTCCCTCAAAATATGTGTTATTCTAGGGAATCCAGTTGAATCCCTGGTGGAGGTGAAAATAGAAAGCAATTAGCACATGTTTTTCTACTCTTCCAGCTCCCCAAACTTACATTCTTCCCAAAAGAGCTGTAGACAATAATTAGCTATCGAGAATCTCATCAATTTGTGTTTTTGTGGGTTTAAAAAGGTAACTTCCATTTTCATTCTACATCCTAAGTGGAGATTTCATTTAGCAGTGAATTCTTCTACATATGAACAATGGCACAAGTGCTTCAATATTTACTCACAATTTCTATACTTTGACATGACCGCAGATCAAATGCAAGTACCTATCAAAAAAACCCCTAAAAACTGTAGTCTCAGAAATCCTCTGAGCTGGGTACTTTTTTAAAAGCATGTGCATTACTTATGTCACAATTTTCTCTAGTTTCTTGGAACAGTCCTGTAGCTAAGATGTGATGATGACCCAACATAGTATCTCAACCAAAGGTGAGAGAAGTTCATCCAGGACTAGTGAATTTGGTGAGTTTTGTGAATGACATAAGAACTTCATTCCTATCACTTGCAGTGATCTCAGTTTTCATGAGGAAATCACGTGTATCCAAAAATGAGTAGAGTTCTGTCATAACATGCCATTTATGTCTATGTTAGTGTACAGATGTGTTACTGTAGAAGCTATAGACTGGATATTCTGTCAAGCTTCTCCAGCTAACAAATATCCCTTGACAGAGAAATCCACTGAGAGTGCCTGCAATTAGACATTGCAGTAGCAGAGCCTTCTGCCCCTTTGTTGGTTTTGGAATGGCAGTGGACAGGAGCTAAAACACAGAGTTTGTGACACTGAGTTTGTAAAAAGTCTTGATCAAGTTACACAACTTAAAGTCTTTGAAACAGCTTCTGTGCAGTGATCAGCAGTTTCTGTGCATGCATTGGAATCAAGAATTATCTGACAAAAATCTCTCATCAGGGACCCAAGATAGGAGATCTCAACTTGGTTCATATTTTGGTCTTCCTTAATTCCAAATTCAAATGCATATTTTGCAACAAAGACCTTCGTCCTTTCAGTTCTGAGAATCTCCCATGGATAACCTCAATCACAGCTTTCTGTAAGAGTCATTGTTGTAATCACATTGCCTGTGAGTCAGATAGTGTGGTCTATATCAGCTGAAAAACACCCAAATATAGGTTAATCTTTAATGGCATAGTGCCATGGCTTCCTTTAGTCATTTTTAAAGACAACACAGATCATTGTACTACTTTGTGGTTCAATTCAATATGATGTCTCTTTCAGATTCATGTGTAACAGCTCCCTTTTCTGCTTTCTCAGTCACTGAAAATTAACTTCAAAGTCAGTTGTCCACTCTTAAACCCATGCTAATTGAGTTTATCCCTGAGGAAAAAAAAAAAAAAAAGTCAGTTCATTGCATCCACTTAAACTGTTTTCAATTCTCATCACTTATCACATGAAGATAGGCCACACTCAGAACCATTTCCTAGCCCCTAGAAAAACCCTTCTGATTTTACCCTTTTGTTCCCAACCAGTTTCCTGCTCTGTAATAAATTCTATTTGATTTTTTTTAAAACAAATCAGCTTATCTCCTCTCAAGAAATATCGTAATACATTCATTTTCCACAATTGCTAACCCCACTTCATGTGCGGTTAGCAAAAATTTCACCAAATCACACTAAGCAGTCCAAAAAGTTATATGAGTTGCAGAGTAATAATTGTTTGTTAACTATTAGGGGAGAAGGCAGTTTTCTTATTGGAGAAAAAATGTTGGTGCATTTTAGTTTGGCTTTGGAGGCTTCTTTTTTGTTGCCATGACAGCCAGTTGGGTGGCCTAGAGCAGCTGACTTCTCCCACTTTCAGGATCTTAAACACGATGCTGCTTCCTCAGGAGAAAGTCCACTCATATAAACTCTACTAAAATGTCACTGCCTATTATTTTGCTCAACCCCCAACTTCCCTTTTCTTGGGGAGCAATCTGGAAGGCTCACATATGTTAAATTACACATTTGCCCTCTCATGCTGAGCCAAGCCTAGGTATTTGGTCTGCACTTTGTGCCACACACAGTTTCAGATCAAATTACTCATGTTGCCTTCCTCCCTGCACGTTATCATTATGTTGCTAGTGCTATTTATCACCTTCATGCATGATGGTTCTCCATCCCCAATAATTTTCACATTTTCTTCTTTTGCTTGGCTGCCTTTGAGTCACCTCTTGATTCACAATCCTTAGCAGCCTTCATTTGCTTCTCTGCATGTAAGTTTTTTTGTTTGCATGATAGAGTTAGCCCTTAATATTTCATCTCGTAATTCCTTCTATAACAAATGGTCATTTGAAACAGCAGAGTGAGTGCCTGATACTTTCCATGAGGTAAAGAATCTATGACAGCTCTCCCACACAGCTACTCTTTAAACTCTCCAGCTTAACAGAATTTATGGGCACAGACAATTAGTCACATTTTTTTTCTGGGTCTTCACATAATTCCAGTAGAAAAGTGGAGCATGGCAGGGAGCTTGGAGAAAACAACATGAAGTTTAATGGCAAAGATTATTTGATCAGCTGAACTAGCCTGTAATTGCTCAAGTGAAAACGAGTATGACTGTGATAGTGATACAGTTATTGGATAACACTGTTGTGTGATTTTCATGATTTAACCTAAACCAGTAACAAAGGCCAACACAGTTTCTTGCTCACTCTCCCACAGTGGGATGGGTGAGAGAATGAGGGGAGAAGAGCAGAAGTGAGAAAGCTCTTGGGTTGGGATAAATGCAGTTTAGTAGGTGAAGCAAAAGCCACGCACACAGGAGTAAAGCAAAACAATGAATTCTTTCACAGCTCCCCATGGGCAGGCAGGTGTTCAGATATTGTTGTGAAAGCTGGGCTACATGAGCCATGGTTATGGGGGAAACAAATGCCATAACTCTGAATATCCTCTCCTTCCTTCTTTCTCCCTCAGCTGTAAACCTGAGTGTGTCACCTCATGGAATAGCCCTCTGGCTGGTTTGGCTCAGCTGTCCTGGCTGTGCTCCCTCAGAGCTTCTTCTGCACTCCCCTCTGGCTCTCTTGCAGGGTTTGTGAATAGCAGAACAGCCCATGTGTAACCACTGCTCAGCAGCAGCAGAAATGTTTCTACATCAACTCTGTGCTCTGAAAAAATCCAAAACATAGAGCCATAAAGTAGCTACAGTGAAGAAAACTAACTCTACTTAAGCCAGAATTAGCACAGTGATGTTATCATTAGCAGTGTACATCATATTGTCACAGTGTTCAACAAAAATAATGCCTTTCTGCAGCAAAAAAAAAGATCTTCATCCACTGATGCTATAAATTCTGTTAGCAGGGTTGATCATAACTACCTTCTACCTCTGAGGGCTATTTTTACACATAATCCTTCCAAAAAGATTTTCTTTTTCACTTCGACTACTTTATAATACTTTTGTAGCTTTTTGTCTTTTAATAAACAACACAAGAACTTTATTTCAACATCAGGATTTGAGAGGAAAGAGAAAAGCAAATATTTTGAGTCATGGGACCTTAAACTGAACAATTTGTCCCTGCCCCTGTCTCCCCTGGAATCAATGTAAAAACCAAAGGTTTATTTGTTTTAAATGAAACTTGGTTATAGAAAAAGCCTTGAAACTGCATTTTTTGTATCCTATGAAACTCAATTTTAGTCTTCAGGGGCTATTCTTTTAAGTATGACATGGAAAACACAGAATGTTATCTTCACAACATACTACACGACTTCCTTTTATTTATGTATATAGTTGTATCTATTCTTAGATGAAGATACTGAAATACTGACACAGTTCATAAAAGAATGTCAAGATTACTTTTTTTCAATGGGGAAGAAGCATACAGGGAATAAAAGAAAGAGGCATTGAAGGTGAGATCTTTACTGATATAAAAACTCTCAAGAAAGTGTAATTTACAGGACTTGGCCCAAAGGAAAAAAAAAACAAACAACAAATGAATGAGGTTAGAGAAATAAAACAGATGGCAGAACAGTAATATTAGGAGAGAAAGATAAAAACTTGAAATTTATGTTGCAACCTTTGCTGACAAATTCAGGGTAAAAGTCAGTCTCAAGATAAAAGTCTGTGCCAGACAGAGGTCTGAACAGAAGATGAGAATCTTTTCTTTCCTTTGGTTATCCTGTAAAGTCCAGAAGGGATAGGCTCTGGAAGGTTAATCCTCCCAGGCTGAGAGATTAGAGAATAAACTGAAGATGTACTGAAATGAGCAAACCAAGCCAGAGAAAAAGCAACTGCAAGGCCATACACATAATTTTAGGAATGCCCATTATAACATGCTTTCAGTAGGATTTTGGACAGTGCTGTCCTTTCACTGTCTGCTGAGAGAGTCCAGGTAAGGATTTGTGTGCGTGCTGAGACAAAACAATGCACATTAGAAGATGCAGAAGAAAGGGTGGAGTGAGGATTACTGCTCTCCTACCTGAACCCTAATGAGATATTTACCTGGCATGGGTAAGAAGCAGCCTTAGGGCTGCATGGCCCCTTTTGGTATCTGCAAGCCACCTCACCAACTGCAGATGCATCTGAAAGCTTACAAGTTTTTCAGTCCTGTCTCATTACATTCTTTTCTTCACACCCTCTACATCCCAGTTATGCTTTCCACAGCCAAAAGAAAGTCAGCCATGAGGCAGGAGTCCATTAATATATATTGTGATAAAGTTGGTGGACTGAGAACATTTCCCAGCTCTCGGTCTCTCAATACATCACAGCCATCAGTGGGTGTGGAAGAGCTGGACTACCACACTTTATGGGTTTTGCACGAGGGAAATCCGTGTGCTCCAGTCCTTAGGTAAGAAGGCAAAAGCCCAGGACTCCCCAAGACTCTATCGCCTGGACATGTTAGATACATCCTGCAAGTAAGTAAAGAGAGGTACTTAGAGAATGATTCTGTTGCAATGATCAAAGTACAAAGATAGTTAAAAGAGAAAATAGTACAAATTTTTTCTTAGTTTATCTAATCTATTTTTCAAGAGTCCTTCTTCAGTCTTGTTTTTCAAGCACTTAGATCACTTGATTAACCTTGCAGATCGTGATTTAAATCTGTAACCCAGAGCAGTTACACCAGTAAGGGATCAGTAAAGGGTCCTGACAATAGGTAAGGTATAACACTTTATTTTACTTTGTTTACTCTGGATTTGATGTTAAACTTCCTCCCTGAAGCTGAAATAAATCCAGTTAGTATTTCAAGCAGATGTTGAGACTCAGATACATAAAACTTCCATGGACAAAATATTTTGCTCCCTTAGGGGATGTAAGATCATAGTGCTGCTATTTGTTCTTTCCTCTGCAAAGAGCAGCCTGGCAGCAATTATTTTATGGTTCTCCAAGCCACTATCTGAACAGAAGATGAAAGCAGAAGTGTCCTGTTCATGTATTACTGTAAAAAATTACTAAGGATGTTTGAGTTCTGCAGATGGACATTCTTTCTTCCTCTGAGATGTACCACTTTGCTACCTATGCTAAGAATTTTTTTTTTTTTTGGTGTAAATCAAAAGCACTAAAACAAATTCAAAGAGAAAACCAGGAGCATGGTAAGCAGTACTTCTTGTGTCATGTCAGCTAGATGATTTTCGCAAGATTGTATGAGATTGCTCCTTAATGTTTCAGTAATTTTTTTTTTTTTAATTTAAGTGTACACATGAAGTTGAATGTAATACCATTTAAAACTTTAAGCAAGTTCTAAAACCTTCCACCCACCCCACCAATACATATTTATATATACACACAGACAGACTTTTTGCAACAACCTTGTCTATTATTCCCATATTCAGGACAAATTGAAAGGAGACATACTTTTTTGTTGTTTTCTTTGTGTTTGTTTTTTTGTTTTGTTTTTGGTTTTTTGTGTGTGTGTGTGTGTGGTTTGTTTGTTTGTTGGTTTGGTTTTTTTGTTTTGTTTTGTTTTTTTTTTGTTTTGTTTTAGTTTGGTTTGGTTTGGTTGGTTGGGTTTTTTTTAATTCACATCTCCAAAATTTTTCTTGTTGCCACAAGATTAGCCTTGAGGAAGTAGGAACCACTTATAACTAAGAGTATATTCATTCATTAAAAAACCCCACAAAATTCCCACAAAAACCCCAATCCACAGAACTGTGTTTGTTTACCTTTCTGTTGAATTGACTCAGGGAGAAAAGTAAAAATGAGGTTGTTTGGTTGTTCTCCACTGAACTGCCCCAACTGAAACACTTGTTTAGTTGTGTTTTTTTATTTGGGTTTTTTTCCCCTCCCTTGTGCTTTTTTTTTTTGCCTTTGACATCTTCAAACAACCTCTGAAGTGTTTACATTCACACAATTAGGGAGTATCTGGCCTTGCGAGGTTGGTCTTGCTTTGCCTTGTTGTTCTGCTATTCAGTTACTTCAGAAAAGTGGATTCTGCAAAATAAAGTAACAGCTCTAAAAATGTATTTACAACTTTCCTGAGTACTTATGAAGACAGGTACATTTCCAGTCTGGAACTGGGCAGGAGGAACTGGACAATTTCCTCTCAAATCAAATCAAATCAAAACAAAACAAAACAAAACAAACAACAACAACAACAACAAAACACAAACCACAAAAAAACAAAAATAGCAACCCAGAAATTTTTTTTCTGTGTGTTCAAACCATGGTAAAATTTCTTACAAATAAGAGAGCTTTTGCTTTAAGGGTAACAGAGGCAACTGCAGAAATCGAGAGCTAGGTTGAAAAAAAAAAAATAAAATGTCTGAGCTAATATTAATACTCTAAAGCATGACAACCGTAGTAATTAAGTTATTTAAATGATAAGAAACTATTGCCCTGAATTTGTCAGTCCATTGCCTTATCACACTTTAGGGCCTTCTCTGCTAAGAGGAAATCCTGTGTCTCATGAGGAAATCAATGGTGTTTCCTGATGCTTTGATCCAGGCTCTTTATAGATTAGAGCAGCCTGGGGATTTCCCAAACCTATGCCAGCTGACTGTGGTCACTAAGGAACCACCTGTCATGTGTAGATAGCTGGGGCAAAATACACACTTGTCTTTCCTCTTGATTAAGAGGGGAGGTGCAAATCGTGTAGAAATGCCACCCACCTGCTTCTGTTCTCTGGCTTTTTTGATCACACAAGGAATAGCAGGTTTTCTTCCTCTTTTTAAAACATACATACACATGTATGTTCATACCATAATTACATAAAAGAAACTGAACAGTGCAGTAGACTCGCTGCTCATTACTGTTTGTGCACTTAATGACACTAACCAGCACCAAAACCCGAAACATGGTGACTTCAAATTAGCACCAAATTACAATTTAAAATAGAAGCAGTGTCTCTTCAGGCATCTGACAGAAAAATTCAAGAAAGATGAATTATATTTGCAAGAAGCATTGCGTGCAGAACAGCAATTATTAAAATCCTTAGTATTTATGCAGCATAACCAGTCAAATTATCTGACAGGCTGAAAAACTTCTGTCATATTCCTTTATATAAAATCTTTCAGAGCCCTGAAATTTATTTCAGAATAGCTTGGCAAGTATGAATAATGGATTACAGTGGGCAAAATCTGATTTCCCAAATCAACATGATAAAACCAGGCCTTTATTCATGAGATAAAATAGGAAGTTTTCAGTTTCAGAACCTGTTTTCAAAATAGTAAAGGTCAATGAACTCACAGTGAAAATATGTCTTATTTGAAAGATAAAGCATTCATTTACATATGTATTCTATTATAAGTTCAGAACTGCAGTTTGTTATAAAATAATAAAAAAACCTAGATTGGCCCTCCAGGCTCAATCTAATAAACCAAAACCCAAATACTTGACCCCTAAATGCATGATTACAATGGTGAGTAACCTCAGTCAAGTGCCCAGATATGACCTACAGACATCTACACCTGATCATATATTTTTATCATATCTTTTTTTTCTTAGTGAATTTATTTTGAGGGAGGGGGGGAATATAATGCTCTACACAGAAGTAACTTCATGCTGAAAAAATGACTCAGATATGTAAAGAGGATAATCAATCAAATGAAGTAGACCACTCCCTACCTAACAAGTGCTTGCATAACTCAAAAAAGGGAAAGAACACTTAATTAAAAAAACGAGGTGTTGAACCATGATGTTCTTGGGAAAAGGAGAAATACAATGGAAGTAAAAAACAGTGAAGGAATAGATCAGCCAGATTCCTGTAAATCACGCACAAGGTCAGATTAAAGGAAGTTTCTGCCAGAAGAGGGACTGGCAAGTTCTTTCAACATATGCACAAAACTTGACATGGAAAATTACCCCACTACCAGGGGAAAACAGAAACCTTTTCTGGTAGTTTTTAAATTTACTCTCTTTTGTAAGTGTAATAAATAACTTTATAATAAATGAATCCTAATAAGTATTCAGAAGTGGTAAAAAGAACAACTGAAAAAGCCCCAAAAACCCCCAAAATAACGTAATTCTTTTTTTGCATTCAATTCACTGGTGGATGAACCTTAACATCAAATTGTTATTTAAAGTCCATAAAAGCACTACTCAAAAAATAGTTCAATGTTTTGCATCTGAATTTGTTTAAATGCTCAACTAAACAAACTAACAAAAGCACCCTGATAAGGTGACAAAAACACTGCTGATAAGATGACTCTTCCATTTTAACAGCCACAGCCTGAGATTTTTATCCTTCCAGTTTAATTAAAAGGACAGAAAGTTATTTTTCACATGGTTTTTTGGAGATAAAAGAGATTAAATATTATGTCACCCCATACAGGCTTCATATCTAGGAGTGCAGGTGCCCTGAGGATTTGAAGAACACTTACCTGTAAATAAAGAGATAAAGATACATAAATTTAACCCTGAAATAACAAATAGTAGCATGGTTCTTTGAAAGAAAAGAGAATTCTCCTAGGTACATGTAGGCTGCATGACAAACCACATATTAGCAAATAGTTGATTTTTTTTATTTTTTTCCCCACTAGTTAACTCACTACTTACATATTTTAGGTCAATAGCGGTCCAGAGAGGGCAATGTTCCTCTCCTTTTGTGTAATAGGCTTTATGAATCTTTTCCTTTGCCATGAAACCATGAGCAGGTGGGCAGACCACTGTCGTGGAGGACAGGAATAGTGTCCCTGAGAGCACCTGCTTGTACCAGGGATGACCCTTTGGATGTGACTGTTACCTCCACTCCTGATGCACCAGCAACACGATCAACATCTGCAGATTTTCAGCTGATTCTCTGACAAAACCCTTCTGCTTCAATTCAGCTTTTATTTCTGAATCCTGGACAACTATGCCCAGTTCCTCTGCCAGGTGATGATTTTTTCTTGTCTTTCTCACAGCCTCTGAGGTGACTTTTCTGACACTGGTGTTTTTACAGGAGATATAAATCATGCTGGAGCCTACAGCATTTCAGGGTTCTGGAGATGTGTCAGTTTAGAACTTTAGAAATGAATAAGTTTTTAAGAAATACATGTTTCTGTTATTCTAAACAATATGGAGGGAATTAGCAGACATCACATGCATTCTGCGCTACCACTTGATCAGGAAACATTGCAAGTTGCCAGGAAACCTTGCAGTAATAAACACTGGCAAACTAAAACAAAGAATCCAGAATAATAACAAAGCATATGCTTATTTTGGAAACTATGGCTGTATGGCTGCTTCTCAGGTGGGAAACAAGATAGAAGTTTGTGTAATTACCATTAAAGTGAATAAAATTTCTTCAACTCCAATTTTTTTTGCAAAACCTCTACCAATAGATAGAAAAACTAACATTAATTTCTTTAAAAGGGAGACATTCCTCATGTATTTTTACTTCCTTCAAAGCATCCTTTGGTATAATTCAGTGAAATACTATGTAAAAAGAACCACTTGTATCTCCATCAGACCACCCAACCCTTGCTTCTTTACCACACTTTCATTCTTCAGTTTTCCTATAAGTTGTTTCATTTCAAAATAAAATATATGCATATATTTACTGAAAATGTTTACTGGGAGCTGTTTGTTAGTTTTTTTAAAATGTGGAAAAGGAATATTTTTTATTCTAGAACTGGAGAGGCTCAGTGCCTTGATATGCAAATACATTACATTACACAAAGCAAGTATGGTGAAATTATTCATTAAGGAAATAGCACATGTTAAACTTCATGATGACTTTCTTTCATAGGATTGAAATAGAAAATTATATGCTAATTTTCTTTCTAAGTTATTTCATTATGTTCCATCCAGAGGAGAAAATTTCTGCTTTCAAACCTGCACTGAGGATCTTGATGCCTATATTACATTCATTTTGCTTCAGTGGCACAGAGGATCTTGATTCCTATGTTATACTCACTTTGCTTCAATGCAAACCTTGATTAAACTTTATGAGAAAATTGAAATTCAACACACATTTCCCTCCAACCATGCTCACCCATTGATGGAAACTGTATTTGAAAGTCAAAGTGTTCATCATCTGGCCCAAAGCTTCAGCCTCTGGAAGAAAGACATCGTATTGAAACCCACACAGTTATTCTGACTCATTTTCCAGGATCCAGTTCCTTATTAGTAACAGAGTGTTTCTTAGCTAGAGCTCGGTACTCTGGACAAGTTATTATTGTGTTCGTGTGCGGATTTTTTGCCCACAAATATGTGGGAAAGAACGCTCCAAGTACCTAAAATCTGAAAACTTCTGTAAGTCTTAGGTAACAAAATCCTCTACATGTGTGTCCACCCCTGTGCTGATGGGCTTGATGGGCAGATCTCCCAGGGCAAGAGCACAGGGATGTCTGTTTGTATTGCATTTAAGCCCACACTGTTACTCTGCACCAATTTTTTGGACAACCCATACAGCTGCACACTGGGCAGAGAGCTGGAAGAGCTCCTCCCAACATCTGAAAGTCCTCCCAAAGTCTGGCAATTCCCTCCAGCAAGCCCCATTCATAATCACTGTGTGTGACAGGGTTACCAAAACGTCAACTCCTGGGATGTGAATCACCAGCCCCAGACCTTGGGATTTACCACCACGAGAGGTCATAGGGATTGTGACCTAAGACACTAAAAAAAGGATTTTTCCCTCACATGTAAATTGAGAACATAAAAAAAAAAAAAAAAGCTTTAGACAGGATAAAAATATAAATCCTCATACCCCAGAGCATAAGCCAGTCATTGCCACTTCTGTCAGAGGAAACTGTCTGTGCAAGAAAACCCAGCAGCCGGATTGGCAGTGCCTTCCTCCGGAGGATCTGTCACTGTCAGGCTCATGCCACTGTGCCAGATGTAGCACTGCCCTGATCCAGAGAGGCAATTTCTTAATTTTGATGTTTCCTTTATTTGGACATAACAAGGTCTCTGATCTTGTTCGGTAAAATCACTCTCTTATTAAATTAAGTTCATTAAGCTGCGTTACAACATCATTCTGATGTTGCCGAAACCTGCTTGTAACCAGCTTTATATTTAGGCCCCTAGAGATGCTCAGCTGATTACACATTCTTTGGAGATGCAACCTTTGCTGTTTTTTTTCTCTGCATGACAGTGTTTTAGCACTGCTGACAAGCCAAGAGCTCCAGTTCTTTAATCCTTCATTGACTTGCAGAAGTTACATGACAGCACTTCCAGCTCAGAGAGCGGATTGCCCTGGCTTTGGAAGAACATGGGGCTTGGTAAAACTGGAGGCATAGCACTATGGTATTACAGAGGTAATAAGGCTTCAAAAATGATAATGAACCAAGTTCTCAGCTGCTGTAAACTGATACCCATCTACTTACACAGCTGTTTATGGAAAAACGTATCCAGACAACCAGATATAAATATGTCACTTCCAAATCTTCCTTCTTAATGTCTATTATACAGACCTATTTTCTATTTAGCTTGCAGAAGTGGACCTTGAAAACTATTTCATGCAGAATGCCCTTGCCACTGAAAGAGCTCATAAAAAAATTTTTTTTCCCTATATTTCCTTCTAGTGTTTTGTCACATTTTAATACCTTTTAGTTGTCTTTAAGTGCATGAGAAAATATTTCGACTTTTTTTTTTTTTTTTTTTAATCTCTTAAAAAGTACTAGATGAAGGTGAAACTGCTCTTCTTCATGATTTTACAGGTTAAATAGGGTTTCTCTCAAGGCATCCTTTATGGTACAGTTCCATGTGTCTCAGGCCTTGCTGGGTTGGCAGCTGAATTCTGCTCACAGGCTGCTGTGGCAAACTCCTGGTGGTTAACCATTTTAATATCTGAGACTTTGTCATATTTTTGTACTACCATCACGCACTTCTGTAGTTTGCTGGCCATTAAACAAGGAGTTACTAGTTAAATAAAAAAATATACAGTCGTAGAAATAAATCTTGTCCATTGTGACCAAACAAGTTGAATAGTCTGGTCAGAGTTTCCCTACACAGAGAGATGGTACCTTTTAAATGGTACTTCAGCATCCCAGGGATTAAGATCCTTCAGCTATTCTTCCACTGGACCTCTTCTGCCTTTTAGGATTTCACAGAAGAATATGTGATATATTTAAAACAAACTGAAGGAAAGTGCAGTAGTGTTGAACGTGGAAACTGTTAACAGAGGTAACTGTCCAGGGGCCAGAGGAACACATTCAGACTGGATTTTTAACTATAGAGACATTTCTGTAACTATTAGCACATGGAGAAATCACCCACTGAGAACACTGTAATTTCCCTTTAATGGTCAGGTGATTCTTTGAAAATTGGGAATTAAATACGTTTCAGGTTTTTTCTGTTAGTTGCACATCAGTGTTAAATTCTGGTAGAGACATAAGGCTTCCTAGGGAATGCAGAGTTTTGTTAAATAGAAGTAATGTAGATAATAGCATAAGTTTATGGAATAAGTTTTCAAAAACAGCCAAGTAAGAAGGAAAGCTGATATTTTCAGATAGGCCATTTCAGCCGACAGACTCCAAGACCATTGGAGAATTGGAGAAGTCATCACTCTGCTACCTTACTACTTATTATCTGTTCCCAGAAAAGAGGTGATGCAGAACAACTGCCTCTGCTGAGTGACAGGCAATACTGGTAAATGGTAGAGAAAGTAGGTTTGAGCCCTTGGTCTCCACTGGCCTCAGCTGGATATATCACATGTGAGAGGAAAATTAAAAAAAAATAAATATTTGAGCATATGATCAAACATCATGCTGTTCCCTCTTTTACCCCATATATGTGTCCTCAGTATGATCTCTAAGATTGCAAATTACCTGGGGCAAGTTACGTAAAGCTTATTTATATATTACTGATATAGTCCATTGTTGAGTAGCAATGGCATATGACATAATTATTCTGTTGTTTAAAAGATGTTTACAATGATTTGTCTCTTAAGGAAACTACTAAAAGTTTATCTTTTTTTTTTCTTCACTCATTTTATACAGTAAAATTGTTAACAAAGTTCAGATCTCATCTTTGAAGAATATATATAGGAGTTCAGAACTTGCAAGCTACGTTTATTTCCTACTGCCTGGGGAATTCATTGGTGTGTCTGCTTAGAGACAACTTATACAATTTTTTTTTCGGATGTATAGTGTATTTTGCAATGAAAATGACTTACAGTTTTTGATAACAGTCTTCAGTGTTGTTTTTTCCCCTCCTTTTGCAGACATTCTTTTTCTGATATACTTTAGAGAGGAGGTTTGGCATATCACGTCGAATTGGGAAAAAAATATACTTGGAGAAGTCAAGTTAGAGGAGGGGTAATTTCAGAACTCTAATTAGTGCTCAAGAAAGCCTTTACTTTTGACAGCATCAAAACCAAATCTGCCATAAAGTCACACGGTTTGGGACAGGTATGCCCCAAAGCAGTTGATGGGGGGAGCAGGATCCCGGTGCATCTTTCGTCCTTCCATGATCTTGACCCTCATTTTTAAACTGCAGGAACTGTCAGCAAGAATTACACGGTAAGCAGGTAAGAAACAACCACATTTCTGTATTGCCTGAGCAGATTGCTGTGCTCTGGTGGCAGTGCTCGTGGTCAGAGCTGCCCCATACCCAGCACCCTTGGACTCTCTTCTCTTCCAGATGCTCTTTTTCAGCTTACTGCTGCCTCAGGTTCAGATTCTTTACTTTTGAGTAGGCAGTTAAATGAATCACTGAAAGGAGATGCTGTTAAGGAGATAGGTCCCCATTATCTGTATTTTTTAAGATTCCAGTGATTTTGAATTTTTTAGAGACACACTATCTGTTATTCCGATCCAAAAGGAGATGTGAGCGGGTGAGACTGAATTTGCATCAAATGAGCCTCGAACCATAAGAAAAGAGTAATTTTCAAAACTGAGATCCTCAGGATTAAGACAGCTGTGGAAAAAATTTATAAATTATTTACTCTCACTATATAAGCATTAATGTCTGTGTTTAAGGCTACAGAGCTCCTGACAGGCTTTGCCTCTTCCTTGTTTTCTGTTATAAAGGCTTACCAGATGTTTATTTGCAATTTTAGATAACTACCAAGTAAATCACAGGATTACTTTTTTTTTTTTTTTTGTAATGTTTAAGTACAGACATGACATTTCAGTCAGTGACAAAGTTCCTTGTCATTATATATAAAGTTCTTAAAAAAGAAGCAGTTCAACATTTGAATATATTATACTGAGCCACATTGCATCGGTTGCTTGCTTCAAGAGCTGTCAGTATTACAGTTATGAGTGTAGATTATTAGAGCTAGATGTCAAAGCCGTAAAACAGGAGCCAACTGATAATCAGTAAATCTGCAGGAATGATGAAATATGAAATCAACCCAGTAGAAAAATAGACCAGAAGAAACCATATAACCCTGTCGAGAATGTTAGTTTTTTTGTACACCTGAAGGAACAAAGTTTTGCGTTATAAATTCAAAGGATATTTATGTTTAGCATTGCGTTTGCAACATACTCAGAGTGAAATTTGAACTTAGACAGAGATTAACAGTGAATGCTTTTTTAAAAAATGCATGAGATTAACCTGAAACATAAGCTCTTCTGTCACCAAGTGTCTTGCCTGGGCCTAATCCTTTTTCATCTATTATAAAGGTAACGAAAAGTTTATCAGATATTAAACTAACATTCTTTTAAGGAATATAAATATTTTTGGAAATACCTCACACTGCAGTCTGTATTTTTCCAGAGAAAAAATACACCAACACTTTGTTAAAAAAAAAAAAAAAAAGAAAAAGTTTCAAGCACATCTCCCTTTTTTTTTTTTTTTTTTTAGAATTTTGTAGCAGCTACTGAATAATATGATTATGATATAAGCAAACAGTGTAGTCGATCCCAGGAGACAGGACCTTAAAGCGTGGAGGTCATTTACATATAAGGCTGCAAAAATCCATTTGACTCTGCATATTTTCCTGCACTACGAAATGTCACCTCTTCTTTTGATAACGGCAACAGAAATAATTGCTTGGTGCTTTAAAGAAAATCATGCAACATCATCTTACAATACCACAACACATTTTAAGTACAACGTACTAGACAGCATTATAACATCATAGTATCTACTATGTGGTTTATGTATATATAATCAGCTACTGTATGTAATACAGCAGAGCACAACAGATGTAATTCAATATTTTGCTGTAAATACATAGCATGATGTTGCATACTGAAAAATGCTGTTAAGTGTCTGAGGAAGACCAGGGAAGAAGGAATGACAAACTCCAGCCATGCTTGACTGTACCATCTACCTTGCATCAATTCCTGTTGGTCAGGGATGATTTTGTTCTCTGTATCTCAATCTATTTGCAAGAAAATTGAATGAACTGAACCCTGGCCACTAATAGGCACCTCTTTGTTTAGCCCAGAAAACATCTCGTCTCCGGGAATGGCACAAGAAACATTTGCCAATGGAATGGATTTATTTGCCCCCTCAGACTCACAGGTTCCTCTCCACTTTGTCTCTCACTTTCCTCCCTGAGTTCAACATAGGGAGAGTTTTGTAAAGGGTCAGCAAATAATGAACAAAAGTGTTTTCTTTCCAGTTCACATTTAAGTCAATACATCCTCTCTAGCAGGGAAAAAAATGGATTGACCTTTGACTACTGGTTCCCACTTAATATTTTACAGCATCTCCTCTTTAAGTAAGACAAAATAACAAAATCTGTCCTCCATAGACAAATGAGGATTATTTATTTTCAGATTCTCAGCTGAAAAATAGAAGGGGTTTAAAGTGTTTTGTTTTGGTTTTTTTTTTTTTATGGGGTAACTTTGAGTCCTTGTTTAAAATTAGTTTGAGACACCTTTCTTTCTGCTTTTTTACCAAAGAGAGGGCTTAGTATGGAAATGGGTCTAGAGTATAGAGGGTATAGGGATATTGCTGCTCGTAAGGGCCATTTGTGTGCTATTAAGGTTAGCTGGGAAAAAGATTTTCAATATTAATATCTCTCCTTAAGGTGTTAAGCATAATAATCTATTTTTCCTTCTGACCCTGGCAGCACAGTAGGGTTTGTTTTTTTTAACTACTCCCTGAGAGTTTGTAACCTACACACTGTGAAACTGGAAATAGGCTCGTATCTGATTATTTTTGGCTGAAGTACTTACATATTTGCCACTGTGTGTTCATAATGTGAACTTTGACTCAGCATTAACATGTAGTACATCCACCCCTGGTATCCTTTATTAATGCATTTTCTCCCTAGACACTGTAGAAAGATCAGAGGCAAGGACTCCTTAATGACTTGCAGTCATGTCTTCTCAAGTGCTTGCATTCTTTAACTGGACTCTATTCCGGGTTTTGTCCTGGAGCCCATTAGCCTAAGTCTGTGTGTAGGATTATTTATTTGCAATATCACAAGACAAATCAATTCTTAGCTACAAAAATATCTCAGCCCCTCGCTCCAAATTTCATATCAGCAATGAAGTTTGCCAGTTCCACTTTATTTTTAAACTTTCTCTTTCAACACAATGAAGGGTGAGCTCTCAAAACCCCTCTCAGATTTTGTAACAAACAAGAGGAAACTAGGAGAAGAGGAAAGTTGTAGAGACAGCTATCCTGCATGTCAAACTAAAATACTGGTACTAGGAAGTATTAGTGTCTGAAAGACTACCTTTATTTTTAGATTACTTTTTCCTCCCTGCAGGCAGCCCAGTGACCTCTGTTCCTGCTTCCCAGGTCTGCTCTGGGGCAGTGAACGACACTTCTAATAACAGGGAAAAGGTTCTGACTGCCAGCAAGCGAAACAGTCTGCTGAACTCATACCTTGATCATCTCCCTCTCTTCCT
Source organism: Myiozetetes cayanensis (assembly GCF_022539395.1). Lineage (NCBI taxonomy): Eukaryota > Metazoa > Chordata > Aves > Passeriformes > Tyrannidae > Myiozetetes > Myiozetetes cayanensis. The sequence goes on along the minus strand of NW_026087698.1, from coordinate 202,638 downwards.
GCACCATGACATGCTGCTTTGGCTTTTGCTCTTGCATGTTTGAAATCTGGGAAACAGCACCGAGAAAAACACATTTTTGTTGCCATTATTTATGAGAATACTGCAGCACATGCTGCACTGCTGACAACAGAACCCCTACAAGCTATGCTGCCATTTTACCATGAGTGTTTTCTATCTCTTGCACCAGTAAGCCAATTCTAAAAGAAAAAATAATATTATGAACATGCCACTACATTTTTTTTGTTTATGTGTTAAAAGCAATCCTATTTTGTTGCTACTGCTTCACAGAACAACCACATTCTGTTTCTAATTTAACCACACAAAGTGTTTTCTACAGTTTTATTCTATATAGGAAACAGATAAAAATCCTAGTGGTATCAAGAAACTTGAAATTCCATTAGAAGTCACACCGAGTGGTTCAGGAAAGGAATTTTCTTTAAAAATAAAGCTCCCTTTTTGGGGGGGGAGGTTTGAGGGAAGAATGGATTTCTTTTCTAAGTGATAGAAAGTTAAAAACCCAACATGCCTACTCCAATCTCAAAATACCTGTAAGTGATGGAATGGAGGTATTTTGCCTTGGAGGTAGTGAAAGTCAGGAGAAACAAGAGCACATCAGGGGCAAGAAAACAAGACACCATATGACTTGAATTGTTATGTATTTATAATGCATATAAAATTTATATGGCTGTGTGTTGTTGAGGCCAGGAAGAAACTTTGACAATTAAATCCTAAAGACAGACAATTTTATGCTTTCTGTCATTTGCAGTCTTTTTTAAAGTTGTGGAATTTTAACCTACTTTAGATAGACCTAGGAGACTGCCACATTTTTTATTCCACTCTGATGTTAGTACTAGTTCATGCAATCTCAGCATCTGTTCTCTGGCTGTCTCTGCCCTGCACTGAATCGGTTCTGATAACTGCTAAATTTGCTTTCATATTTTCTGGTGGAGCACAGATTATTTTGTGTGTGTGCCCGAACCTCCACCAAACACTGTTTCACTCTTTAATGCACATTAAATGTGTATTAACCGTAGGGAAGGGTAATGCACAACTCCAGTGGGCCTGATGGAGAATGGCAGCAGCCACCTCAACACCTCTGCCCCCTCTCTACCCATTGAACCAGTCACCTACCACCACAGGATTCCATTTTATTCACTTAAGCAAGCCCTGAGGAAGGCCTCAGAACCTGGGAAAGAGGTTCTTCGAGGCTTCATCTTCCTCCTCAGTGCTAGAGCTGCAGTGTCACTAAATCTGCTGCAGGAATTTGATTCCAAAGCATTTCTTTTTTAGCTGGTGGATGCATAAACCCCTGACAAGTTCATTTTAATCCACAAAGAAGATTCTCATGTTACCAAAAATCTTAGTCTAAAACTCTTTGCATAAGTACTTCTAAGAGGCTGATAGATTGCCTGTCATTATCATTTCTTATGTGCTTTATTTAGCAAAGAAACTCACTTTTTGAACTATTGATTTCTAGTTTATGCAATTTACAAGTTTCAATACATGCATATAATATGTGTAGGTACTCTAAGGAGAACTTTAAACCCCATGAAAATGTGCTGAAGGCACTTTGTTAATCATGTTTGATCTCGGTTGCTGTCAAATGGTTTCACTATAGATTATAAAATGTATACATATTTCATATAAGATTATGAAAAAAAAGAAGAGCTTTTTAGCTTTTTTTTTTTTTTAAATTACTAGCTTTCTGCACACCTTAATCTTCTGAATCCCATAATTTAACTTCAATTTTTTTTTGTTTAGAACTGAATATTATTTTAGAGAATATACTGAACAGATAGAGAGATGTGGAGACAAATTTATCAGCTCTGTCCAAAGAAACAAGGGCAAGTACATAAAAAGTATTTTTTACTTTTATTTCTAATTTTCCTCAGTTCAGACTCTGTACTTTCTTTAAAACATGTTATTTCCAGGAAAAAACCCCTTGTGGTTCATTTGAAGGAACAATGAATAGACAGGAAGCTGTAAAGAGATAGGAAAAAATTACAGTCTCATGGAAAGTAGTTAACTTATTGTAGTTTATACATGATCCATAAGTTGGCCTTATTTTTTTTAACCAGAGTATTAAAAGGATGTCTTCTAAGACTGATTAAAGTCTGTGTTAATAGAAACTTTACCTCTTTACCTACAAAGGAGAAAATTATATTATTAAGCTTCCATACTCATTAAAAAGTAATGTGGAGGAACACACTTTATTTTGTAGTGACTACTTTACATTTTGTTTGGTGAAAAAATTACGAATGTAGTGTTCATGTGTTCAATGGTTCTTATCCAAAGTTAAAAAGATATTTCTGTAAAGTCAAGAACTGAATGTGTAGATATGCCCCATGTGATTCTCAAATTCCTCAGTTAATATTAGGGATTAGCAATCTCAGTTGACCAAACAATTCTCAAATCAATCTAAGAATAATTATCTAGATAAAAACCAACAAACTTAAATAATTTAAAGAAGTAAACATTAAAAGTGCAAGACAAAAAAAATGGGACAGTAAAAATGTGTTAGATCTTAAATAAGAATAATTGCCAATTTATTGTACTTTATTTCTATCAGCCTTGCACTAGTATAAAGACCCCTTATATTTTTGCTGTTCCTGTTCACATATTCACTTTAAAGGAAGGTATCCACGTGAGCTGTTTTGTACTTCCTTCTCTTGCCCTGAATGTGCAGATGGCCAGAATAACTTTTCCAATAGAAAGGCCAGGTTCTGACTGCCTGAGCACTTCCCTGTCTGGCTTTGCTTAGGGTGACACTGATTAAGACTTTAGTTTGCCTTCACCAGTCCTTTCATCTGGGAGCACTTCCAAAGAGCAGTGCCAGCAGATCTCAGAACGTGCCCAGAGGCAAGGTCAGCTCCCCAGGGCCATAACTGCCTGTCAGCAACACTGGGAAAGGAAAAGTATCATTATAGAATGCAGGACGGCTAACCTAGCCCTGTAGTATCTGAAAATGTAAATCTCTTACCCACATTTCTTTAAATTATCCAGAGTTGTTTTGTTTAACAGGTCTCTTTTTATGTAACATGCAAGCTCACGTGCGCTTCAGGAATAATTGTTTTGATATTTTTCTTTCAAGTAATCACTTTTGGAAGTGTATATCTAAAAGTACAACCACGAGCTGAAACAATGTCTATGACCTGCACTTTAAATCCAGAAACAACAGATATTATTGTGCTAGTAACAACAGATTTTGCCATTGACAACTTCTTGATGGTTTTAGCTCCCATTTACATAGAAGACCAGACAAAAAAACTTTTTTTCCACTGAACTCAGAAAAACAAATCCTGAATTACAAAGGAAATATATGAGTAAGCCCCTGTTGCCCTAAATATTGAATGGCACAGACTGATGAGAGTGGGCCATCAGTGAAATTATTCCATATGAAGTTCTCAGCATTACCCTCAGTTTTCATAAATCTCTTTCAATGCTTCTTTAGTCATCAAAAAATCCAGTTGACTGACAAATCACTCCCCACATTCTGAGAATGTGTGAAATATAGAGAAATACTCAGAGACAGCACAAAAAAAAAAAAATTAATACTATTTTCTGCTGCTTAAAAACTGTGGCTAATAACAGTCTTCTAGTTTTATTACTAAAAAACCTTTTGCATATTTTACTTGAACCATCTATAAAATAAAGGTATGGAGTTTTTTTTGTTTGGTTGGTTGGTTTGGTTTGGTTTTTTTTCATTTTTCACTCTATATTTGAAAATATTGCACTGGAGGAGATGCAATCCAATACCTCCTATCTATTGAACTAGAGGAGATGATGCAAATGTAAGACAAATACAGTGAAGAATTTTTCTACCTGTGTCGAGGAAAACTGAGATGGTGGTTAAAGAGGCAAAACAAAGCAAAGGCATCAACTTCCAGCCCTGTCAGTTTTTCCTGTGTTTTGGTCAATGCATTTACTCTGTCCGTGTCTGGCATTTAGCAGTGACTGTTCCAGACACCATCTATCTCACACTGTACCTCTGCAAATGTGTGTATTTTTCCATCACCACGGCAGGTTCATTGTCTAAGCTGGAATCTCTTAGCACCTCTAAGATAAAAATAATAAGACAGTTTGAATTTTCTGCCAGATTACGGGCAATAAAACAAGACAAAACAAAGCACCCAATAAAAATCCAGGAAGAATGATGTACTAAATAAGGAATACACAGTCCAGGGAAATTCACTGTTAGAGTCATTCAACCATCAGATATACTAATCTCCCAAACTCTGCATGTATATCAACTGCACTGCAAGCTATTTACACTGTGCCAGACAGTTTGTGTTTCTCTTGAGGCACTTTTTTTAAAGAAATGCTGTGACTGGCAGTTTACAATAAATATTATTAGAAGAAAAATAAAAAGGAATGTTTAAACTTAGAGTGTTTTAACTTGTTTAAGCATTTTTTATTCTTTGACCTTATGTTACTGATATCCTAAAGATATTTAGATATCTGACAGTCTGTTATTACATATTGTTCTCATTCTTTTCTTTTAGCTTTTAAGTCACTTTTCCTTTTATTGTAGCCTGTATAATTTTACAATATGTTGAAAGAGTGTCATAAAATTTTATATATGAAATGTATTCACAAACTAACTCAATCAAGAGTTCACAGCAAGATGAACATTTGTATAATTTATACTGAAAAAAACCAATACCATCTGATATCCCTTGGTTTGTCATTGCCACAGGTTTGTTTTATTAGCTACCGGTTCAGGAGAATCTGACATCTAGAACCTAAATAAAGAAAAAAGGTAATGGCCATTTGCCTAACACCGTTCCCTACATTTCGTGCAGCCACATCACTTCTAATACTGAGAAGCTCCCAATTTAAAGAAAATTAAAAGTGAGAGATGTGATCATAGTCAAAATAAAAAGCAGAATATTATTATTCACTCTATCATTCAGTTATGGCAGACGGACAATTGCAAAAATATCTCTGAAATCTAATGATTGCTGATTGTCTTTTGAATGCATTGGCTGAAATGTTATCTTTTTTATATACTCTACTAAGATATTTATGCAGGCTCTGATTACAATAAATTAAATTCTGTCATTTTGATTAAAAAAAAAAAAAGTACTTATGAAGAAATTTGGCTGATTAATGATGCCTGTAATGTTGATGGTGTGCTTTTCAGAACATCTAATCAATGTCATCAATTTTTGGATGCAATCTCCATTCTTTTAGAGAAATAACCCCATACACCAACATAGGCTGGGGGGCCATTTATCTGTAGTTTTTCAGAGAATAACCTGGTGTTGCTGGAGCTCCTGATGGACACCAGGTCGAATTTAAACCAGCAAAGTGCCCTTCCTGCAGGGGAGGTCAGTGATGTCCTGGCTGCAGGGAGCGTCTAGAGAAGCTCTTTCCAGTGCTGCCCAGTGACAGGACAAGAGACAGCACAGTGATATGTGGGATAGTCTTCATGAATATCAGGAAACACTTTTGCTGTGAGGGTGGCAGAGCACTGACAGATGTTACTGAAAGAGGCTGTGAAGTCTCCATCCCTCGCAACTTTTAAAAGCCACCTGGACATGGCTCCAGGCAACTGGCTATGGGTGGCCTTGCCTGAGTGCAGAAGTAGGATCAGATGACTTCTAAAGGTCCTTTCCAGCCTCAGCCATTCTGTGATTCCATGAACTGAATGTTTAGGAGCTTTGTACAAAGTGCTGAACAGGCATCTGCTCCCGGAATCAACGTAAGTGCTTTTGAAGCTCTTGCTCATCCTGTCTGAAGGAGGATGACTGACTTCTGGGAACATGTTCTTAAGGCATCATGAGGAATTATTTTATTGCCTCATACTGCTGTCTCTGGAGTGCAGCCAGGTACCGTCTGATATTTGTCTGCCGGAGCAAGAGAAATCAGTTTTGAGTGGGACATCTCAGTTCTCAGCAGGAGGTAAGCAGCCTGCATGATGTAAGTTTATTGACCTAACCCAAAGAATAGAGATCGTTATGTGTGGATTTCTTAAATAGTACCACAGCAGGCCGGAAATTTGAGGGTGGTATTATTTAAGAAATTATTTAACTGTGACTTCCTGTCAAATGTACTGTACTTACTGCATCACACACTCAGGGGAGGCTGTAATGCATCACTGCTCTGTCTCCACTTGTTGTCAGCTACAGGGGCAGAGCTGTGCTCAGCTGAGCCATGTGGTTCCCAAATTTTTTTGTTGTTTTTTTCTAGAAATGCTCTCAAGACGGTACAAAACGTCTCAATGCTAGGTTTTTTTCTCCACTACCACGAGGAGGAACCATTAGCTCCTGTTCCTCCTTTGCACCTTCCCCTCCAGCTCCCTGCACAGGAAGGGCCACTGCCAGCCACAGGGTGCACTGCAGGTTGTGTGCCTCCTTTCCAGAGCATAAACAAAAGTGGCCAGCCTTGTCTTTCTTATTCCTTTTATTGAGCATGAAATAAGAAAAAGCTTCCAGGCGAGATATACTCACGTATGTCTGCTGTAGGTGGCCTCGCAGCATAATGCCCTGTGGCAACTGGGGCATGCATGACTCCCTCCCAGCCTCAAGCCGGCCCTAGAGCTGCAGAGAAGTTCTGATTATGTTTGGTCAGCTAGAATGGGTCACCCTGTGCTTGGGAAGCCTGTGCACCAAAGGCAGGTGATAAGAGTTTTTGCCACGAATTCAGCCCAGGGGAACTGAAACGGGTGCGGTTTGGTGGGACACAGTTCAGCAAGGTGGAAATAGGACAGACAGGTTGGGTGACAGGGCAGAGACCTGTTGTGAGCTGACTCACGTTACAGCAGACACTTCGTGGAGAACCAGTTCCTACTGCAGCACACTTATATATAATTACAGTTATAGATTCTCCACTGGTTATGGGATTACGAGCGTTAACACTGGTGCGAAAAATAAGGAAAATTCCTGGATGGGTTAAGAAAGGCGAGTGGGAAAGGTTAAGGCATGTTTGCTGCAAGCATACTTAGCTTTTAAGGGTATTACTGTATACTACAGAACCCTAAGGTGAATTTGGCAATGGAGAAATGACTGTTAGTGACTAGTAAGTGTAACAGTGGGCAGGCAGGTACTGCACAAGGGCAGCATTACGGCCATGATATGCACTGTTTGACTAATTTAAAAAGCATTTCATTTCTCAAATATAACACTTAACCATTCTAGAGTACTGAATAACAAGCACTTACTAATGCTTTCCTAATCAGATTTAACTAAATATGTTTACTTGTAATCATAAAATAAGACTGTGAAGGCAACTCTAGGCACTCAAAGATTTCCTGTTTCATGGGACTCTTAATTATTGCTATTATTTTGCAGAGAGGAGGTACATAACTAGACATTTCATGCTGTGCTTAAGTTACAGATCGAAGTACTTTATTGAGGCAAACAGACAGCTAGATATCAGCTTGAAACTAAAATTAGCTCGTTCTTACAAAAGAAATAATTTAAAGCCGATATAGCTTGATGACATGATCCCAAATAAGCATTTCATGTGAATTGAAAAATAGGTGTAAAGAGAGTATCATTAAAGAAAAATCTCAGGGCTTTATTAAGAACAGTTTTATCAACAATTTCTAGTTTTATATCCCTCTCCTTTTCTATTAATTTTTCCCCTTTTCCCCATTGTGTGTTCTTGGAGTAAATCATAAATTCCTCACAGTACGTTCTGTAAAAATAAATGAACTTTATAAATGTGTCATGTAAAGGAATATAGGACACACTTTAAAAATCCTATTCTATATTTAACTGCTATTTTCCGGTCGGATTCATCTGTAAAACACCTGAAACATAACATTTTTATGCTTATGACATGAATTATTGAAAAAACAACTTTGAATCAGACGTACATATTTTGAATTTGAACATCAAAGCAGCAAAATCATATCAACACACCACCAATAATTCAAATATGAGTTGCTGATTTACAGATCATGACACTAAACAATCCAGTTGAAAGTCAATTTTATGGGGAACATTTGCTTTGTAAGAATAAAGCCCTTTAAGCTTTGTAGTAAAAACACAGTAACAGCTAAAGGGTTTTCTGTTCCTACCTGTAAATATCAAACCATTTTGCAGGTACATTTTTTTCAACTTCCATGGTGAGGGACTCATGGCTGGTTTCTGTTTTTGAGGTGGTGTTTCCAGTGTCACTGAATAAGGAGTGTTTGCTATGGAGTATTTACTAATATAAAGAGTGTTTACTAATACTTCTAATGAAAAAATACAAAGTTCATATGTTGGGGCTGCTACTACTGAAACCTTTTGAGTTCTTACTAAGTCTATAGCTTTTTAAATTAAATATTAAAATCCTATGGGACCCTTTTAAAATAATTTGTTTACAAACAGGAAAAGTGCCAAACCACTTTCTGTTTACTGAAAGGGTGTTTGGCTGGGGTGGGTCACCAAGCAAAAGCAAAACCAAAAATAAAACAGAAGAAAACCAAACAAAAACAAAACCCAAACACCACATCAGTGTATGCTTACTATCATGTTTGTTGCTTCATGTAGAACACACAATATTATTTTATCTAGGTAAAGAGTGCTTCATATGTGCTGCAGATTTAAAGGTACTGGAAAACACTACGGTTTTTAACCTGTCATCTAGAAAATCAAATATGGTATGCCTAGCAACTACTCGTGGTTAGAAGAGTTCCTCTGTGGTAATTAAAAATAGCAGCAAATAAGATTAATGAAGCAGATGCTGCTACTAAAACCATTCAAACATCTACAGGAGGTATTCCCTTTGAGTTAATCAATTAGCAGGAAACATTTTGTAAGAACGTAGATGTGATGTTATAATTCATGTTTTGTGTTTATTTATAGGACTCCTATTTTGTTTGCTTCAACTATCCCCCATCTAGTTAAATGAAAATGTTCTGGGCTCTAATTTTCTGATATAAGAAGACATGCAGTCAAATCTATACTACACCAAATAGTCCAAGGGATGTTTTTCTCTTCTTTATTCATGAGTTACTCTATGCATAAAAGAATAGGAAAATGTTTCTATTTCTGACTGAAAGAAAAAGGGCTGTCTCCTGAAATAAAGGTATTAAAATAAATACAGATAATTAATATTACTTACCATAACATTATTTTTGCTTAACAAAATAGAGTTTCATTTCTATTATCATGCTCTCTATTTATATAAAGGCTTCCATCTTTGAAGGTCTTCACAAATATTAATAAAGCAAGTTAGTCCAAACTTCAGAATATTCTTCTTATTGTGTAAATGGAGTGTAAAGGTTAATGGCTTTTTTCAGGCCATACATCTCAGGGGGAGATAGATATTCTTGGGCTTCTCAGAGCTCAATCCACACAATGTGGAGAAGTGTGCTGAAATTCTGTTAATTACTTAAATAATTTATAGGCAGGTGTCCATCACTGAATTTATCTTATATAGTGAAGTATGCTTTTGCAGACTTTACTTTTTTAATTTGGATTTTATGACAGCTGCTTTCAGATGAATGATCACTGGCCTTATAAATTCCTTGCAATGAACCTTTGCTTTTCAAAACCAAAAAACATCAGTTCCTCAGACTCCAAAGATAATGTATTGTATTTGAATTAATAAGTTCTTGCATACATCAGAAAAAGTTAGAAAATAAAAGCATTGTGTTGTGTTAAGAAGTATAACATACAAAGGTTACCAAGTCCTATCTGGTATGAGTTTGCAGAATAATATATGCATTATTTTAATAGTTTTTTTATGCTGTTATCAGCACATTCTGGATGATAAATTCTTGGCTGAGAAATCTAGTGTAACTCACTGACAATTTTTCCTCGATTTTCTTGGAAATCAGAGGGATTTCGAGTATCTGTTTTTCTTCTGCAGGTTAAGGAATCTTTTGTTGATGACCACTGACTCACCTAATCCAAAGGCATGAGCCATGGTGCTACCTAAAAGCCAGGTAACTACACTTCAATTGATTTAGTAAAGGACATATTAGCTGGTTAGAGGATTACTAATTAATTAGTAATTTCAGGATACTCATTAGACAGTAGTTTAAATATGCTGTGAGTGATTTATGTGTGTGTATGTGTGAAATGTATTTTGCTATCAGTCACACTGTCTGTGTGAGAGATGCTATAGCCTTTTGTCTTCTATCAGGCAGCTTGGTCTTCTACCTCTTACAATACTGTAAGAAACTTGAAGATCTAATTAGTTCTCCCCAGCCCCCCTACCTTGAAAAAACACTCAAAATCTTAATTATTTCTTGAAATGGCTTGAATATTTCCAAACTTTATGGAGGATGGTCCTGGACTCTGGGCTGTTTTTCAGTATTTCACATAATAAATAAAAAGAAAACGGTAAAGTTTAAGCAATCTTAGCACTGACTTCATAGCTGACTTACATGCAGATGTGTGTGTGTGTGCACATGCATTTGCTCATATGCTGAAGGAGATTTTTACTGTGGGTTTGCCATGCTACTTAATAAGGACTCTAGGCCTTATTTGTTCAGTGTTATTTGTACAAAATCTTACAAACATCAAAATTCCATCGTACATCAACAATTCATATGAACCCAGGTGAGGTTTTAGTTCGGTGTTCCAAGGAAAGGCGTCCGTCTCTCCGTGGCGACACTGCGATGGTTGATTCCTTTCTTAACAATGAGAATATCAAAGATTAAAAGGTTTGGCAAATGTATCCAAAGAACAGTGCTAGTTCCTGCCAAAAATTACTTTTCAGACTGTCCTTCTAGAATAAGGATGAGCATGACTTAGCAAAGCAGAGTCTATGAACACCTTTGTGGATTTGTTTCTCTTTTTTTTCATATTAGCAGCTTCAGTAATCTCTGTACTCAAGCGTATTATACCTATCTTTCCTTACCACCACCAACAAAAGGTTCCAGTAAATTTAAGGGAAACTTTCTTTCTTTTCCTTATTTTTTAAGCATGTTCTTGTGTGTACTTAAACAAACAAAAAACAAACAAACAGAAAGAAATTAAATCTGTACCTTCATACATGTACCTCTTCACTGAGCTCTAGTTTCTCCAGGATTTTTCATTTTTGTTCCTTCTTGATAATGTACAATCTCATCAAATGATCAGAAACACTAGGGAATCATCATACTTTTGACTGCAGAATAGGCTCTCAATTTGATAAAATTATGCCACGTTTCTGCATGCTCAGGCCACAGAATATGCACTGTGCCCAGAGTTTTAAGCATTAAGTTTTCTGACTTAGCAAATACTTTCCTGTTACAAAGAACACTCTGTATTCTCTGTAACATCACATGGCTTATACAGCTATACCTCTGCCTTGAGTGTAAACAATTGCAATTACTTCAGTGAAAAAATTTTAAAAGGGTATTTTCCCATCAATCCCCTGTTAACCTGCAATAGTTTCATTTTCTGATTTCATATACCATGCCTGTGCTGCAATCTTCCTGGCATCCAAACCTAAATCTGTATACTCTAACCTTTGCAGCTGCTTCCTCACAGGAATTCTGCCTCTTTTGTCATTTACATGCTTTTTTTCCTTGTATGTCTCTGCCACGAGTAATGATGTTGTTAATTTATTTTGACTGTGACTACATTTCATGTTAAGTTGTGAACTTGGCTTATAACATATTCTTCATTTACATGACAGTGGATGTACTGGAAAATGTTTTCCCAAAACCTAAATCATATTTATGTACTAAATGTTGAGTACATAAATAATTATAAGGCCTTTGTAGCGAGCGCCCACACAGAGTTTTAAAAATGTACTTGCATACATGCTGTCATTTATTTTCTAATGTACTTAAGAAAAAATACATTTGCCATGGAAAATGTGTCAATGCATAGCAAATTTGTCACATTAGTGCTCAGAAATATCTATAAATAACCACACTCACCAAAATATTATGTGCACTTCTACATATATTTACTGTTTAAAAAGAAAAAAAAAAATCAGTATATTGTCGTCAGTTTTAAACTTTTAATACAAATTCTTTTTAAAAATATTTTCCTCACTTTATTTTAAAAAGTCTTTATTAACAGTGAGGTGAAAAGTCACACACTGGAATAGAGAATCCAAAAAGGGACAGCACAATGTTGTATGACGTTTTAGGGCACTTCGGTGCCACCACTTTTTTTTTTTTTTATCCCCATAGAAATGCAGCAAGTAAATGAAAAATGCTGCTTCATTGACTTCTAACATGTATGTTTTAGATTAAGGTGACATCTATATGATCACTGTTCCTACAGATGAAAATGGGTATTTGCATCTTCAGAGAGATGTAATTATTTTATGCTACAAATCTACAGATAAGATGTGCATTCAACAAAATTCATTTATCTTTTTCCTCTTAGCATCCTTCATACAATAAAATACCTTAAAAGAAATCTTTGAATTGAATAATGTGCCACTCACAGAAGCATTTATATTGTCCTCCCTCTTTTTTTAACTAATCTGCGAAAAAGGGATTTTACTCAGCTTTTCCCTTCCTGTTGCTTTTAAAAATTCTGAGCAACAGGGAAAGAAAATATTCATTTGGAAGAAAACAAAGTAATGGAAAAGAATTTTCTCTCCATGAAGACACACAATAAAGTTTTACAAGGCAATAAAAGTAAAAGCAAGTGACTGAAACCTTGGGTTTACATTCCTCCTACCTGTCCTGCTGTGGGTAACCTTTGGGCTTTATTAGGTTAGTATGAGCAGCTCTTATATGAGAGTTAAGATAAAAGACAGTCTGTCTTTCATCGTTCAAGCAAAATATCTGCTTTGGCGTATTATAATCAACACTGCCTCACAAGTTTTTGTCCCTCATTGTTACTGCATCCCACAGTGATAAAAATGGAGTTCACTGGGAATTATCACTGCTGATGGACCTGTTGGTGACAAAAGTGGCACAAAAAATTGGATACTGACACACCTATATCAGGAAGGGAAAACCTCTTGAGACGAAGAGGCTGCAGAGAATTCCATGGAAGAGCTCCTCTTGGATTCAATGCAGTTTAGGTCGGACCCTCGAAAAGCAGGAGTCATAATTTTCAGTTCAAAGCAAAGCGGTGAGAGGGTTGAAAGCAGTAAACTTAAATATTCAAAGTCTTCTTCTCATGACTCCTGTGAGGCTTTCACCTCTTCTACTCCCCATCCACAAACAAGGTGTTTTCAGCCATATCACATATGGGGAACTGTCCAGTATTATTCCCTGCCCATGTTTCACCCTTTTTAAGGTGACCTATTGTCAGGGACCAAACTGTATCAGTGAATACATTTATATATACACAATATGGATACAGTTCTGGATCCTGGTTCCTCAACCTGAACTGCAAAAAAGTGAGGAGAAGAAAGAACTACACATTAATTTGAATAATTTATGATTGAAGAGTATCCAGGTATCCAAAAAAAAGGAAATAAATTTTTCCTAAGAATTGTTCCCCCTGTATAGGAGGAAGCAGAAAGGAAAGGTAGAATTCTGAATAGAGACAGTAATGACTGATGGAAGAAAATAAACTTTAAACAAAAAGATCTGCTGGACATTTATATTTGCAATTACCATTTATGTAAAGAAATCTACGTATTAAAGGTTTTGGCATACCATGTCAGGTTTCTGTGTCTCTATAATGTTCTGGGACATCTATGATAAACATTTTCTAAACTTCTCAACCTAGGGTATAGTTCTGATTATTCTCACTAAAACACTAGTGAGAAGACTGTTCCCATTGCTTTCAGTGAAAGTAGATAAAAAAATCGATTGTGAAAAATGCTTGAATTTTAAACTCAAGTCTACAAGCTCACAGAATTCCTGCTTGTTTTCTCAGATCCAAGCCCTGGGTACCTGGTCATCTGACTGGAGAAAAGCAAACAATGCTTTGTGCGTGGGTCAGTTACCTAAGTATTGGTATCTAATGTCATTTATGATGCCTTCCACCCAACTCCTGTATGTGTCTTTCAAAAGACATGCCTTCTGCAGGATCTGTGATGTTCACGTCCAGCCACATGAGTATTTCGGGTATCCTAAGGTGCCTAAAGTGACCTTGCAATCTTCTGTTTAGGCAACTTAAACCCAGCCTTCATATTCAACAATATGTTTGTGCAACATCACAGACAGCTTGCATTGACCCTGTCAGGACAGTAAGCACCTGTTTAATTCTGGGTTGTGTAATCAGACCTTATCTCACAGAGTTATAGCAGGTACTGTTATGAGTGAAGCACAGAAGTATTCATGTAGCAAACACTGTATAATTTCTATAATTTAGAACTACTTACTCTTGAGGTCTGGAGCAGATCTGGAGCAGATCCAACATTTCCAGGGAATACATCCCAGACAGTGCACAGAGCATTACTTCCTGACAGAAGCAACCTTATTAATTTCCAGGGGATCCTTGATCCTCTTTTGTTGTTTTTACTTATGATAATTTAACTACTTTCAGCGTATTACTTGATCTTTCCAATCAAAAATTTTGCTTCCCCCTCAACCCCTCCAATTTTATTTAAAATGCCCAAAATGTCCATGAGTCTCTTGGTGCCATCACTTGACCATAAGGGAAAGCCTCCTGCCAAAGAGATTTTAAAACATTTCAGCACATTTTATACCTTTCAGTTCTGCTAAGCTTGCCAAAAAGAAGGAATAATGATGATATCGGTCAGATCCCAGGGGAAATCAATACGGTTTGTTTTGGACACCAAATACCATGGCTCACAAGCAGATCCTGGCACCAGCTAATAGCGTTTCAAAAGGCATTTTTGTTTGAGGAAGGAAGAGGGATCACCACAGTGCAGCACAGCAGAATCTCTTTAGTAACACAAAGTATTAGAATCCACCTTTTACCTTGAACAAAACCCCTGAATCAAATTTTAAAGAAAAGAGTAGGAATAACTTCATAACAGTTTTCCCATTCAAAAATCATATTCAGTGTGTACATTAAACTTCAGTTGTAGAAGGTCACATCAGAACAGTCGGAAACTACCACCGATGAAATTGGTTACAATATCTAAGTCACTGTTACATAAAATGCATTTACGGTATAATAGCTAAGGAATGCATGTAATTTAAAGAGGCCCCCTACAGCAATCAGTGAGACTGAACATATGGAGTATAGTAAGTCTCAAATCCATTGCATTTAGTGTACTGTGCAAGAGCTTTTTCTGTCCAGTGAGAACCCCTGGCTTAGCAAGAAAGTCAGACTGTCACATGATTATATTAGATTAAACCATTAACGACATCAGAAGAAGTATTCCTTTTGATTTTCATTGGCTGTGTTCTGCATGCTGAGCTCACTTTTCAACGCAGATTCAGCACTGTCTTCATTTTCAGATCCTTTTGCCTCGTTTTTTGAGTATATGCCTTTTTTTTTATAGATGCGTATGGCTATGGCTGTGATGCAAAGGAGGATGAATATCACAACTGCTATCACACCTAGAGGAAGAAGAGAGAAAAAAAAAGTCATGAGAAAGGACAGGCAAATAATAACACGTGGGCCAGAGAGCAGGACAAAGAAGGAATGACTACATCACATAATGGAAGGGCTTGTAGGGAAGCCTGCAAAATAAGAAGACATAACTGCTTTCAAATCAGAGACAGCACTGTAATATAAGCTTCATGGTGATTGTTTTGAAATATTGCACACTGTTAAAAATAAAAATTAAAAGTCCACAGGATACTGTTGTTTTTGAAATTTTCAAGTGGAAGACCACTGTAGATTAGAGGGGTTTCTTTTCCTCCTTCACAATCAGGAGCTAGATCTCTGCCAGGCTCCGAACTCAAGGCATGGCAGATTAGGAGCACTGAGGAGAGATAAGCATGACCTTACAGACTCTCAGCCCATCACCCCTCCTCCTCATTCTTCCTGTCATGATGGTCTCAGGCCCTTAGGTTCATGAATCAGAGCGTGGGCCAGGAGAGGAATTTGAGGAGAAATGAAACACAAGGGAGACAGATCATGTTTGTCAAAGGGGCAGAAAGCAAGACTAGGGTGTTGGTTGAGAAAAAGCAATAAGCAGCCTGGAAAACAGCTGCAATGCAGTGGTTCAGCTATACTAGATGAAGGGACAATCTGCTGCAAAACCTGGTCACCACTGCAAGAAAAATAAAAATACATAGTCTCTTAGCACTGTAAACAACAGCAGACCATCCAAAATTCAGCACAAGTCATTTTTCTTGTTCTCTAATAAGAGCATCCATCCATCATTGTAAGAATATACAGGTTTTTGTATGATATCTTCTTTTCTGAAGTGTGAGTATATTACTCATACTACAGTATGAGTAATCCTGTTCTTATTTAGATTAAGTAGAACAGTCCTTCAGTTTCACAATCACAGTGGATGCCCTCTGTAAGATCTTTTCTATAAACTTGCTCTTTGTGAAGTAGCTGAAGTGGTACCATTCTCAGTTACACTCATTTAAGGGTACTTTAAGCTTTTACTGAGTGTTGTAGAGCTTGCTTTGTTTTGACTTTAAACAAACATAGTTAAGCAGTAGAAAAATTGTGAATTCATATTCCCAAATGGGTTTAACTAAATGGTAAGGGTACTATTATCTTAAAAGGATTGTAACTACTTTAAATTAAAGTTAAAAAATTACTTTGTTGTTAGTACATTTAAAAATCCCCACCCATACTAAGTTACCTAGTACATAATGATCTTTATATGCAGATATGTATGTAAAATAATACTCATCTTTTCAGTAAAACAAGTTTTGAAAAAATGTGACATGTAAACAGTTCAGAAAAAATATTTTTAAATTCTGACCTCACTGAATTCAGTGGTAAAATCTCAGTTCATGTATATAAAATTATACAAGTGTAAGTATCACTTTACAAACAAGGAAGCTTCTAGACTTTATTATCTCTTATTTTACTATCTTTGGTATTACTGTGTTAAGGGTCACTGATCTCACAGTGTGCTTTGGGCATGCCCTGACCACAGCAGGTATTATTATTTAAATGACACACAGGTGACTGCAGGTTCTTAATTCCACTTTCCACAGAGTTAAACACTTTTCACCTCATCGAGAAGCCTTGGCAGCCTTATTCAGCTAAATTCCACTATTTCATTTGTCTGCTAAGGCTTTGAAAGCTCTTAAAAGGTAAACTTTTCCATTATTGAAAAGATGGAGAGGATGACCTTTTCATCCCGCTGCCCTCTTTATGTCAAGATAACTAATGCAAATTGAAACAGTGAATTACCCTGTGAAAACATCATCTTAATGATAAAAACCAAGTTTTTTTTTTTGTTTTTCTCCCCTCACTTCTTTCCAAGAGAATAAATACTAGCAGAAATTCTCACAGGGGATGATTGGCACAGGAGGCAATACTATTCCTTGAGAGAAAAATACTGAACTGACATAGACATATTATTGCTCCAATAGTGGTGACAGGAGTTTAAATTCTCCTGAGGTTCCCCAATCCCAAACTGTGCTCATGAAGTACTTAAGCACTCCTCATGCCTGCTAAAGAGACAGAATTGGTAGGCTTCCCCACTACAACAGAGATGGATCTTGTCTTAAGGACAATCAGCCAGAAAGACACAGTAATGGAATCTGAATATCCTGATTATCAGTCTTGCACTTTAAGCACAACACATCTATCCTAAGCTTTATACCCTATGTGTTCTGATAGGCATAAAAAGTAACTATCAACACAGTCACTTTAGGAGTAACTGAACTCTACATGGTTCTGCCCCTATTCCTCTGTTAAAATAAAATAAATGTTTTGGAAAACGTTTTTGGGTGATCATTTGTAGTTCTATTTCAGCTGACCAAAGTTACCAAAGAGAAATAGGAAGAAAATGGAGGATAAGTGATACTTCAAACCAACAGCAATTATTTTATTATTATTATTATTTTAACACACATTTTATTTTTAAACTCTAAATCAATGGAAGTGATAGTCTATCCATGAGTACATTGCTTTCCAAATGTGAACCTTGGATGAAACCTGTCAAAGGATTGATTCAAGCAGTGTTAAACATCATTTTCTGAAGAAAAAGTCTTTGTTGTTCAGATCTATTAAAGAAGATTATGAACCTGACTTGTGTAGCAAAAGGTAATGTTTTGGCAAAGTCAAGAAGAAAAGATAACTCTTTCTTAAATATATGCTATTTGTTACGACAAATCCAAGTACATTTTTAAGTCACAGACACCAGAATTATACAGGTTGGAAAACTGTTCTTACTGTCTTGTTTTTCAGCAGATTGTACCAATATATGGAAAGAATGATGGCACGAATTTATATAACAGGAAAATGTGAGAGCTATCAATTGCATTTGACTGTAGTGCTTGATTTTTGTTTGTCCACCAGTTGTAGTAAAATGAAGACTTTCTACTGGTTTCTTTGGGAACACAAAGCTAAACTGACTTCAGTATTGAAAGCATCATGGTTAGAAAAAAAAAAAAAAGGTTCCTACAAAATTTTTATAGTCCCTATTACCTCCAATAATTGCAGAGTCACTTCTGATTGCATTAGCTAAGGGTTTTCCCTCATCTATTGGTCCAGAGTGATCTGCAGCAGAAAAAAAAAAGAAAGAAAATGACAGACAAATAGAGAAGGGTCTTCAAGAAATTCTCACAAGGTTACAAGCTCGTTTACAAAGTGGTACAGAGGCAGCAGTGTGGGTCAGTAAGCATGCAAAGAAAAACAGTGATGTAGGTGACACTTTGCAGAGATAAAAAGAGAAAGTAAACATTCAGATGAATAGATAAGGGCTAGAGAAATGGAAGTAAGTACATATGAAAGAGAATTGTTTTCAAACTACCCCTGAGATATTAACCCACATGGAAAAATAAGAAGCCAATTGTGATTCAGGTCATGAGTGTTGTATTTAGATTTTGCTTCAGAGATCAGAGGAAGTGATAACCATATGCTACCTGCAAATGAATGGGTTGTTTCACTTGATGTTGAGTCAGCTCCAGCCAAAGTACCACAGTTGGATTCAGTGAAATGTCCCTTTACAATGACAGGGGCTGAGCTGCTGTGGTGCAGTGCAGCCTTCAAAGGAGCAATGTGGTTGAACTGCACTGAAGAGAGACATCCAACGAACCCCTGAGAGTTTGCCTTCATAGTCTCCTCATCTACGTCGCTGTTCTCTGCTAATCAAAAGGAGCAGAACACAATTAATCATAGTACACATGTACAAAATAAAGCGACAGAAGAATAAATGAATAATTAACCTGTGTTCCTCTGAGCATATTTGAGTTGCAGCAACATATGTAGATGCACTGAATCCCTTTCTTGCCTGTCTTTAATGAAAAGACAGTGAGATACATTCAACCTCTTTTTTTTTTTTTTTTTCTTTTTTCCAGATGATATTTGCTAATTAGCTAAGGGATATGTTTTTAAATCACAATAGCAAGTTCCAAAGCAAAAACTTTCTAACGTAACTAAAATATTTAAATCGAAATACAACACTTTTTCATTCTGCAAAAGAATGAGGGTACAGCATGTATCCTTCAAACCAACATTTTATTAGATGCCCTCATAAGGAACATATTCCTTCCACAGATTCATATACCTACTGTCATCATGATCAAGTCTATCAAAACAACAACTCTTTGAAGATCTCAGATTCTGAAAATCCATCAAGATATTTTCTGTGAAATTCTAAAAAATGATTAGTGTTCCAATTTACTACACATTTTAAAATATGATACCATAATTTTTCCCAAAAAGGAAAATTTATCTCCTCACCTTATTCTCTAGAGCTACCTTTCTGAATGCATGTACACAGCGTGGCAGAACTCTGTTTATTCTCCAGGTAATGCTCACTAATGCACTACTTTTGATGTGGAAAACAGACTGTTTATTATTTACTCTGGTAGTTCTAATTTAAGCAAAGGATCTGGAAACACTAGGTGTTCAAAGTGGACTCACAACGCAAGTCAATTTTCAAGTTTTTGAAAATAAAATGGGAATTTCATCTCATTCATTTCCACCTCCAGCATACCCTAGAACCCATGAGTGAACTTGTGATCTTTACAGTGGCTACCATGACAATTTCAAGCACCAACATACAGTGTACTCCTCAGTAAAATGTATTAAATTAATATTAAAAAATTGGTTAATGTGTTTGGGTAGAACGTTGCAAAATGGCACAGCAGTGTTTTCCTCATCTACTCTCTGCTTATTGCAATGATATATTATTAGATAGGGTGTCAGCCAAAAGTCTGCTCCCCTACACCGATGGAGTACATAAAAAGTTGGCTGTCTAACTGCCTCTTTTCTCTTTGCATCTGTTTGTGATGTTTGCCTCTGCACTGAAGGATCTGCTAGGACTGGATGTTTTAAGAAAAAGATTAACATTGAGGTGGCAAGTAAACATAGTACCAAACCCCCTGCAATAAAAATATATACCTCTAACTACAAGAAGGGTTGAAAACCTCACGAGTAGAGTGGTTTGTATTATTTTTTAGTTTTGTACACAGATCATTTATTAAATATTGTATGTGTATAATGTAAAAAGAAATTAGATGTTTTAAACCCTTTCAGTTCACTTGACTCCTTAATTAGAAAATACTGCTGTGATAAAGTAAAACTTTTTATTAGATCAAGCAATCTTGATGATAAAAGTTTAGAGAAGACGACCATTCTCAACTTTAGTGCTAAAGTAAAAAATTGACTGAAATGACACATATAAAACACAAATTGTTTATTGGAGATTGTATATAGTAGTAAACTGTAGTTATGCATCCTTAAGTATCTTTATAGCAATTTGTTTGCTAAATATACTCAAGTTTTTTCACCAGAGACAAATTACTCCACCAATATTTTTTTTTTTATTAAAGAAGGAAAAAAACCAAACCCACAAAAAAAACCCCTCAAAAGATAAACAGAAACTCAACAACTCTTGAATTCTGCTTCAGCCATCTATCCTCTGTGAAACAGTCAAGCAGAAAGTCAGCTGAGATACAGCTCATATCAGAACTTTTTAAGACAAGACCTGTCTTTTCCACGGGGCTGCTCTCCAGTGTCTCATCTCCCTGTCTGAAGGTACATCCAGAGTTGCCCCATCTCAGGTGCAGAATCCAGCACTTGTCTTTGTTGAACTCCGTGAACAGCTGGTGATTGCCCAGCCCCTTAATTTATCAAGATCCCTCTGCAAGGCCTCTCCGTCTTTGAGGAGATCAACAGCTCTTCCCAGTTCAGTATCATCAGCAAAATTAGTGCTCCTTTAAGTCCTGCATCCAATCATTTACGAAGCTGTTGAGGATCACTGGGCCTGATGTGGAGCCCTGCGGGACCCCACTAGTGACCAGCCAGTTTTACCCGAAGCATCCTGTGAGAGACAGTGTCAAAATCTTTACTGAAATCCAGAGAGATTACGTCAACTGGCTTCCCTTGATCAGCTGGGTGGGTTTCGTTGTCATTAAAGGAAATTAAGCCTGACAAGCAGGACTCTCCCCTCAGGAAGCCGTGCTGGCTGTGACTGATGACTGCATCGTCCTTCAGGTGTTTTTCAATACCTGCTAGAATAATCTTCTCCATAATTTTATCAGGCACTGAAGTGAGACTGACAGGCCTGTATTTTCCAGGGTCAATCTTCTTGACCTTCTTGAAAATCAGGACAACACTAGACATGTTCCTGTCAGCTGGAATCTCTCCAGATTCCCAAAGTCATTCAAAAATCACTGAGAAAAAAAATCATTATAAATACCTGATACATTTTTATCATCAATTTCTGGGGTCAGGAAATACTTTTTTTTTAATTATTTTGAATTTCAGCCAGTATTGTTTTAGAGTTATGCTTAAATGATCATTATTTTTCCATTCTCTGTGCATGCCTACGTACCAATTCCTTTCTGGACTGTAAGTTCTATAAATAAAATCTACATTCCAAAAGCTTGTATTTCTGTTTTTCAGAATCAAAACCCACAACCACCCATTTGATGGACAAAGAATTGACTGGAGCACCTTATCTAAACAGTTGCACCCAACATCTCAGTGTCTAAATGGAGATTGGTAACAGGTGGTGTTTCTTTGGGGTCCACAGCAGCACTGTTACTATTCAATATCCTTATTAATCCACATCAAGAGTAGGGTTGAGTGTGTCCTAAAAAAGTCTGTGGATGACACTGAGTGGTGCAGCTGACACATTTGAATGCCACCCAGAAGGGCCTTGACAGTCTTGAGGATTGGGACCATGTGAGCATCATGAAATTCCACCAGACCAAGTGCAGGGTTCTGCACCTGGGTCTCGACAATCCCTAAAATCAGTACAGACTGGGGGGGTCTGACACTCCCCCCTTGTCATGATCCAGTTATTCTAGAGATGCTTCTGCCTGAATTAAGGTGCAAACCAGATCACATGTCACAGTCATTAGTGGTTTTTATTTAACAGTAAGTGTGAGGTAGAGATAGAAAGAAATAGGAAAGAAAGAGAAAGGGGGAGAGAAAGAGTGTGACAGAGAGACAGATTTATCACCACTCTGTGGATTCCAATGGTGTCCTATTGATCTTCTTCTGGATGATGAGAGTCCCAGTCTTGTCAAAGTGGTGGTCACAGTCTGGATCCATCAAGGGAGACCCAGGGAGGTGAGAGAAGAAGACTCAGTGAGGGAAGTCCAGGGTGCTGAGGGAAGATCTGTGTGAGGGAAGAAGCCCATCTGGTGGAGGAAGAAGTCCATGGTTTTAAGGGAAGTCCCATGTGTGTGAAGTCCAGGGTGGTGAAGGAAGAACTCCAAGTGTGTTGAGTGATGTCTGTGCTGTCTTTTATTTGGCTTAGGCTAGGTATAAACACCCCCACACAAAACACCCCACCTTGGGGTGGGGAGTTTTACAGTGGATGATGAAATACTGGATCACGGGATATTTTGTGACTTCTAAGACCTTACAGCTGCTTCCAGTGTCCATTATGGCAGATGTTAATATCTTCAGGCCATCTGTGAATTGTCCTGATGCTTCCCCAGAGGGGACTTATCACAGCCGAATCATTTGTGTAGGGACAAAGAAACAGGATTTGCCTCTTTCCTCATCTTACCCAGCTTGTTGCCTGAGGTGGGTGTGCACACCCTCGGCACCTGGGTGGTTTCTTTGCCCATCAGAAGCTTTTAGCTTGGTTGTCTGAGCCATCAGTATTCCAGTCTTTCACACTTGTGGACACATTCTTCTCTTGGGATAACTCGAGAACAGTACCGCCTTATCAGGAGCTCCTGTCACAGTCCAAATTATTTGACATATTCAGGCAGAGGGGGGGGGCTTTGTTGTGCAGCTGCCTCTTTTGCACAGTTTGCTACAGTGGACAAAAGTCTTTCAGTGATGTTTAAGCCATAAACCCTTTCAGTGTCTCACAGTCCTCTGCTCCGCTCTTGTGAGACCCCACCAGAAGCACTGTGTCCAGTTCTGGGGTTCCCAGCAAGAGATGGGCATGACCCTGTTGGAGCTGGTACAGAGGAGAGCCACAGAAATGGTCAGAGGGCAGCAATACTTCTCCTATGGAGAAAGGCTGAGAAAATTGGGGCTGTTGATCATGGAGAAGAAAAGGGCCCAGGGAGACCTTACAGCAGCCCTCCCCTTCCCAAAGGAGGCCTACAAGAGAGCTGCAGAGAATTCTCACACAGGGATAGGACAGAGGGCAATGGCTTTAAACTGAAAAATGGTGGGTTTAGATTCAACATGAAGAAGAAATGCTTTACTATAAGGTTGGTGAGGCACTGGAACAGGATGCCCAGAAAAGTTGTAGATGCCCCATCTCTGGAAGTGTTCAAGGCCGGGTTGAATGGGGTTTTGAGTAACCTGGTCTAGTGAAAGATGTTGCTGCCCATAGCACAGAGGGTAAAAATAGATTATATTTTAAGGGTCTTTCAACTCAAATGATTCTGTATTTCTATGACCTTACACTGCAGCCTGTTAAATTAATTGCACTGGAAACACCACATTCAAATCTTTCTCAATTAATCCCCTTGCCTATCTATTTTTCAAAACTACTGTAGGTCAGAAATCATCTTAATTATGCTTCTCTGTTGTGAAATTGCACTGAAGATTTCATTTAGTCCTTTTTTTTTCTAGATGAGATTACATCAGGAGAGTGTGTACTTAGAACTGATTTTTGTGTGTATTTGTATGTGTATGTATGCACATCCATGTCTTACAGAAAGAGTTAATCTTCAATTTTTCCTCGGTATGAAGTAGAAAAATCAATTCATATACATTTTTATTTGGATTTACATTCTCTGAATGGAAATAGATGTCAGACAGAAACTGGGAGAGACTTACTGCCTGCCATCCGGTGGCATGATGGGCTATTTCAGATAATGTTTTGCTTCTCAGTAGAAGATCATTTTGGAAAACATAAGCATTTTTTACTATCAGGAGAGTATCTCTGAGTGTATTACCATGGCAGAAACACTGATTTATCAAAGCACTTATACTATTCCCACAGGTACTATACGAAAAATGGCAGATTTACATGGATCTTGGAGCAGCACCTCTATTCCACAGTAATAAAATTCCTCTAAATAAAAACATATGCAACTGAATGTGAAGAAAAAAACCTTCTTCAATGTTCTGGTTTAAGGTAGGTCTTACATAAAAGCATATAAATGGTTCCTATAAGCTTAGGGGAGAGCAAGGCGAATTAATCAATTGTCTATACTAAGTACAGAAGAAAACCCAATGTCTTCCAAGTCACATATCACATACTTCTTACAAGGAAAGCCTAAGGGAGCTGGGCCTGTTTAGACTCCAGAAGAGATGAATGGAGGGTGTCAGGAGGATGGACCAGGCCCTGCTCAGTGGTGCTGAGCAACAAGGCAAGAGGCAATGGCCAGAAACTGATGCCCAGGAAGTTCCACCTGAATATGAAGAAGAACTTCTTTACAGTGCAGGTGACCAAGAACTGGAATAGATTACCCAGGGAGGGAGTGTCCCTCACTGAGGTTATTCAAGAACTGCCTGAACACAATCCTGTGCCATATGCTCTGGGAGCAGTTTAGTGGTTGAATGTTCAAGTACCAACAAGATGGAGAGGGAGGAATTATCCTTACTAAATTTTGTTTTGGAATATGGTTCATAATTCCTGTTAAAAATTGTGTTTATTAAAAATAGATAGAATTGTTTCTAGTAATAGTGATAACCTGAGTGTTACATAAAATCATAAACATTTAAGACCTATAAGCTCTGAGCAACCCTGGTCTAGTGGGACGTGGCCCTGCCCACGACGGGGGAGTTGGAGTGAGGTTGTCTTTATGGTTCCTTCCAACCCAGGACATCCTATTATTCTATGATTTTATGATCCTGGGCTTCATCAAAAGCAGCGTGGCCAGCAGGTCGAGTGAGGTGACCCTGCCTCTCTGCTCTGGTGAGACTCCTCCTGGAGTACAGCACCCAGCTCTGGGGTCCCTGGCACAGGAAAGACGAGCACTTGTTAGAGTGAGTCTAGAGGAGGACCATGAAGATGATGAAAGGACTGGAGAACCTCTCCCATGGGGAAAGACTGAGAGAGTTAGGCTGTTCACCCTGAAGAAGAGGAGGCTCCAGGGTGACCTTACAGCACCCTTCCACCAAAGGAAGCCTCAAGAAAGCAGAGAGTGATTTTTTACGTGGACATGTAGTAATAGAACAGAGGGGCTTTAAACTGAACAGTTGTGGATTTAGATTGGAAACCAGGAAGAAATTCCTTACTGGGTGGGTGAGAGACACTGGAACAGGTTGTCCAGAGAAGCAGTGGATGTCCTCTCGTTGAAGGTGTTCATGGTCAGTGGATGGGGCTTTGAAGGACCTGGTCTAGGGGAAGCTGACCCTGCCCACAGCAGGGGTGTTGGAACTGGATGATCTTTAAGGTCCTCTTCCACCCAAACCTATGATTCTATGAAATTGCTTTAGGGGAATGAATAATATCCTTTAAATTTGTACCAGCATCAAATTTTCCTCTATCGCAGAGTTTTCCCAGTGTGAAAGACATGAAAATAATAATATCCTGAGAAATTTAGTCCAGGTTATTTCTGTTTTCTTTAAAGAACGTTAACAAAATCGTAACTGTAGATTGGTAAATTCCATTCTAATCATTTTTACAGAGAAACAGACATATCTTGAAGAATCATCACTAGACAAAATATTTTGCCATAACTTAACTTGACTTTAAAAGAACATTGAACAAAGACTTGACTTACCATGTTCTTAACTGTGTGCATCATAATCTAATCACGGGAAGTTTTTCAAGTATGTTATGTGATTAACAGTATTCTACCATCTTTGTGTGTGATTTCAACGTGATTTATTTTCTCTTCAGAACAGAAAAAATGAGGTATTTCATTATGCTTGATTGCCAAACGAGAGAGAGGGAGAAGTGTACAATCATCTTGTACTTGATCACCTTCTCAGGAAGCACTTACCCATGATTATATCTGTATTTCAACAGAACTGAGGTTTCTACATTGATTGTTATTCTGTCTCTAAATAAATCCATGACAACAAATGTCTTTCAATGAGATTAGAGTTATTTTCTGTGCCCCATGATGACATTTTGATCCATGTCTCAGAAAACACTGTAGTGTTCCACTTACCTAAAATCTTGCCAAGAGTGAGAGACTTGATTGCATTGAATTCTGTGCCTGAAGACAGAATAAACTTCATTCTTTCCTTCTGGTTTATCTGTAGAGTGATAGAGTGATGAACAAAGTAGAATAAGGGATGAGATAGTAGTCAAGATTTTCAAAATATCAGGTAAGATCAAGGTTAAAAATAAAAGGATCTGAGGAAGGTATTTGTTAGTTATAGCATAAAAACTCATAAAGGAATAGATTTTAGTTTCCTCAGATCACTGGTACCTCCCAAGCACTCAATTTAATAAGCCTTTATTTATCTTATTAAAAAGATTATTTTATTTTATTATTATTATTTATTATTATTTCATTAAAAAGATTATGATTATTATTTTAAAAAGATTTTTCTGATTCCTTCTTTTTCATCTATAAGATGAATGATAATAGTAAACCTTGAAAAATATGAAAAAGTTCTTTCCATTAAAAAAGATACTCAGTATTAAATTTATAAAGATTAAATGTTATATTGCAAATACTCTGCATCCCAGGGTACCTCTAGAACTACTTAAAGCCAAGTAGTATTTCATAATTAAAAATAGCCTCAAAATACAAAATTGTAATTTAGTAATTGTAAATTGTAATTGTAAATACTAGGATATCCAGGTTTTTAAAATTTCTATTAAAAAAACCAACACTTTTTTGCATGTTAGTAGGTATCAATAGAAAAATAAATATTTCTTTTTTATCACAAAAAATATTAAAAAGTATATTCTCCTTCATAGCCACATTCCTTTGATGATGTAAAAGAGACCACAGAAAATTTTACAAAAGACTACCTGGGTGACAATGTAGTTGTACTGAAGTTAAATGCAGAATTTGAATCAAAAAAGCAAAATGCAAAACCCAAAGCAAACAATAGCAGTCACACGTATTTAACAAATTTTGAAAGTTTAACCATCAAGCAATTAATTGCATTTTCATATAAAATTATGAGGCAATTTTAGCCTTCTGAAGTAGACAAGATTAACATGAAAGATATTGGCTGACATAAATTTTCACTGTGCATCATGAGATTGTTAAGCTTCACCTTGCTTAACTGAAATATTGAAACACTTTGTTTGGGGCTAACTGCCTTGTTGCAACTTTGCATTTTCTGCTTTATGATGATCAACCTTTTGTTTTGGTTTGGTTTGGTTTGGTTTTTTTCCTGAGTTACCTCTACAAAGAGCATTTCCTCCTCTCTGTTAATCTTCACGTGTTGCAGTTGTCCATCAGCCATGCTTTTGAAACTGATGCTGAAAACATCAGGGCCTTGATGGCTGTCTAGCTTGTACCGAATCTGTAAACTCCCTGAAGGGACAGATAGAGCAGAAGGTGTGGTAAAGGACAGCTGCAGGTGGACTACAACGTTCTGCTCATCCTCTGGAAATCAAGATCCATGTCAGACCCAGGCCAGTCATGAGCAAAGCATGTTCCACCTCACGTGGTGGGGATGATACTACAGTTATTTTACATCCAAATATGTACCTGGGATAGCACAGAACCTTCTGTGAGCATAAAACCACTGTGACTGCGAGGAGTCTTTTATAGACCCAGAGATGTAATTCAGTCTGTGGAGGTTTCTTATTTAAAAAAAAAAAAAAAAAACAAACCACAATTATTTAGATTTAGAAGAAAGAATGGAAAGGAAAAATCCAACTAACATTTAATGTTCAGCTTAACTGAACATTACACATAAAAATACACATAATTTAACTGTTACGTGTATTTTCACAGGTGTGTATACATATATATTTTCATTAGTATTTAAGTAGTTTATGAAATCAGATGAATGAAATGACCTCTGATTAATGTGGGGAATGGATATTGCACTTTCAAAAACTATTTAATTATTTATTTTTAGGATGGCAATTATTAGGGCTCATGAGTAGCACGCGGCTCAGATAAATTTTTGATTTTCATTTCAAAACTTCCAAAACCCCAAAAAATTTCCAAAGGACTTTCAGAAATAAGTATTTTCGACAACACCATAAAAGAACTGCAGCAGAAGTTGAAACTACAGTAGGAGGAATGTTTTCACGTGGAAAGAATCTTTCTTGACGCAGGAGAAAACGCAAAAAATTCCGTCTAAAAGCAGCGACATGACAATAAACAGTTCTTGTTTCAGGTGTGGAGATCAGAGGGAGTGTGGGCTGACAGTTGTGATGTTCATTGGTGTCCCCAGACAGCCGACCCGAACACTCACCGTTCCTGGTGAGGATGACCGAGAGGTACTCCTTGTAGAAGGAGCTGACGTACAGCAGCAGGCTCGGTGTCCGTGTTGTCCGAAAGGCAAACGTGATTGCTTCCCTGTTCAGTGTCATGTCAGCATAGAAAGATGACGCGTGAGAACTGGAATTTTTAGCCAGCGTGTAGTATTCCTGGAAGTTGTAGGTCACGGAAGCGCCAGTCCCAAAATAGGCAGAGATCTCTGAAACAAAAAGTGATTAACTATTTAACTTTCATGCACAATAATATTACAGCTTTTCCTTTTCTTTTTCTTTCTGCTAGAGAATGAAATAAAATGCTTTCTTGACTATAGTAACAAAGATAAAAAAATATAAATGGACCAACCCTTCAGAACTACAGAGAAACATAAGACCCAACCCCAGCTAGATCAAAAGTTCATTTAGATGTGTGTCTTAAATATCTGTTTCATGAAGAAGTGCAGCTTTTTTGTCTATTATTTGTCTAGTGTTCATCCTAGTCCTCAAGCCCAAGATATTATGGCTTATATGTATACTGCTCCTAAAAAGAAAAGGGCTCAGCAATTTGAACCCTAACAGGTAGATTACACTTGGCCACACCCGAAACACGTGTGTGGGAAAAAGAGACTGGTCAGGTGGGAAAGAGTAAAGGAAAATACCAGCTAGGTTATGATCTTCTTATGGATGGTGGTGGACAGGGAAGGATGTCCCACAGCTGCCTTATTTTTGTGGTGGCAGTGATGTCTGGGCAGGTGTTCTGCTCAGTAATTGAGAGGGACATGCTGTTGTGGCATATGAGCTGCTTAGTGCTTTGCAGAATGCACTTAAAACATGGAGGAAGCAAGCAATTTTTAGCAAAGCTGAATTACAGGCAAACACCAAAAGTTCTAGACAAGCTTCCACTTTTAAGTTCAAACCTGATGGATTGTGATCATCTCACAGTATGATGCCTTCACCAAGAAACTACTTTAAGGTGGCTGGAAAAATGGGCTCAGTTTCTTGCTTTGTTCTCCAAATTTAGTCCTAGTTTTGAGATTAATGTTTGAAAGACATCAAATGTTTTACCATGCAGTTGCTAGATTTACTATACAATCAAAGGAGTTGCATGAAAATGATGATCCTCTCAGGTTTCCTGCTGAAATATTGTATGTTGTAAGTTAACTCTGGAAGAACAATGTCTAGCAAAACTTACAGATATTGAAAAAAATTAACATAATATTTATCTACATTATGTAAACCAAATATTTTGCAAGCATTTAAACATATCTTCAAAGGGCTATAGAGATCTTGATCTGAACTGCACAGTCCCATTTTCAATAGTTGATAAAGCTAAAAGACATGCTTGCCTTTCTTACAGAACGGACCAGCATAGGCAGAGAAAGTGCAGTCACAGGAGAATCCACTGTATTTCTCTCTACATTTTCCACCATTATGACACAGGTTACCATAGCTGCTACAATGTCCAGGACAGCCTGGTTCAACTCCTGGTGTAATCTTTGCTCTCTCTTCCAGATCAAGGGCCATTCCATTCAACTGTAATGATCTAATGCATCCCAAAAATCCTTTCTGCCTGGATGCTGTTCCCCCTGAAAATAAATTCATAACAGCTTTTAAAACTTTAAAAATTGATGTGCAAAAGCTTCTTTATGTTTTACAGCCTCTGAATGGCATATTATGACTTTCCAAGATACAAGCCTATGCATGTGAAAATATTTCTAAGTAGCTTTAAAAGCATATCTGATTTGGGTTTTGGTGGTTTTTTTTGGGTTTTTTTTTCCCAAGTAATTACAGTGAGCACTTGAAAATTTAATGAGAAACAAGAACATTTTACAGTAAGATAGCAAGCAATGAAACACACTTCTATAAATTCACAAATGAGTATGGTCTAAAAAGTATGCTTTTTTTTTTTCTTCTTTTAGGTTTTATTTTGAGGAGAGGAGAGGAGAGAAGAGGAGAGGGAGAGGAGAGGGAGAGGAAAGGAGAGGAGAGAATTGTATATTCCAACACAATTATTCACATGAACACTATCTGAATAAAACAACACAGACAACTTGCAAGAGCTTTTATAGTCAGCTCTATATATAAAAGAGACGGACGTGTATCAGTTAAATTTGTCAAATTATTTGACTAAAATAATCACTTCAGTCAATGGTCAATTACTTCCTAAAAAGTTGTCAGAATGTTCAACTGCTAATACAGTATAATGTAGTATTAGATTGTTTTGGGAGCAAGGGTTAGAAGGACTAGAGACCAACACATCATCGAAATATTTAGAGAAAGTGTTCAGAGTTGATAGCACCATCTTCTACCCTTGATGTCTTTTGGGGCACAGGTCAGAATTCTGATCAGAGCACACAAGACTTTCCTGTCCATTTAATTTCTCCTAAGGATTCACAGTTTTTGTAGCTGCAGTTTTAACACCACCAGTCACCTTCTGTGCATTCCTCCTCAACACACAGCAAATAAAACTTATGTTATTTTAGTATGACTTTCTCACAGCAGATCTAAACAAAAAGCAGAACCAACTTTACATGCTCCTATACTGCACACCATACATATACATCAGAAACTCATGAATTCGTAATAAGGCAATATTAGGCAAAGAACACTACCATGTATATAACAAATACCTCTATATAGCTTTTTGCAATAACTAAAAACAAAAAAATTAATTCTTTTTTTTACTCCTTTTCTTCCTTTCCAGCATTTTATTTAAATCCCTTAGTGTCATATATCAACATAAGAAGTTGTGGATGAAGACAGACAACAGAATTTCCTTAAAATTATAGAAATGGCACATTTTCCGTCAGCAGATGACATCATCTCAAAAGGTGGTGCAAACCTGGGCCCTTGGATTGTCCTTCAAAAAAACGCTCAAAGCAAGTAAACTCCCTTTGAAATCCTGTCCAGCAGTAACTATTGGCTAAGGCACTCAAACTGTAATCTCAAAACAGTGCAACATCCCCATGGACTTTTCACAAAGGCTCTCGTGCCATCACACGAATTGTTTTCAAGACACCCGTTTGCCGTCTGCTTTCCTTCCCCCTGCCCCCTGGCCTTTTCGTATGTTTGTGATGATAATTAGGAAATATCCAGTGGAGTGCCTACCTACAAAGAGCTGGCTGTTGAGCTGCAGGCGAATGTGTCCGTCGGGTGGAGCGCTGTGAGACCTCTGAGGGAGCCGGTCTATTTGCAGGGATGCCTCTTTGACATTCCGTTCAGCCTTCACATAGTGCCACTGGTTGTCGTTTAAGGGAGTGGGTGATTGCACTGTGACCTCAGTAGGCCCATTTCCAACATCAAATGAAAAGATCACCTCGGATGGAGCTAGAAAGGGGATAGTAATAATGGGCTTTTAGACTATTTCGTAGTTATTTGGGTCAGAAAATCACTAAGCAGCAGAACAACTTACTTTAAGGCCTATCCGAGTATTTCGTGGGGTAGGACTGTTTTAGAGGAAAAGTTTACTTTGGGGGCCTACAGTTCACTCTTCACACTCACTGACATTGAGAGCAGTGATTTATCCACAGCATGGAAATTAATCTGTTTTTTAGGCCCCTAGAGAGAAGAGCAGTCAGGAAGCAGTAAAATGTGCCAGCTTCACTATTTTTTCAGTTTGGAGAAAATGTATGTATCTCTTGATTACCTGTTAACTGATTGCCATTGTTAATTATATTTAAATTATCACCACTGTGATCCATCCAGCATCTTCTACTGTCTATTTGCTTTTGTTATTTATTCACACAGTCTCTACAAATATCAGGGGCCAAATTTTTGTGGTGTTTATAAGACTATGCATACAGTGATTTAAATTGAATCTTTCTCTAAGCAACGTTCACATTACACAGTTTTATAGTTTGCTTAGAAAATCGCAACTGAATCTTTGCAGGTCAAAATAACAAGATGAGGAATATGCCAGAAACTGAAGAACAGAAACTTGTGAATATTCTCTCAAAAACTTTTTCTTTCACATGACCAAGGATAATTATGTATAAACCCCAGTAATCTCTAAACAAGGGATTGGCATAATTTTGAATTATTAAGGATTTCATTAGAGGATTATAGGTCTGAGAAGATTCCATGAATCCTAAAAAAAAGGTTTCCATTTAGAACATTGAATTCTGATAGAAAAGCAAAATAGAAGTAGTCAAGGGAAACAGACCAGCTTCAGACAACATTTTAAAGAGAAATTCACTGAATTAGAACAAAACATTCAATAAAATATTTTTATTTTCTTTTCAGCTTTTAAACATAGATTAGACCTTTTATAACATTTAGATCCACTTTGGCCAACCTTTAGACTGAGTAATGCCACATGTTTGCAATCCCTTAAGCCCTGAATCTTGTTGTTATAAAGTATTTTTCTATAACAGATGAACCTGAGAGAGAAAAGTAAAATGATAAATACATAAACCATTTCATTTATCAAATAAAGCATAATGTGCAATTTTTAAACAGAAAGACTTTTGCAATAAATGAGCTTTTCTGCTTAAAAATCAACTGTTTTAAACAATAATATGAAATAATTGATGTCTAAAACCAGTTCTTTGGTAAAATGAATTTTAGGATAAATTTGTTTTATTCAAACAAAATTGAGAGCTCAGTCTCTC
Source organism: Myiozetetes cayanensis (assembly GCF_022539395.1). Classification (NCBI taxonomy): domain Eukaryota; kingdom Metazoa; phylum Chordata; class Aves; order Passeriformes; family Tyrannidae; genus Myiozetetes; species Myiozetetes cayanensis. Next base: position 169,405 of record NW_026087698.1, on the reverse strand, counting down.
TTTACTGAGGCATAAAAGAAAAGAAAACAAACAAACCAACCACACAGTAGGAGAACAAAAGCAACAGAAACTCCATGTGACTGGCTAAAGAGAATTTCTGCTGAATGTTACCTTCTGCAGGGAGGTCTTTGTAATCCTCTGGATGCTGTTGGAGTGAAGCCTGAAAACACAAATTCTGCTTTGAACTCACTGAATGTGCCTATTAAATAGCATATCAGAATCTGATAAATAATGTTACTGTTCAGATTTTAAAGGTAAGAAAACACACAATAAAGATTTTGAAACAACCACTGAAATAACGAATTCTGTTAGTAGCACTAAAAAAATTAATATAATCTTGAAAAAAAGGGAACTAATGGCAGAAGTTCCATAGAGGAAGGCACAAACAACAGAGATGACCATGTGGTCATACGTTGTAGTGTCTGAAGGCTAACAACAATATGTCAGAAAAAGTGAAAAATATAATCAACTTAACATTCTATAATATTTTAGGTGTTTCTTGCTAAAAGCAACTACACTGCAAATTTGAAAGAAATTTAGGATTTATAAGAGCTGTGATGAAAGCACCTGTGGAAAGTTTGCCACAGGGTGAGGAAGGATGTTGTCTGGGTTCCAGAATTTGTCATCTTGCAACAAAGGACAGAGGCAAAGAGCACTTTGGTCGTCTCTTGGGCAGCAGAAGAGGATGCATCTCGGAGTTCTAGTCTGACACAAAAGTACTTTTTGGGCCCTACCTACCCCGGTGTTACTCAAAAATTATGCAAGAAGCATTGCAGGGACTCCTGTGGTCCTGCTGCATTCAAACATAGGCAGAGCACAGCTATAGATTGGCAAAGTGGAGTGGAAGATGCGGTTGATGGCAATCAGAGAGAGTGGTTGGTGGCTAATTGTGGCTAAAATGATTAACAGGGAGCACAGCCATAGAGAACCATTGAGAGTTTTGAGTATGACCATCATATGCAGAAGCAGAAAGGGATTTTAAAGTAATATGCAACAGAATGCAAGGTCCAAGTGCTTTCCATAAAGGAAACAACAGAATTGCACCCATCCTGGACAAAAGGTTGCTACTTTGGGCAGACAAAGGCCATCAGCAGCTGCATATTGGACTCTTCTGAACTATTTCCAAAGCAACTGCAGAAGCCCAAGAAAATCAATACACCAGTGTTCCCAACCCTACTTTAAATTTCTGTTTAACTGATTGGAAATTAACCCTCACTAAGCATTCAGTGCAAAGTACTCAGACCTTTGTCTAGAGCATGTAAACTGTGGTCGTATAAGTATTTCATAGAGCATACTGTTCAGAACTGAATTGGCCTTGTTGCTTTCAATACCACTTCTTCTGCAGAAGATTACAGGAAATCAGGAAAAAACAGCTTTTTATAATTCAGTGAAAAGTCAAAAAAAAAAAAGAGATCAAGTATCATCTTCGAGACAATTCTCTTACTCTCTGTTTTAAGATACAGTTAAGATGCCACCTCCATTCTTACAACAGTGTTCTAGAATATGTACACAGACACACTGCAGTGTTTTTGACTTCAAAAAACCAAATAAACATCACTAAGCTTCACATTTCCTATTAAGATTCTTGTTCTGACCCTTTTTTTGTTTGCAAAGTTAGGCTTCAAATTCTAAAGATCCTTGCTTCATAAATAAAAGAATTAGATACAAAGTTTGAGATCAATAAAAGGTTAAGAAAAGTGTTCCTAGGTACTGAATGTCAAATGTTAATGGCAGAATGAGTTTTAAACGTTTTATTACATCATCGTCTCAAACAGTGACACCTGATATTTACATTATTGTTACTTATTGTTACACAAATGAAGGACATTAATTTATTAATGCAACAATGACTATAGGTTTGTAATTTGCATTCACATCTGTTATAAAGGAGTACATGATGATGAAATCTAAATGATCCTATACAATATGTAATGTTCAATGTTATTTTTTTTATTATTTTTTGAGAAAGGGACTTGTGATGGAAATGTATATTACTCATTTCTGATTGATATTTCCCTCAGTAAAAAACAGATAATTCTGGCTCCAGCACAAACAATTCTACCTATCAGTTAGCTATGGCATGTCTACTCAACAAATTAGTGTGTTTATGGAAGTGAAGGAGTATCTCTACATGCTGTACAATGAGATAACTTTGCTTTATAAATGTTGAAAATATAGATCATTTCAGCCCTTTGCTTGCTGTCATGCCTCACTACTCACAAGTCATATAATACCCATAATTATACAGCAGTTTGGATGCTTATGCACGGATGGGACAAGTGACATGAGTTGTCCATATTATTATAATATTATTCTGAAGAAAGACGTACGGTCTTTAGCCAAATGTCTGAATAAATTTAGTTCTCATGAGCCTTCCTTTAATGCCTCCATGATTTAAGTGTTTATTTTGAAAATGGAAAATCATTTGTCAGACAAGAACATCATCATTGCTTCAGAGAGCCTCCACTGAAGTGCTGACCCAGCCCGTTTTCTGTATTACATGGAGCTGAGATGATAATGCTGATCTCCTTTAAACTGTTCATGGAACTTTAACAGAAGGCAGTTCATACTCTTGGTAAACACGACAAAAACAATGTTGAAAACAGGGTAGTTTAAAATATAGCACTATCATTTGAGATAATGCAAAATAAGTGGATCAAACATTACACAATATTCTGTAAATGTACTACCAAGAGAAGAACACAGTAGGTGTTTCCCTGTTTGTTTCATTAACATAAGACATTAACGTGGATAAAAAGCCAAGCAAGCAGAAGATTTTACTTTTTGATGAAAAAATATTAAAGTTTCTATAGTAGTATTTTTGCAATATAACTTATGTATTTATTTTTACTCTTCTCTGGAAAATACTTGAATCTGATAACAAAATGGATATGTAAAAAATTGAGGAACTGTCTAAAGAACTCTCAGAGTGACCTGGCAAACATAAGACTTTTCAACTAATGGTGCATTTCAAATTAATCCAAAGCTTTATGAAACAGTGCTTCAACCTTTTAAATATTCTGCCTTTTAAATAAAACTAAAATATTCAGTCAACTTAGATAAAGGTTTCATTGCACGTTGATCGTCTTACTGGATTCAGTGGGATATTTGACTTTCTCATGCCACAAAAATTTACTTGTAAGTGGAAGTATAAGGATTTCGGTATGTACAAATAAAATTAAAAAAAAAAAAAAAAAAGAAAATAATCAGAAAGTGTGACTAGATTGGGATACTGTGCCACAGAAGGTCTGAGTCACACACTGTGGCCAAGTAAATCCTCCAGCAACCACATGCAATGCCTGGCTTGAAAATTTGGTGGGAGAGAATTTGGTGGCAGGGATGCAGTGAATGTGGGAAGCAGGAGCAGTCAGAGCACTCAGGGGCTGATTGCTGTGCCCTTAGACTAAGAAACCTCTGGGACAGAAAATGTCTTTGGTTGGGTACTTGAATTACACTGTCAGCACTGGAATTTTTTGCATAATGATGAAGATCTGGTAGTAGCAGTAGAAGTCATAAAGCCAGAGAACAGTTTCAAAATAAATAATTTCTAATTTAATTGAAATGAAAGCAATTATAATAATAACAACAACAACATTCACCAGCAGTCATGTTACTTACAGTATAACTCTATCCTTATGAAGTCTTGAATTCCCAGGTTCTCTAAAAACACTCCTGAGGAAGCAGTAGTTTTAAAGAAAAATGAGACATCTGCACTGAGCTCTCCGTGGAAGGTGGGGAAATGCAGGTAGGATGTCTCTGTGTTGAAGGAAGCTGAATTCCAAAATGTTCCTGGTTGTCAAAATGAAAGATTGATGGATATGGTGTTATCTAACATTGCCAGTATAAATTTTATAACCAACAAACAAAGGAAAGTGCCCAGGTCTAAGATGGGGCTGCAGTGTTAAGAGAGTCTGATATCCACAGAAGCTTCCTGGTTACTCTATAAAACAAACAGGGGTACTTGGAAACAGAAAAATTAGAGTAAAGGTGCTCAGTTCAGGCAGCCAAAAACCAATTAGTAGGAAACAAAAGAAATCACATCTCAGCTAGGAAGTCTGGTTATGGTCTGATGTATCCTTCCACAAAGTAAGCAAATACTGCAGATTTGAATGTAGTACTATCTTGCATTGCAAGAGTAGCAGCTGAGGAGTTGGGGTTGTCTGGCCTGGAGAAAAGAAGGCTCGGGGGAGACCTTATCACCCTCTACAGCTATCTGAAAGTGGTTTGTAGTGAGGTAGTTTTCAGTCTCTTCTCCCAGGTAACAAGTGACAGGGTGAGAGGAAATGGCCTCAATCTTAGATTATAGACTGCAAAAATTTTTTTCACTGAAAGGGTTGTAAAGCCTTGGAACAGATTTCCCAGGAAAGTGGTGGAGTCACCACGCATGGAAGTCTTCAGAAAGTGTGGGGATATGGCACCTGAGGCCATAGCTTAATTGTGAACCTGATGGTGAACATCACAGCTGGACTTGATGAACTCGAAGGTCTTTTCCTTGACAATTCTGTGATTAGCCAGGATATATGAAAACAAGGAGATTTTTTATGCATATTTTCTCACATAACAAGACAAGAGTGATATTATCACTGTAGTCCAGTGAAGTTTTACCAGATATCACAAAGAATGTAGGACACATATCCTAGTAATTACTGTAGAAGGTAATTAAAAAAATTACAAAGGTATCTTCTTCCTTAGTTGACCGCAATTTAGAAACCCATACACATTCTTACTTACATGATTAAGTCAGTTTTAATCAAAAAAAAGTTGCAAGATCAAGCATAGATATTTTTCCGTTTTGATTTATCTTCATGCTGGCATTCAATCATAATTTCCTAGATTTTTTTATTATTAAAAAGTTTATGTAAATTCTCTAAAACACCCTCCTCTAATAATTACATAATCTTTATTGAAGGTGTTCAGCTAGCAGTAGTTTGTTATTCTTCCTGAATTCTTACAGATGTATATATATATATATTAAGGCATATTACTTTTGAGATCAAATGTGTCACTCGACACCACCCTGCTGAATTGGTCAAGGCTGTTGCACATTCTCTTGGTAACGTTGTGATCTGGGTCTAAATGTTACAGAAAACCATAATTTTTACCACAACCACACTCAGTTTTTAGGGCGGGAAGGGGAAGAAAAAGCCGAAAAGGTTGAAAGTTTCTCATTTCTCCGCAAAACCAAATGCTGTGACACGGTGTACACGGGGGTCTAGTCCACAGCCCGGTGAAGTGATATCACAGCCCATTCCCTCACTCCTCCAGAATATTGCAGTCTCAGTGAGGGTCTGGATGCACGGCAGGATTTTCACAAGAGATCTGGCAAGTGCTCGCTGTGACTTTCCTGCCAGCTCTCACAAGTTAAAGCAGCCACCGGGACGACTTCTGCGCGGAAAGGTGGCTGTGAGCAGATGGCTCAGGCTGGGAGGGGAGAGCTCAGCTTTGCACCTCGCTCTCCTGCGCTGCCTGGCAGGCTCCTTGAAGTTATTACCCTCTGAAAAGCGCTGCCAGCCAAAGGCAGCAACCTTACGTGCTGGCACCAGTTTTAAGCCGCTGTTTTCCTCAGCTGTTTGGGGTCAAGGCTCCAGCAGAGCAAACTCCACCACAGTTGTGACTGGAGTATTCAGAGCCATTTAAAAATAATGGGCTGGCGCTTGTCAGTAATTCAAACACAATAGGAAGTTTAATACCAGTGATTTGTACAAAACTGGTACAACGTTGTTGGCAATTAGAAGAAAGATAATGGTGGTTGTAACAGTCCAGTAAAGGAATGATACAGTTAGCTTCAATGAAGCATTTGAGTGATCTCTGTAAACCAGAATGGAGTCCTTGGGGGAGGACAGGAGTAGGAAGTTTTATTTTCCCTCACTTAATTTACTGTGGGTTTAATATAGACCTAGGAAAATTATACCAAAAAGTGTCTTATGCTGTTGTAAATCAGCATTTTGGGGTTGTAAATCAGCAAATTGGGAAAAGAATCTCTTCTCTTTACGGTACCTGGCTCAGTCTTGTATTTAGTTTTCTGGAACTGCCAAACAACATGAGGTTAGGAAATCAACAACATTTAGCATTTTATCCAAGCAGTAAGACTGCAGTCTTCCTATGAGTAAAAAAAGAAGATCCTGTTTGCTGTACATGATACATCAGCATATCTATTTTGAAAAAAATTATTTCATTTTTTAGCATATATATCCTCATCTTACTGACTTGAAACCACAAAGAGAAAAAGGGGCAAACAAGAAGACGACAGATAAATTAGGCATTTTAATGCTACAACACAAGCATCTCTCAAAGTTCCAGGAGGGGTAGGGACTGTTGAGGTGAGAAAATAAAGATCTTGTGGCCCAAACAATACTTTTTGTACACAGCTTTTTTTTTTTTTTTTTTCTGATAGGTTTTCATCTCCTCCAAACAGAGAAAAGCTCTAAGTGGCATGACACAAATTACCTCCCATCTCGTACTGACAGAGCTAAGGCACGCTGCTGTTCATCTGGAGATGCCAGCTGTGTTCTCAGAGCAGCTGTAGGCTTTGTGGAGGTGACATTTAGCATGCCTTGCATCTTTCCCATATTCTCCTTCTTAGAGGGATTTTGTGGAACACTTGAAAGGTACCCAGAGAGCTTCCAGCAGAGTGTGCTCTTTCCTCTGAGAGTCAGCTCCTGGCCCCTGGTGCATCGTCAGGACCTTTGAATTTCACTGGAATGTCACTGTGATCAGATATGTGCACAGTAACAATAATAAAGAAGCTTACTGCTGTAGAAAAGGTGTTCATTGCAGATCCTACTAGTTTATTCTATCTACATTACTGGATTATCTAATCTTAGTTAAACCACCAGTAGATGATTGGGATTTTCCACATTGACTTTGGTTCCTTCCTCCCCATCTGGTCTCTTAAATTGACCTTTAAATTATGTGATCATTCATTATTTGAATTATAATGAGGTTTTTGTCTGCTTTTTTTGTTTGCATTTGGCACTGTTTTGTTGTGTGTGTGGAAATGTAAGGGAGTGCTTTGCTTTATTCCCGCACAGAACCAAGCAGGAAAGTCATCATCATCATGTATTACATGCTTTGGTTACATCTATTTCTTTTCATATTTGCCAAACAAAAATTTCCCTTCGTCCAGCACAGTAGAGAGGAGGCCAAAATTACTGAGAAGGGTGCAAAAAATTGCTTCTTCTAAAGGTTTCCTCCTGACTTCTGACCAGCTGGCAAGTGTTTACCTCTGAGAGTTTGTGAAATTAACTGACCCATCTGTATAACCACTTCCAGCTCCACTGCAGCTTATTGTAAGATCCATAGATTAAAAGACCAGAAGGGAGGACTGCAATTAAGTTCAACCTCTGATATGTCACGGATTGTATAAACTCCCTGAATCAATTCTTGTTTGAAGAAGAGCATTTATTCTAGGAAAAAGTACTCAATTAAATTAAAAACTGTTATTTGCAGAAAAGGCACAAATGTCCTTACTATCAATTTGTGAATATATATATATATATTTTCACACACACTCTGTCCATTGGCCTAGTTTAGAATCCCAACCACTGGATAATTTTCTGATTTTATCTCCTCCTTTCAAGAACATTATTTGCAATTTCTTCCTCCACAAAACTCCATTTAAGGTGAACATATCACCTCAGATTTTGTCCAAGCTCAACGAAGAGATTAAGAGGCTTTCACTAAAAACAGGTATCTCAACTTCTTTAACCTCACATTCTCTTTATATATTGCAAAATTGTAATCAGAGACTTGATTATGCAGGAAGCTGCAAAGAGGATCAAAATAATGTTGATTAGACTGACGTTAGGACATATATAAACTAATAACAACTAATAATGGAAAGCTAAATAAGAGGAAGAAATGAATACTTCTGCTATTAACAGTCAAAGGCATGCCCTGATTTCTCAGTCTACTGCAGAGAGATGAAATAGATTTTTTTCTTAACTTAGAAACCTACTGTGTTGCTTTAACTACAATATCACTTATGACTGGTTAATACAGTTAGTTGTTATTATATGCAAAGCTCACATTATTTGCTTTATTTTTTCATTTAAATGCCACACTGAAAACTCACGTTGAATGGATTATCTGCTTGCATTTACATCCTTATGCTGTCGTTTTGCAGTTGAATTTCTACATTTCCTTTATTTTTTCAATTCAATCAGGTATCAGATACTCCATCCAGACTTTACTGGAGTCTATGAGTCTCACCTCACCAGTATTGCCTTTATCTTTATTTAATATAAATGCATGCTGAACAATACATTATCTTTACACTGCATTGTACTATCCTTATTTATTCAGATCCACATCACCTATTTTATTTTGGGCACAAGAATCAGTCTGATGCTAACAGAGTATAACTACCCATTTAGTACATATAATTTTGGCCCATCAGCTTTCCTTCAGTGTTTTGGGTTTATTTGTATGTCCTGATACTGGAAATTTGTAGCAATAAATCAGACTATGTCCACTCAGTTCTTGTAATGGAAACAGCAACAAGAACCAAAAACACCCAACACAGAAGTTGTTTTTTTTAAATGTCTAATCATGCTAACTAACTCTATTAGAATTTAACCAACATCTGGCTTTTTCTTGAAAAATGACAGAAATAATGGAGACAACTCTTTCCTTTTTTTCATGAAGACCAGAGAATTTCTATCTCTTAATGCACCAAAGGCTTCTTTCATCCTCAGGTGCTTCAAAAACTTTTTCATTACCTTGTTCAGTTGATATACACTAATGTGAATCATCCATCATATTTAGATATATTTTTCAGTCTGATACCAGCAGTCCTGCCACGTAATTTATTAAACATATTGTATTGTACAGCAGAAAAGGGATTACAGAAATGACTCCCTAATGAATCAGTAACTTATTTAAAAGGTGACAGAATTGCAAGAGTGTTACTCATCTGTGTGGTGCCACCAAATCCTACTGACGAGGCCATATTCCTCTAAAATATCCTTACTACTTTCATTTAACATTAGCATGCTACAAATACAGTTTGCTGATGTTATCACAAATGTTGAGGAAAAAATCATTAATATCTGAATGTCATTTTTATAACTTTATAAGATAAACTATATTTGTATTGCTCTTGCTATTTTTCTCATAGAAGGCTACCCTTTCCTGCCTTGCTGTGCCAAATATGGCTTGTTTTTCTGTCCATATGTAGCATAATGAATTGAAGAGATCAATGTGTAAAACCTAAAACAAAGGAGCCAGATGCAGTAATGGAATGTTAAATAAAACAATGAAAATAAGAAATGTGCAATGACAATTAGGGCAACTTCTGCTGGACTGCATTCAAGTTATGACTCATGACTTTTCAGAAGTGCCTAAATAAGTAACTCTAACTTGGAAACTTAGTCAGGGGAGTGCTAGTCAGGGGAGTGCACGTTTTAGGACAATTGTCTAAGTAAATGTCCTGCAAGAAATAGATTATTGTTAAAATGGGAATTTGTGATCTTTTAGTTTTGAGTCATTTAACCTTCTCCCCTATGTTTTTACACGCTTTGCTAGTCAGTGATTCTGAAGAATTTATGTCTGTCAGATAGGAAAAAAACCTGTTCAATAAAGGATTTCCCCTGTGAAGTACAATTGTACATTTTAAGAGAGTGACATAAGCAAAAATAAGGAATAATCATTGTGGTGAGTACTCAAATCACACTGTGAATCCAAGAATATCTATTCCACCTTGCTTGACAACACTTCTGAAACATAAGTATTTGCTACAAGACCTTTTTTGCATTCTTCACTTATCCAAAGGTAAATGTGATTAAAAGTACGTTTAATTAGACCCTCAGGGGTGTCAGCAACCTCAAATTAGGGGAAAAAAATGTTAAAAATGATCGGCTTTCATCCTGCAACTTCAAATTGCTGCTAGAAGGACTGGTCTGGAAAGAGACTTTAGACTTACTTCATCAGTTTTGTCTAGTTCTATATTTAACATGTAGAACTCAGAAACTACTGCAAGTCATAGCTTTTTATATTTACTATAAAACTGAACATTAAAGAATATGTTCATTATAAAATCTACTGCTGATACACAAAGACCATTGGGAAAAAATCTAGTAAATCATACACTCAGTGTATTTATTGCAATATTCAATGCATAATTACATTACATAGGAGGAAATACATTAATATATTTTAACACAGTATAAATGTTACATATATATAATCTCTTATGTGTGACATATCACAGAATCAACCAGGCTGGAAAAGATCTCTGAGATCATTGAGTTCAACCTTTGACTGGAGACCACCCTGTCAACCAGACCATGGCACTGATGCCACATCCAGTGTTCCCTTAAACACCTCCAGGGATGGTGACTCCACAGCCTCCCTGGGCAGCCCTTTCCAACAACCCTTTCTGTGAAGAAATGTCCCCCCTGAAACTCCCCTGGTGCAGTTTGAGGTTGTTTTCTCTTGCCCTGTCACTGTTTGCCTGGAAGAAGAAGTCACCTGGAAGAAGAGAAAAACCCCCACCTGGCTCCCCCCTCCTGTCAGGAGTTTCAAAGAGTGCTGAGGTCTCCCCTGAGCCTCCTCTTCTCCAGGCTCAACAACCCCAGCTCCCTCAGTCTCTCCTCGTGGGAACTCACCCTCTAGACCTTTCACCAGCTTCATTGCCCTTCTCTGGACTATATTCTATATCATACTATTAAATATTTATAGAGTATGATCATTTCATAGAATGATTAATATATTATGTGTTATATATTATATATTATAAAAGAGACAAGTGACATAATATGTAACAAATTATATGAAAACTTGTATTTATATATTTTACTGTATATACTCATGTAATTCTTCTCAGCAGATTGCACTTTGTTTTTATGTCAAAATCCTATGATTTCAAATTTGCTTTTCCTTCAGAAATTCTGTGGTGTTTTCTCAGTTTTAGTCCTTACCTCCCTAAATACATCACCTCTTACCATCTTTATGATGTAATCGCAGAAAAGTTGCATTATTACTGCAGTTGCTAAATAATCAAAATCATTCCTCTTTTTCAAGATATTTGCTGCATTACCATTAATTATAATATTCTGAAGGCTTTTCACTGGGCTTATTTCAGCTAAAAAATCCTTCTTTTTGGAGTCAAATCCTTTAATGTTGTCTGACATTACAAAAATGTCTCTCTGACATGCAGACTCTGCCTTCTCGTGCTTGTTCTCGTGACACTTAAGGATTCTCCATCACAGCTTGTCTAGAAGCACTGTGATCGCTCATCATCGGTATGAAATCTCGCAGCAATTCAATCACTCAGACTAAGCAAACATCAAATGAAGTCAGGGAGGTCAATGGGTGTCAGAACTGTCTGTGGGCTTTAGTGATTACTCTGGGGGAGATAGCTGACTTCCCTGTTTAAAGGTTTGTCATGTTTGAGGTCAGGTTATGTAATTAATAGCAGCCGGGAACTTGCTGAGTAGCGGAACTCAAATTCCCCCAACCCATTAGTGCTACACAAGCTCTGAATGGTTTTCTTTTGTCGCTGTCCTTGTCCCTGGCTTCAGTCTCCCTGGCCACAGGGTAGGCCTGCTGCACCACAGGCTGTGTGAGTGTGGCCAGTCCATCGAGGGAGGTGGTTATTCCCCTCTGTCCAGCACTTGTGGAACACCCACACGTGGTACTTTTCAACTGGTGCTCATTTCCTAGTGTTCATAAGGGCCAAAGGAAAAACACAGAATCACATGATGGAGGAGGAAAAATCACATGACAAGTGAAAATAGTTATTTGCAATTATTTGAAACAACAGAGAAGGTAATGAAAACTCACAGAGCAGCATGTGATTTAGAGAAATTAGCCTTACTGAATATTGTGATAACTGTGTATCAAATACAGCCTATTCAACTCTCAACTGAGTTCTTTGGGGTGATCTATATAATTTCCTCTCCTAACTTTTGATTACAGCAGCAAACACAGAATTCTGTGTAATAGTTTACTACTGAACATAAACCAAACATGTTTTCTTTACCAATGAAGATGGAAATTGATGAAATCAGAAGTATCATCACAAATCTTTAATAAGGTATCAGTTTTGCTCCAGTCGTCACATTTCCTTTAAATTATTTCTTCACTCATGATACTTTTCCAGTTACAACATTTATGTATTCAGGCTGTAAAGCCTGAATTATTGTGTTAATTTATAAATCTGAAATTCTTATTTGGAGTTGAAATTTTGCTTATAGTTATTGCATACACTGGATTAATCTCCCACAGTATGATTTTCCCAGCTGCATAAATATTCATAATGTTTTGTGACGGAAGTATCCAGTGAGGGGTGTGCTCCCAAGGTATGGTAACCAGTTATGAATTCACCTTCATGTAATGCTTTACTCATAACTTCATTAATATTGCACAAAACCAAAATATCTGTTTGAAAACTATAATAACAACTTTGGTCTTCACTATTGATGTGTACAACGAAAAACACAGTTTTGCAATTCTCTCCTGGCTCACACTGGATTATGGCATTTCCTTTTCTAATTACAAAAAAAACTGGATGAAATTTTTACAGAAGTCTGTGTTAGGCTTTTCTAGCAAATAACATTTAAACTGTATTGCAGTCAGACTACACTGTTTAGAAAAACTCTGCATTTGTTACTTACTGTCACCACGACAAAGCAAAGGCCCCAGTTTGTAAGCTGCTTCAGAATTTGGTCTGTCAGTGTCTGTGATCACAATTTCAGTTACTGGTAGATGCTCCTTGTAGGAAAGGAAGCCAGTGTCATTAGTCCTGAAAAGGTAAAGTGAAAGCCACAGCTCTCCTAAATGTTTCCAATAAACATTTCGGCATCACTGACACATTGCTGGGGGAAAGGAAAGACGTTCCAAATTTAAAAGGGCTGCATAAATATATGTTTGAATAGAAATGTATGCTTTGGTATGGACACTGCGCTCATTTGACAGGACTGAAAGAATTGCATGGGAAGTGGGCAGTGTTGTGGCTGTGCTTGTTTGCATAAGCATGAGGAAAGTCTTCTTGACATAAATAGGTGCCCAACTGGCTGCCTAAGTTGATAAATTTGCTCATGTCAGTAACTTTAAGTTGCTGAGGACATATTATATTTATAACTGACTGCATCATCACTATGGACTATTTAATGGCTTAACACAATTTCCAATAAGTCTAACTGGGGTTTTTTTCTTCTTTTTTTTTTTTCACCCTGACAAAAGTTTAAAACATCAACAGAAATGTACAAAGTCATGCTGAGTGCATGGGAAAAGCAGTATAAGCTGCAAATATGAAACTCACAGAAAAGAAAACATTCAACCTAGCCCTCAGAGCACACAGACATTACCTGTAATCCTAGACCTTATTCCTTGCTTAAAGTCTTTGACAACTTAGTGAAAGGATTTGCAATTTTTAGATCTTCAGGACCAGATTCTTAAAAAAAAATAATCTTCTTTTCACGCTAGACTTCTAGAGACTTAAAGATTTTGACTGCACAAATAAGAAATTTTAGATTTAAATCTGTGTCCAATCTATGAAATGAGATAGATTTCACTACAAAAATAGACTAGAGAAACCATATTTTCAAAACCACAGAGTGTAACTGGTTTTCTAAGCCCAGAATGCATTTCAAACAAGCATAATTTCTACCTAGTTTTCTGACCCTGCCAACAGTTTTTAGTCAAATGATTCAAACCAGTAGTCTCTAGGGAACCAAATCCAACATTATTAGCAAGTACCAAAACAAAACTGCGTTTACACATAAAATCTGTAACACTGAATTCACTGGGAGAATTTTGCACTTAAAAATGTCAAAGGTGTACTCAAATAGAAATATAAACCCAGGATCGTTATATTTTCAATGGAATACACTCATCAACATCAGCAATTTACTCAAAGTGGCCATAGTGAAGACACGCACATATCCTCTTACCTGCTTTATTTACAAATATGTTATCATTATAAATTAACCTATGTATGTGAGCATATATCAAATGAGTGAAAAAGCTGAGCAAGAATATATGATATATAAGAACACCTATTCCAAAATGTACTCATTCTTTAACACTTCTCCTGTTGGGAATCAATCACTGCTTTTATTTTTGTACAGTACAATAAAGGGAAATTTTTACTCTTCCACGGGTTTCTTTTATCACTTTACTGAAACAAGCATTGCACATATTACTCTGTGAGTCCTACTGCAGATGCAAATTCTTTTCTCCAGAAACTTTTGAGGCTTGTAAAGAATTGTTCTATGAGTAAACCTTTGCTGTATTTTCATTTTCGTGCCTGCCAAGTGCCCTGCACACATTGAGAGAACAAGAATTTTTCAAACAAATTCACTAGCTGCTCCTTTAAAGGAAAGGTGGATATCTAGCTTGAGAAGAAAATTATTTATTGCTTTATTTTGCACATATGGAGATGTTCCTAAGTACCTTCCTTACATATTTCTACTTTCAAGAAACAGATGTTGATGCATTTTTTTAAAATGCCTTTATTAACTTACTCACTGAATCTGATTTGTATAAGCTTAATGAACTTCACAAATTTAAGAGCTTAAAAGTTTCTTTAACAGAAGAACTTCCATTTGAAAAGTGCCTCTGCATCATGAAGTCCGTACTGCATTGGAGCTATTGCTGAGAAAGTTGTATCTAATACCCTTAAATGAATAATCAGGTTCAGATGTGATTGTAACAAGAACTCATCTCTTACATTACATACTTGAATGAGATCATAAGTGATATTAGAGAACTTCCAGCATAAGTGGGAGACCTATATTCCTTAAATCCTTCCATCCCCTTAGAATAGACTTCCACATGAGTTCTTTGCTTCACTGACAACAAGGGTGTTAATTTTAATTATCTAAGTTGTAGATGGAAAAAAAGATGTAAAAAGTCTACACTTAAAAGTGTAGGTTAAAAAATATGCTAAAAATTAAAGTGTTTTTTTTTTTTTCCCCAGAACCCTTTATTTTAGCTTTAGTTACTTTCAGTATGCTAAAACTAACTGATGTTGGGCTACAGAGCTATTGTCTTAATATACAACCTGTAATATACAAAAAGACTGGAAAGTATCTGCATAAAATTAAACCTTCCCCAGAATTCAGAATGAAAGTATTACAATAATACGGGTGAATGAACATGGCAATAATTTTGTGAAAAATTATGCTCTATAGCAAAGAAACAGACAACACTATGGCAGCTTAGACTTCCAGCTGCCTCAGTTTTATAAATGTGCTAAGGTCTGTGTATTTTCTTTATTCACTTTTCACAAAGAAAATAAACAACAGCAAAAAAAAGTTACCATTCATCCCTGTCAGCATCACAGTTGCAGTGATGCTGGGAATCGATGCAGCTTCCCTCTAATCCACAAGAACATTTTTGTACAGCAGGCAACGAACCTCCCCAGTAAGTATGAGTTTCATTCGTCCTTCCAATCCACCAGCTCAGTGGCATCCCATCTAAAAAAGCAGGTTAGAGAAAATCAATGTCCAGTCTTGTCTCCTACTCCTCTCAGTTTTCTCATCCAAACAATTTTCTCAAAGGTTAACAAGACAAAAATCCCTGCTCAAATCCAGAACCTTTAAATGACTACAGGGAAAAAAAAAAAAACAAAAAAACAACAAACCAAAACAAAACAAACACCTTTCCTTGGTAAGTAATTATTAATTTTAGTTCTTCATTATCATCTATTAAATGATTATCACAGGTTTTTGCTTGCATTGGTGAAAAGGGAACTCACAGCACCTAGCTCAGCCAGCCATAATATTGGAATAATTTATCTTAGGCAGTCCATTTATATAATTCATTTTAAAATGGTCCGTGAAAGAGGAGATACCATCATCCTAGAAATCAGGGTAGTTTATATTCCCAGGTAAAGATCAATTTCAGATCTTGGAACTACCAGCAATAGAATGAGGAGAGACTCAGAAATAGTCTCACCCCACTACAGGGTACTACTACCCATATCTGTGATGAACGTGAAGCAGCTGAATAGTGATGTTAATTAGAAACACCCAAAGAAAGTGGTTATCACAGACAACAAATTCAGACTTTATGTACTCAGAGACAGCAGAAATAATGTTAATGGTGCTCCCATACGCAAGGAGACATATGTGGTGAGGACAAGTGAGGTTTCCCAGGACTATTACATCTCTCTGTGGTGCATCCAGTCAGCACTGTTTGTAGCAAAGTGATAAAACTGGATGTTTCCTTAATGTCACAGTACTGCAGAATAAACCCAGAGACATTGCCAAGCACGCACAGCAACAGAATAAATATCTGCAGAACAGATGATAGCTAAAAGATATGAAGCATAAAGATAAACCATCTCAAATGAGCTGGAAGAAGGGTGATAGATGCATGAAAGCCAAGGCTGGAGAAGAAATCAGGTACTGTCAAATTATAGCATTTCTTATGGATGCACTTCTTTTTGATTGTGTCAGAGCTCCAAGTTTTCAGCAGCAGGCCGCCATGAAGAAGGTGGAATTTATTCTAGTCTCAGCTTTGCTCACAACTGCCACTGCTTATTAGACCTCACTGCTAGATAAGACCTCTGTTACGCTGACAGTCTTTCAGATTGTAAACATATTGACTGCATTCATTACCACACAACTGTCGGCCCAGCAGGCCAAAAAACAGAGAGAGCGGTTTTTGGAAAAGTCAAAACTTGCATAATGGCATCAATGTCCAATATCAGTGCTTGTGTTTGCAAACCATCACAGGAGGAAGAAAACCCAGAGAGAGTTTATAAATAATTTATCAGACGACACTTTAAAAAGGTTCCAACAACTAAGACTGTAAAAAGGAGAACATTTCTGCTGCTTCAACAGCGTGCCTTAGGTTTATATTGTAGTCATGAATTAGCATTCCCAGTCTTTCACTAGGGACACTGGGGTGTGTTAAAAAGCTGGTCTCAGTTATTTGATCATACAGCAGGGTGAGGGGAGAGTATTTACTGAAATGCTGCAAGTTCATACTGATTAGCCCAGATTGTTTTCCCTGCCTTGGCAGAAAGCGCTGCCTAAACAGAAGTAAGCCAGTAATTAAAATGGTTAGAGATTTCTTCATAATGATCACATAAATGTATTAACAAGTGACTTCTTTAATGAGATCATTTGCAAATTCTATCCAGCCTGATTGATTATAATGCATTCTTAAAATTCAGTCAGTTAAAAATTATTATGTAGACTGCATCTTCCAAAAAATGTTTCATGTAATCAAATTTCGTACTTGTCAGGCATACCTAGTGGAGATTATGAATAACAGAAGTGGGAAGGTTTAAACAAAGAATGATTTTAGAAAATCTATAGAACTCTCAAACGACTTTCCCATGTCTATTTACTTCTAGAGTTCAAAGCTAAATTTCAGATGACTTATCACTATTGACCACTTGCACTATTTCAATACATTTATTTTAGCCTATTTATGTGCATATTACAAATATGCACCCATATATAACATAAATAACATAACAATATAAATAACATATTATTTTAGCTTACTTATGGGAAATCTCTTTAGATTAAAAAAAATAAAAAAAACCCTTGAAACTCTCTGCTTGAAGTAAACCAGGCTTTTGAACATCTAAACATAGCTTTAATTGGACCCCATAGGTAAAAGGAAGGCTTAGTGGGACACTGTAAGCAGTAGGTTCATTTTTTTGCTGTGGAGGTGCTTTCAAACAGATATCCTGCCAGGAGTGAATAATAGCCTAAGAAGTCCACAGATATACCTGGCATAATTAGGGAGGAAGAATACATAAGGCAAGAGTTTAGAGATAGAATCAGAGTGCGCTTCACTCAGAAGCCTTCCCTCTGCTTAGTAGGAAAGAATGCCAAGAAATCAATTTTAGCAGTTTCAGAGTTTCTGGTGAACAAGTCAAACAATTTCATTATCTTTCACTTTTCAAAAAAACATTAAACAATGATGTTTTTACCCCCACATTATTTGGAGTACTTGAAATGGATGTTCAGGGGAAAGTCTTTTAATAGCAGCTCTGTCAATGAGAGTTAAGTAGACTACATAACTTCACTTTTGTTTAAGTAGATCAGAGGATCTCTGTTTCTTAAAGTAATTATAATTTTGTCAATAATCCACATTTTAACTATTGAGCTTTTTTATGAATGTTTATATTGGGCAGTGGAAGTTCAATGTTATTGATGCTTTTTATCAAGTATTCACGATATGCTCATTAACTGTGCACATTAACTTCTGCTGATATCTGATATCATGCAATAATTTGTGTTCCTTTAAGAAGATATTTTCAGTAATTCCTTCATTAAAATTAAAAAATCCCTGGAAAACAGAACAAGAGGAGCTCTGTTAATAACAACCTCCTTTCATTTAAAAGTCTTACAAGAGAAATTAACTTTGAGAACTTAATTCTACGAAAGAAGATCATTCTAAACTCACCTTTGTGTTTTTCTGGTTCAAATATCTCTTGGCAACTTACAGGAATCTGAGTGCTAGACACCATAAGTAGCTCACACTCCGCAGTGGCAAAATGCCGTAGTGTTGTTAGAAATAAATATCCTTAGTAGCCAGTCAAATAAAACGGAATATGCGACATAATGAGGTTGGTGAGCTTTACTTACCTGCCTTGTCTAAAAGCCTTGACTTTTTGCAGTAGTAAGCAAGCTCCTGTTCGCAGTGCTCTGCTTGGTTAATTGTAGCCTGAAGCTGGTCTAGGCTGGCAGAGTACTTGAAAAACACGGCGTGTGGGTTCTCTCGATTAGCGCTTTTGGCTCTGGTGAGGTTGGTGCCGTTGTGCTGTATAACTGTCCACGTTGCATCTTTCAAAACACACGTGAGAAGGTAACAGAGAACGAGAAGTAGTTGCGGAAGTTGGTGGTGGAAAGAGAATGTACGACGAAATCAAAAAGAAAACTTTAAGGTAACTTGTTTGATCACCAAAAGTGCTTTGGGGCACATGAAACGGAGAAATAAATCACTTAGCGAAAATGAAAACAATTAATTGAGGTTTCTATTTATAGGCAGGTTATTGTACCATGATTGTAATAGGCATTCAGCTAGTTATGATTATTAAATAAAGAAGGAATGAGTGAAGACACACAAATATTTGTCTCAGAAATAAAACATTGCTAACCCAACAAATTACAATGAAAGACTAGAAAGAAATAACACTTAGTATTGTTAATTTTCCCCAGCTTAAATAATGCATAAAATAACATCAAATTCTATCTTGGAGTCTATCTACATTACATGTATCCTTGTAACTTGAATTAATTTATTGTGTATGAAGCCTTTTCTATTATACAAAAGTAGCTTGCATGCTTTGTATTTACTATAAAATTTAGATTACACAAAGCTGAACTATTCTAGCCATCTAAAATTAAATAGTAATCATTATGAAGGCTCATTCGTCCTTCTGTTTTGTACTTTTGCCAAGCCCCTTCATCTGTTCATAGGAAAGAACTGAGTTTATTCTATTTTAGCTCCTACCTTCAAAACTTGTAACAGTCTCTCTCCTGATGAAAAAAACCCTTTTCTAGGCAGGAGTGAGCAGGCTCTCAGTTAAACCTGGTCTGGGGCAGTCAAGTTTAGATTCATGGTCACTGTATTCTTGCTTCTTAATGGCCAATGTACTTTGAAAATATATGAGAAATATTATTTCTCTAATTTGTAGTATTTGTACAATATTTTTGATATTATTTTAGTAGTATTTCTAACTATTTAACAGAATTGGATTTTAATTCATCAGCTGCCTACAGGTCACAAGTGGTAGATTTTATAAGACAGAGAGGAAAGAACTCAGGGTCATTTAAAGACAAGTAGCAATCAGGAAATCTAAATGAAATATTTTTTTTTTTTTGTCTAGTTATAAATTTCTATTAAGGATATGATTATAGCATCAAAAACCAGATGGCTAGAAATATGACAAATTTAGATTTTTGTACATGTGCGTACACACAAACAATAAATACATAGCTAAACTTTGATTACTCTGAACATAAAAATGTAGACAAGCGGGTCTGTTATTAGACTTATTGTCTCACAAAAGAAAAAGAAAAATAGTGCACTGCAAAGTTTGGTCATCTTAATGGCAGTGTGGACTGTATGCTTTTCACTCTGAAACTGACCTCCAAGAATAAAACCAGGGAATGGCACCTCCCTCCCAGCTGCCTGAAAACAGAGCCCCATGAATGTCAAAGACCAGGCAGTGCAGTACGAAATGTGGGCATCTGCCTTCCCTGCCTCTGGTGGGAAAAGGGAATACCAGTCATGGGGAAACTGGGAACAAAACAAATATAGAAGATTCATCCTGTCAGGATGCATCTTGAGATGAGGAACTGATCAATGATGTTTGCTTAATGTGGTGAATAAGGAGTGACTGAGGAAAACAGTAACAGCTGTTCATGGACACACAAGGATAAATCAGACACTACACTGTACCTTGGAGAGTTATACCCACTTGAAAAAATTGTCATTTTCCTGCCATGATTCTTTGGTCTCTTTTAGTCTCATAGGACACTAGAATATTTCTTTTTAAGAGCCTGTGCCAATCTGAAGCGTGCTTACAGTGAGCTAGCACAGTTCACTGTGGAACTCAAAGTCAGGAGCTGACGTGGTGAGACTATTTAAATTGCACAGACTGATTGAAATTGTAAACATTATGTTGCTTCAACATAACCAATAAGTATTCAGATCACAGTGAAAATCAACAAATGCCACTATCAGACCCTCTCTCAAACAATAGATGTGACCATAAAGTGTTCAACATCAAAAGATCATCGAAACGTTTGTAAGTCAAGTTCTCAACACTTAGGGAATACCTAAGTCAATACAAACCTTGTCTATTCATGCACTCTTTTAAACAGCCATAGCTGTGTAAAAATACATTTTTTTTCACACAAAACCACAAAGTGTTTCCACTATTTTTTTTTCTGCAAAACAATTCAAATAAATAGGGGCTAAGGAAAAAGAAAAGGAAACAACACAAATCATGCAATATTAATTTTCAAAAAGCCATGCAAATGTAAGATTTGTTGAAAGGACATATATCAATACACCATATACCATATACAGCAGTAAGATCAAGTTATTTGTTAAACAGCAGACTGACAACCAACTCTGTCCCAGCTCCAGTCCCACTGGTTGTGTTTGTGTTCTCCAAAAGACCTCCTTGGTAGTTTGGAAAACTAAATTTAATATCTATATCCCTCACAACAAAGGGCAGGTCTGAATTACAATTTTTCAGAACATTATTGGGTAAAAAAAAAAAAATCAGCAAATTTCTCATAAAACATAACTTCTCATTTCCTTAAATGTCCTTGAGAGGCTTCAACAAAGCTGCTCCCCAAAAATGAACTAGTGTGACACTGTCTCCATATGGAACACGTTCCATTTATGCAAAACACAACAGGAATCCTGTGCTGGCTTCACAGCCTGAATCCTGTTATTATTCTAATTTCTCTGCCTAATGCTTTCTCAATATCCTGGGCTAAGGAGTCACCTTCATCCTGTTGCACGTGTTTACATTACACTTAGGAGCTGCAGAGGCTTCTCACTTGATGTCTCGTGCTTCAGCATAATGAGCATGCATGCACAGTCCGAGCTGCAAGCTGAGGAAGTTTATCACCCCACCTGTCATATTGCAGTACACGAGAAACGGTCCCAAGGGGCCACTTCCATCTGAATCGATACTGTAAAAGCCTGAAGTGTTCCCTCTGTGCTTATAGGCTTCACACGACTGCTCGTAGATGGCTGTAAAAGAGCACACTCCATCACAAATGTAAGGGGCATGATGTTGCATTTTGTTCAGGGAATTTGAAAACAAAACAAAACAAAATAAAACACTCGCACTGCGTGCATCCTGACATCGGGAAAAGGATTTGGGTTCACTGACAAAGAATGGAGAGGAATCACAAAGCTGTACTTTCATTACAAATTTTTAAGCACATTTGGCTTTATCAGGGAGATCACAAGGATCATTTTTAAGCATTTTCTTCGGTATTTCAAGCTAAAAACTTCAGGGAGGAAAACATGAAATGTGGGTGAGTAAATGATTGTAAAAAATGCCAAATAATGGTAGAATTATGGTGGTATTACTTAGACCCTCGTAATAAGGTTTTGAGGAAACAATCACTAACTACCTCAACAAATCAGTTTTGTTGCTGTTGTCGTTACATACAGCAGAAGGTAAGCATTTTTTTGGCTTTCACACTTCTTGTTTTCTTCCCTTTCAAGAAGGAAAGACAAGTGACTTGTCAGAGACTTCAGTAAAAGAACTAAATAAGCAACGACAAAATGACAGCTCCTTGGTCCCTTGTCATGTATACTTTATATCAGTCAAGGCCTAAAAGAAAAGTCTGTGATGACTTTATGATCAAATATCTGAGGAAAAAAAAGACATGTCAGTTCACCTCTGTGCTTGCATCTCAGGCACCACTGATCATAACCCCACAGCTAGACCACATTAACTTAAATTCTCTTTTAGCCATTACACTTCTGTGGAGCAGCCGCAATTTTCTGGACTTTCTTTCCAAAATTAAACTGTGTGCTCTATTAGTTATTATCAAAACTTGAAAAATTTCTACCAAAACCAACAAGCCATTAGATTAATAACAAAAAGTAGTTATGAGTGCTATACAAACAAAGCCAAGTTGACAGTAATTGTTGTCTAGAAGATTTCAATCTATAAAAACTCAGTTTCTTCCTATTATTTTTAAAATAAGTTATGAAGTACTAGCATAGTAATCCAAAGAGTGTTCTGGTATTTTTTTAAAAAAACTCCAGTTTTTTGAAGAGTGTCATCTCCCTATTCTTTTTTTGTCTGTTGGTTACAGACATTATATGGCAACACCTATGAAAAAGACAATTCATTCGGACTGATTACTTTGAAATATTCATAGTGCACAGTTCCTGTGTTACAGTTTCTCTTAATGCTGCTGTTTATGCCACTGTGTTCTTCACAATTAAGTCATTACAGAAAAGCTCATCACTGTTGCTGACTCTGTACAACCGAGATTTAATAGGCAGTCTTCTAAACCCAGTAATTTCTCAAAAAAATCCTGTGTGTGTAGACTTATGCCATTTTTGCAAAAGTTGTCAAAAAGGATTGTAAAGATTTTATAAAGACAACTTGTAAGGAGAGAATCGTTTATCTGATCATTAAGGCAGTCTTTGAATTTTTTTTTTTAAATTACCAGTACACTTTCACAGGATTTTCTAGTTATTAGAAGTACACAAAAGTACTTATTTTATTTTCTTCCCAGAACACGCTGAAAGTAGTAGAAATGTAAAGTATCTCCTGTGAAATTAGCTATTATTTTCAATTAGTTTGTTTATTTATTTATTTATTTTATTTTCTTCTAATCTCTTTCCTGACTTAGCACACTACATAAACACATTTTTAAGGTTTAGCATGTTATTACCTTTGGACAAAAATGTACTCCCACTGTGTCTGAAAAAAAAATGAATATTAATAGTTGTGGTGAATAAAAATGATTTTTTTCCACACACTTCTAAATTATTTGGTGATTCAGAAAGTGGAATTACACGTGGGTGGGAGAGGATATTACTGACCATCTCATGTGAAATACAAAAAATGTGAAAGAAAAACAAATAAACAGTTAAACTTGCAGTGAATTTTTGTTGTTACATATTCTGAATTCCCAAGGCCTTTCCCTGAACCAAATTGTGAGTTTTTACAGGATCAAAAATACTTTATGAATAATCAATACAAATGGGGTTTGTTTTGTTTGTTTGTTTGTTTTGTTCATTTCCTTGTTTGTTTGTTTTTTGTTTCGGGTTTGTTGTTGTTGATTTGGAGTTTTCTGTTTGCTTGTTTCTTTTTCGTTTTTCTTTGTTTGTGTGTTTATTTTGTTGTGGTTTTTTTTCGTGGTGAAGAAATTCAACCAAAAATAGAAGCGTAGAAAACAGAGAACATCTCAGACTTACGATAATGGCAAGTAGCTCCCTTGTAACCAGTATTGGCACAGTTGCAGTAGAAGCTGTTCCAGGACTGTGAGCACTCACCACCATGTTCACAGTAATTGGGCAAACACCTAAAATGAAAATCAAAGAGCATTTCCACCCTTTTTTCCGCTCATTTACGTGTCACTTGTACTTATCAAGAAATGCAAAATCCTGGAAAAGAAGTGTAATAGTATGAAGGAAGTCTTCAAGATCACTGAGAAACTTGTTAATACAAGCAAATTAGGAGGAAAATTCCTATTGCTTATAAAAAATATCTTAATTATGCAATAAGCCTATGAAATAGAAGAGAAATAAAGTGTAAGATGCAGATTTGCTACTTGTTACCCATCCAGCTGTCTGTAATTAGATACAGGCTGATAAACTAATAAAGGTTTATGTGTTGATAATTCAGGGGCAAGTTTTGCTATGGAAAGGATTTCTTCACAAGGTGTGTCACAACAAAGCAGCATCACAACAGATTTCTTTCTGTTCTTGTAAAAATAATAGAAAATTAAAAAAAAAAAAACCACCTAACAAATAAACCTGACCATAGCACCAGAGATCTATTTCTTATTCTAAAATCATGTTTGCTTCCTATTCTAGAAAGAGCTCAGTTTGTCAATTCCAGCACAACAAGTAACTACCAGTAAAGCCAGTTTCCATTCTGGTGGTATGACCAAAAACCTGAAGAACTTTGGTGACTTGCTCCTAGGTTTACAGTGGTTGACTGAAAAAATAATTTACCTGTAATTGCTTAATGTTTTGCAGCACTGTACTAAATTTTAACATAGCCATCAGATATATATTAAAAAAACCCTTTTTTTTTTTTTAAATACAACAGAAAATAAATTGAAATAGATTTACACACTCTAACTAGCTTTTCACCCTAGAAATTAGTTAACATTCTAGCTGCACCAAGGGTATAAGTATAGTATATGTATATGCATGCATTATATAGCTGAGAAAGTATAAAAAAAAAACCTTAAAAAAATAAATAGGTCCACTAATATTCACAGGAATCTAAAAATACCTTTTAATTAATTCAAGAAATCTTGAATTAAATTAGGATTGCAGAAAGTCCAGCATTTAACATTACTGCCCTGTGAATAATTCAGGGCCTCTGTACATTTATTCACTCCTCATGCCACTCATTTTATCTTCCTTTCATGTTTATAAACAAGGATAAAGAGAGATTTTTCACAGAAGGGAAGAAAAAAAAAAAAAGTAGCAGGTAAAAAGCAAGTAAAGTAATAAAGGGATATAGGTCATCTGTTTTCAAGGAAGTCTGTGACATTTTTTACCAGTGAAAAAGCTGATCTTTTACCTATTCTCTCACACAGTGTGTTCCTAAGACAACTCAATGTATGATATATGTCTCAATGAGCTCTGTTTTGGAACCTGAAGATGAACTTTGGGCACTGGGCTTACGATTTTTTGGATTTTAAATACTTTGATGGAATTCTATAAATACGCATTGTAATGTTTCTTAGGATAAACACTTCATTTTGCTTTCTATTGGTACAACTAACCAACAGTTATTATAAATACACATTGCCAGCATAGCTGCCAGTCCAGACTTTCAGGGCATCCACTGACAGCTGTTCTGCTTGTGTGTATTTCAGTCATAGCATTTCTTGTCTTATTCCTTTTCGATAAAGACATCATTACCCAAAAACTGTAAGTGATTTACATGGTCTTTACTTCTATTGACTCCCTGTCCCTATTAATTAATTTCCTTAACAGTGTTTGCAAGATGAAAAGCTTAGATGAAATTGATGATGCTTGAACCAACTGTAATGAAAGGGAAAACAAGGTAAGATTGTAATTTAAGCCTTTTAACATTAAATGTAACATCTTCCCTCTGCTTCAGAACGTATAATAGAAAGTAGCCACGAGCTACATCAAAATTTATGTGTAATTACATTATATGCTGCAAACCTACCCAAAGCAGGATTTGGAACAGAGCTTCCTCTGAGGAAACTAATCTTCCAGCAAAAATATATCTAATATTTGAAACAGAACTTCTAATTCTTCATCTGTAAAAGGTAATTTTTGGATTCATCATCATGACTGTTAAAACCAGAAAAGCAACAGGTGACTAAACATTTACCACATATTTCTTGATAATGTGCTTGAAAGTGCATGCTATTTGAAAATGATACTATTTTAAACCAAGGTAACAGGATGCTAATAATCATAAACTAATGATCAGAGGAGAATACTGATCCAGAATATGAACATACTTTTGATAAAGAAGGGAAAAAAATAGGAACTTTGTATGCCAATTACCAGCTAGCCACATTTTTTGTACACTATGTTTTTATCATTGTTCCAAACAATGGCTAAAAGATATTTTAAAAGGAGTAAGTAATTGTTGCAATTTTAATTTCTATTATTTCTTCATTATTCAGTTAAAAAAAAAAAAGAAAAAAAAGAGACACAGAGAAAAATAATATATTTGAGAACTGCCCAGTGACCAACATTTTAGGTTTAGGTTTTTTTTATAAAAATGTTTCAGGCCATTTATTCTGGTTTTGTACAATGCACTGCTACCAGGACACCAAAGGCAAGAGCTGCTAGTAGGTAGTTGTATGTTCCTGTGTAGGGCTTGGTGTAATTAAGACAGATTCATCTTGTAATCTGTCTTCAGAGGCTAAATGTGCTAACTTTGTAAGGCATTTAAATGACATTGTGTCCTTTAAAGTTATTTTGTCCATGGTTTGTGTACAACTTGCAGTTATTAAACCAATATACAGTGATAAAGGAGATGAGAGGAAATACACTAAGGAGAAATATATGTAAATAATTGCTTGCATGTCCAAGAGGTATGTAAGCATTAGAGCAATATATAAAGTTATTATGCAATGAAATGGCTAAATGAAGGGGTACAGGAAGAGTGATGACTGGAGAAAGTAAAAATAAGTTAAGGAGAGGATGAGGAATTGGAAAATTTATGGAACTGAGAAAATTGAAAATAGGGAAAGAGTATGGTATTTATTTGTATAAAAAGAAGAGAAAGCTAATAATCTATATCCCATCAAATAAATGAGTGGTTAGCTAACCATAAGGACTATAAATCTGATAAAGAATACTGTTCATAAGTTTAAAGTGTATATATGAGATAAAGCATTGATTCAGCATAGTTATTTTCAGTTTATTTACTGTTACATATAAATTCAGGTAACTATGCAAAAAAGTAAATTTTATTTGCTTTCACACGCTTTAAATGTGTAAAACTACTACATTTAGTGGTCCCTCGTTTCTATTACAAAAGCCATCAACAACTCCAGAATTTGGGTCATGCTTCACTGTTCAGAATTAGAGATGCCAAGGCTCCCACAAAGACTCCAAGGCAAGGAAGGGGTTTGTTTGTGCTCAGCTGTAGGAGAGATATTTACCACCAGGAGCACAGTGGAACAACTCCTGATTAGCTTAGGGCAACCAAAGAATGCATAAATCACTGCAGGAAGAAAACATTTTCTCTCAAATGATAGGTGCACAGGATCATACAAGCTACCTATTGAAAACTATTTGATACATGTAAGCAGTTTTAATGTTTCCAAAGAAAAATGTGTCATTTCAGCTGGGATTTAAGGTTGAGATGTAGGATTACTTTGATAAAGAGATACACAAAGTTTGTTTTAGATGATGAGCTGCAGATATCAAATGAAATGAAAGGAATGATGAAATGATTGTGTGAGGAAACTGGAAAGAATCAGTCCCAGGACCAAGACAGTACAAGACCAGGAAGGCTTTTTGAAAGCACTCTGTTTTGAAACAAAATATAATGATGATATAATGAAACTGATAAAAATGAAAAATGTGTGGCTTAAAATTCTATGTTTAGGAAGACATGTGCTAAGCATGCTGCGAAATGAAAAATAAATCTGTCAGAGCCAGTGGAAGAAGAGTGCAACCATCAAGATATAAGAAGAGACGTAAATTAACATTAGCAAATTTTAGATAAAACCAATAAAACAAAAAATTTCCACAGAGAATTTTTTTTCTCTTTTGGTATCACTGATCTGGAGAAAACACATCATTTTGATGAAGTATGAGAGTAACAGAAACTTTTTTAAAAAAAGGGTCAGTACAGTGTCAAAAAGTAATAAAAACACTTTGAAGAGATTGTGGCTGGGAAGTTTAAGTGTCTTAACTACACAAGTCCTCATTGAAAGAAAAAAACCCAGAAAAAAAACAGATGGCAGTGGTATTGACATAAAATGCGATGGTAACTACCTTTTTTTGCTATAAAAGTCCAGCAAAATAAAATCATAAGGAGGAACCATATAAAAAACTAAGCCCTTTGATTCAGTGCTTAAAAGCAACAACAAAAAAGTAATTAAAAGGAAAAGATACATTTCTGAATAAATCAAATTTGCGCTGAATAAAAGAGAAGCATTATAACACTTGGGATACTGTAAGTACTCTTGGATTCCTATATATTAGGATTCACAGAGTGGCTTTATACATATTTATACACACAGAAATCTTTTTAAAAACCCATATGTACAAAATTACACGTTATGGTCACTCATAGCTGAAAATAACTTAAATCATTGCATATAAAACGCATCATCTTCCTTTAAAAAATATAGGTAAAACATCTCGGTGTTCATGGAGGAAGGGATGGCTCCTAAACTGCACCTCTGAGATGAGTATTTTGAAACGTCCACAGTTACAATGAACTTTGAAAAATCCACGGTACATCGGGCAGAAATTAGCATCAATTACACTGTGATCCAATTTAGTGATATTCTCCACTCATAATCTTGCTTAGATCTCCTTTAATGTGTTTGACCAACTAATGTGCAAATCCCCACATCGCATTATTTTGACCTGATTCTTGTCTTGATCCTGTCTTTTTGCAAGCAAAAAAGCAAGCAGTGTAATGGAATTGGACTAAAAAAAAAGTTCAATTCCAGAGTTCAGAAAACAGCAATGATTCAATGCTTTGGAAGCTAGAAGGAAGCGTCATGAGGACCATCAGTGAGAAGAGGAAGGAGACAGTGAAGTTTGAAAAGAGAGGAACTGAGTCGAAAGGAGTAGCGTGCGAGAAAGTTAAAAGGAAATCTGAATGTCTCTGCATTCCAAATATGAGCCCCTAGCAAGTCATACAGTAAGTTTTGACTGAAGCCAAACTCTGTTTTGGCATATGTCTATCACACTTAGTGCATAATGCAAAGTCAGGATTAGCTCAGTAAGGGATAAAATTAGCACAAGAATCATGTATATATATATACATATATATATATATGTACTGTAGGTGCTTTTGATATATGAAAGGTGTAGAAATGTTAGTGAGAATAAGTAGGTAGAACTTTCATTCTCTTTTTTTTTTTTCTCTTTAACTTTTATGAACAATTAGGTAAAGAATTAGTTGGTTTTCTTTTTTGTCTTTGATCTGCAAGGAGCTGTGACTGTCTCCAAAATAATTATCTGGATAGATGCACACTGTGTTATCCCTATGAACTGAAAGCAGGTCACAGAAATAGGTCTGCATAAATGAACCTGAAATTGGCTATGGTCTTGAAGAAGATGTCTGCCTACATTACTTTTCCCAAAGAAAGTAATTTTTGAAAGTCTAATAATTCAAAGGCCATCGTTTTCTAGACCAAAAGTCTATTTATGAGGACTAGAAATACAGAAAGTGAGGGAGAAGTGTTTACAAGCACATCATTCCCCTGTCTGTTGTGTTGTTTCAGTACAGCCTGTCATCTGGGTCCGAGAAAACCACTTTTGGATTAAAACAGATTTTGTATAGATGCCTTTGACTGCAACCTCTGGAGTCTGCAGAAGAAAACTTCTGCTGCTGCCTATTCTTGTGTCTGTTCCTTCTCTTCTCAGCAGCCTCTGTTCTGCAACACACTCCTCTGCTTTCTCTGCGCTGAACTCCAGCAACGTCCTTCTGTCAAACATTTCCCCTCCCAGGAAGGTATATAAGTCTTTCCTCCCTGTGGAGGGAGACACTTCAAGTAGTCACGCTTTCTGTTCAGATGGTAATTGCAAGTTATGAGGTTAGTTCTGACCATAGTCCAGAAGAAGATTGCTCACTCACTGTGATGGATACTATCTACTCTGTCCCTGATGGATAGAATGTAGGAAAGAGCAATAACTTGTAAAAACCTGGCATTTAAAGGGCTGGACGGGACTCATGTCACAGGAGAGGATTTGTATCTGCAGCTTTACTTGAAAAGAAAGATATTTAAAATTTGTCAGAAACATAATTTTAACCAAGGTTTTAATTTTATTTGCAGTGCAGGAAAGTCTATTTGCTGCTCTATGTATTCTACATTTATTCTAGACTAGTGAACTCTTACAAAAGAAGCACCATGCCATTCTTTGTCATCAAGTCAGTATAGTAAACAAAACATTGAAATAAATAAATAAATGAATAAACATTGTGCTCTTACCTGTCCGTAATGCCACATAAATCTATCTGAAGATCACTGAAATTGCCAAAACCATTTTGTTGAACTGAGATCAGATCCACTGCTTTGTTACCAATGGAAATGAGTCTCATGCATCCTTGAAAACCACCAAGCGAAGTATCACATTCAGAAACATTTCTACTTCTAGGACAGCCTGAAAGAAGAATAGAAACTGGAGCTGAAAATTAATACTTTGTTGAAAAAAACTACGTATTCCAAAAGTAGACTGAACTTTGGTAATCTCCGTGTTTAAACTCCACATTTTAAGCTTTGTTAGTTTAAAGAAGACTTTTGCCTTTTGATTATGCATGATTGTATGACTGTAACAAAATACAGTCTTACTGGTTTTAAAGCATATGCAAAAAACATCATTAAAAGTATCGGTAAAGGATAACCTAAGCATCAATTCCAAAGAAATGAATGGAATCAGGTGTGGGCAGATTGACTGGGAGACCTTAGTCACAAAATTTTGGCTTACAAGGTCACATGATTTCATAAGTTTTAAGTCACAATTGAAGTCAAGATAAAAATTATTTCCTAAGTACAGCCATTTTATTTTATCAACTGTCAAGAAGATTTTGTAAAGTACTGAAGAGAATTTCCTGGTGCAGATCATCAGCGATTCAACTAGGAGAGATGCTCCACTGGACTTTGCTACTCATGGACACAGAAAAAATGGCTGGAAATGTGAAGGTCAAGGGCACTCTTGGTTACAGCAAACATGAGGCTGTGGAGTTTACAAATCACAAAGGAGTGAGCAAGAAAAAAACAAACAATAAACCAGAATTACAACTCTGGGATTCAGAAGAGCCAAAGTTGTTCTGTTCAGGACCTTGTTTTGAGGATACCATTAGAAATTACCTTGGGGAGCAAGAGGGTTGGATAATTTTCAACAGATATCCAGATTTTTCAATAAGTGTGGCATAGGGCCTGCAAACACAGTGATGGAGCTCCTGAGTGAGTGCAAACATAAGAAGAGAGTACAAAAAATGTGGTAGCAGGGACATGCAACTTAGAAGGGAATACAGAGACATTACCTGCATATCTAGGAGTGTAGTTAGGAAACCAGGTGGAGTTAAAACTTATCAAGGAAGCTGTAAGTGCAACAAAAAGGTTTCTACAGGTGCAATAGTAGCAAAAGGAGATTCGGGATGCGCTAATCCATGTGGCAGGAGAGCTAGTAACAAGAGTCTTTTGAAGAACTCTTTCCTTTAAGGCCTTTTTCTTCACTAATAAATTGATCCTTAGGCTTCTCATGTCCTAGCAGAGTATGAAAAAGGAATGCAGTACCCACAATAAAAGAAGAATGAGCCCAGGGTGCTTCAGGGGGTACTGCAGGAGCTGGTTCATGCCATTTCAACAATTGCCATTGTCATTGCGAATTTGCTAACAGTTTAATCCTCAAAGAGTCTTGGCAATTTGCTGAACATCTTCGTGATTGGAAAAGGCAGAAGTTACACCCATCTACAAGAAACTAGAGGGTAGGTAGAGTTATTGCAGGCCCTAGGAAATTCACAAAGCCTCTTAGAGGCCATTTCTGAATGCTTAAAGGACAAGAAGTTAACTTTAGCTTCAAGGCTAAATTATGCCTGACTGAGATATTTGTGTTCTTTGCTGAAGTGACAAGCACTACAGACAAAGGGAGAGCAGTGAGCATTGCATATCTTGACTTTAGCAGAGACTCCAACAGTTTTGTATTGTGTCCCTATCACCAGATTCATGATAGATGGGTGGGTTAAGCAGACAAATGATGAGGCAAAGTCCAGGTGGTGATCAGTGAACAGAAGGTTCTTCAGAGGTCAGCAGAGTATCCACACTGTTTCATGTCTTCACTAATGACTTCAGCGATGAGACAGAGTAAGCTTTTAGCAAGCCTGTGACTTGGGGCAGGGATCAAACGTTGGAGAGCAAGGCTACAACCTGGGCAGGCCAGAAAAATAAGCTGACAGGAACGTCATGAAATTCAGTAAGAACAAGATCAAGGTTTTTAATCTGAGATGGAGCAAGTCCGTGTAACTATCCAAGCTGGAGGATAACTGCTCAGAGAGAGGCTGAAAGGTCCCAGAGACCACAGAACAGATCGTGAGCCAGGAATGCACCCTTGTATCACAGAAGGCCGATGAAGTTCTGGGATATATTCTCCATATGTATTATCACAGTCTGGGGAAGTGGTCCTTCCCTCCACACGGCACCTGTGAGACCATATATGGAGTGCTGTAGTTCTGGGAAGACATCAATCCTAGAGTGAGGCCAGTGGAAGGCTCTATGATTGCTGGGAAGCTGAAGGTGCTTATGAGGAGAACCTGAAAGGTCTGGGCCTGCTCAGCCTTAAGAAGATAAAGCTACCTGATAAGATGACACAGAGAAGATAGAACAAGATTGCTTCCAAAACTGCACAGGCAAAGGACAAAACCAAAAACTGGCAGATTCTGATCAGACATGAGCAACAGGCGTTTTTACTGTGAGGGTGGTCAGTGTGAGAACAGTTTGCTCAGAGAAGTTGTGGGATTTCTGTCCTTGGAGCTGTTCAGAGCCCTGTACATCTCAACCTAATCAGTCCTGTTTAGAACAGAGGGTTAGACCACACAACATCTGAATGTCCAGCTCAGCCTTTGAATAACAATCTACAAGTGTGTAATCCTGTGGTTTATCTGTTGTCTTACTGCCCCTGAAATGCCTTGTTCACTGATTGCCAATTAATTAAACGCAGTTAAGAAATCAATAAGTTGCTTTGATCCTGATTTTATTTACACCATATCCACTGAGAAGTTTTTCCCTGTGGTAGCTAAATACTGCACTGCAAATGTTTAAATGGTTTTTATTTTGGACTTCTTCCAAGGGGTAATATTGCTTCTGGAATGATGCACAAGGGTCATCCTTTGATCTCAGCCAAACAATTCTGCCTTCTGGTTCACAGATTTGAAGACCTTGTTTCATGGTGTTAGAATGCAGTGAATTTTAAGACACTTCTCTATTTCACAGAGCTAATGGGTACTTTTGAAGTCCTGTAAAAACAGTGTAGAGGTTTACCATACAGGAAAACAAAATGACAATGGAAACTAGAAAATATATTCAAACGAGTGTACAACAACATAAATAATATAGATATTTTTTTGGAGAAATATAAATTAGAAAATGAACTAAACCCTAAATTTAACATCTCAATAAATTTAGAGAGTGTTCTGTTCTACTGAGGAATCAAACTGTTCAAAGTCATTATTACCTTTCTGCAGGAAAACATTCATTATCTAGTTGGTATTTTGCTTTAAAAACAACAAACCTAAAACAAAAAAACTCCAAATATGTAAAAGTCCAAATATGAACACAGTAAGTTTTCAGCACCACACACAGTTAAACAAACCAATGATAGGTCTAGCTATGTGCTTTACAACATTCTACAATTGAATGGTAACATAAATTCTTTCATTTCTGGCAAAAAAAAACGATATTCGTTTGAGAAATAGAAACTTCCAGTGGAGTTCATATTTCTGAAAAAAATAAATAAAAAGGACAGAGAAAGCAGTAAAAAAGTTTACATCTTTTACAATTAGGTACTTTACGAAATTTTGTCTCATATATCTTTCTTTTTTAAAATTTCTCTTTTGGTTCTGTTAGCGAAAAGACAATACCATTAATATTAATGAAATTGTGTTTCCTTATAATTGTCGACTGGATATTAAAGATAAGAAGAAATCCTCTCATCATGAAATTTACATTATGTGCTTACTGCAATATTAAATAATCTCATTTTCCCTTATAGTTACAATGACTTATTATTCCACGAACTGAGAGAAGTTGTAGATCCTTGATGATAGCAGCAATAGAAATTTGCTGACATAACACTGAAGTATTTCTGTGTTTATTACAGATTTTCCTAGTTAAGCACACATATTTCCTGCATACTTTGTATTCATTAGAAGAGGTAAACTAATCACCATGTCCCCAGGACATCTCTCCTGGAAGGCTGGTACTCATATTTTAACAACCAGCACACAGAAACATGGTAAATATTCATAAAAACTTAGAAAGAAAGTCGAAATGCATTGTCTAAATTTTGACAGTATTATATACCATAACATTTTAATAAACTGTTTTCTAAACTCAGAAACCCACCATTGGTACTCCCTAACTTTGTATGATGTGCGTGAGCTGCAGATTTCAGCCATAAGGTTGAAATCAAAGAATGTGAGGGGTAGACAGCCAGTTAGTATTTTCAGTGTTCTTGGAATTACAAATAGGAATGTCCTTGTACAACATAATTGAATAATGGTGCTGTTTGTAACTGCCCACGTCCCTCCTGATCTGTTCACCTGCCTCATCAACTCAGTTACTGTACTTAGAGTCTGCTTGTGAGGACGAAATTTATTTAACACCTATTCTTTCAAGGGATCTGTGGACAATGACCTGGTCCATACTCATTTAGGGGTTTGTATGCATTCTTCAGCTTTCTCAGAAATTTGAGATTTGCTAATAAATAGTTGAAGCATTAGTCTAGTACTGAATAATGCACTCAGAAGCTGTTAATCATTGCTACTATCTAGTCTATTCTCAATAGAATTATACAAACAACCTGCTCAACTCTACGTGTCATTAATGACAAAAACATTTGATCACAGATGAGATGATTGTCGATATAGATAGGGAAACAAAAATAGCTAAGTGTAGTGTTTTAGGTACAAATTATATTCTTCAAACATAGAAAAGTCATGTCACTGTGTTTAAAAAAAAAAAAAAAAAAAGATAAAAGAGTCTATAATATAAAGAGGATATTTCCACAGGTAAGTAAATAAACATTCACTTAAGGTGAAAACTTGAAGTAACCCCAGTGGAAGATTCTCAAAAAAATTCATTTAACAAAACAGTAAGTCTGCAACAAGAGAAACCTTTGTGTGTCTTTTTGATTGTCAGACAGGCTACACTCAATTATCACAGTATGATGTAAGTTAGGATGGTCTAAAAAGTGACCAAGAATTTAGGATGCTGATTGATTCTAGCCAACATGGTAAAATTTTAAGGAAACGGAAACTCACAACATCATAACAGCACCTGAAAACCAGATCTTTTAGAGATAGCCAAGCTAGGCAAAGAAGACTTAAGCCAAACCAAACAGTTCTCATAATTTGATTAGGTATGTGGGATATTGTGAACATAAATAAGCAACATATTTCACCTCCAAAGTAGAAAACATCTCCTGAAAAAACCTGCAGAGGTATGGAGGCATGAGCAGATGAGGTCACATCACCATCCACTACTACACTGATACGATTCCTTTTGACAGAGAGAGATACAGAATGCCACTGGCCATCGTTTAATCCAGCACCTGGAAGTAAAATTAAAAAGTCAATATTAAATAAATTAAGTGTAAACTTCCACTTTTTGTTCTACTGCCTAAATATTACAGCCTTGAAAGGAGGAGGGACTGATAGAGCAATCATAGCCCACGTAAAATCTCCAAGTGAAAGTGAAATGAAAAGAAATTAATAAGCACAGATGTCTTTTGTCAAGACAGAGCCTTGCTTCACATTTGACAAATGAAAAATAAAAGTATTTCAGTGAATAAGCCTTACTGTAGTAATGCCCCTAATTATCTGTAATACATCCATTTAATGTAATGACTGAGAAAACTATCCTCCCAGTCTAAGGAGGTTATCATTAAGACATCACTGTGATGGATGATACAGTATTTTACACATAATACGTATTTTTGCTGCACTGTTACAAAGGATTTCTTCATATTTTAAAATAAAAAATAGTCATTATATTAAAACACATCAAAATAGCAAAATCCTGTAAATGCTAAAATCTTCAGTAACTGTCATGTTAATGTCACAAGATAATTTTTCTTCCAGCTGTCTCTTTTATTGGACATGTGCAGGAAAATATTCTGAAGGTTTGGCCTCTAACACAAATTTTCATTACTTCTGGCAATGTGGGTGTAAGGTGCCACAAAGCAATAAACCTGTAGCCCTGATTCTGGAAAGCACTTATGTATACATAATTAAATAAATTCTACACAGGGCAGTGTGTAACCACATTATTATCTTTAACAAGTACTTTGAGTCAATCATGTTCTTGAGAATGCTTCAGAATAGAGATACTTCTCTCAGTGAAGAACAAAGAATATAACTTTTGAATTATGCAAAGCCTTTCCTTGACTACAGAGTGTGTATGATTTGTGGTCTGCGATTTCCCACTTGAAATTTCATGCATTTATATACTCCTCCCTAGAATGTGTTGTATATGCTGCAGAAAGAGTCCATCAGTTAAGAGACTCATTCAGACAGACGGAAAAGAAATAAAAAAAGATGAGAAGGTTCAAATAGCTAAATTCCAGAATAACTAGGATCCATAGATTGTTAGCTACCACAGCCTAAATAGAAGATCATCATACAATCAAGAGATAAACCCTAGAAACACATCATAAATTCAGATGAACTACCACCTATCTAATATCTCTAATACATTTAAGATAATATCAGTCCTACACACATTTTCTATCATTTTTTTTCTGTCTATCATACTTGAATCCGTGTACTTATTAGGGAACATGTAACAAGAAACGTTAAGCAATTTGCTTTATCCTCAGCCTCAAAGAGGTACTTCAAATGAATGATGTTTTCTTCAGTCACATCTCTTCAATACACTATTTTTCCCTTTAGAAATCAAAGAATCATAGAATCATATAGGATTTGGGGCTAGAAGCGACCTTTAAAAATCATTTAGTCCAATCTCCCTACTCTTTGCAGGGACTTCTTTTACTGGATCATGTTGCTCAAAACCCCATGCAGTATAACCTTGAACATTTCCAGGAGTGAAAATGTTATGAACACCCATGTCTAACTCGTTTCAGTTTAAATTCGTTACCCTCTTGTCCTACAATTACAGATCCTTGGGGGTAAAAAGAAAAACAACAACAAAACCAAACCAAAACCCTCTGTCTCTGTTCTTGTTATAGACCTTCTTTTAAGTATTGAACGGCCACAATGAGGTCTCCCTAAAGCTTTCTTTTCTCCAGGCTGAACAACCCCAGCTCTCTTATCCTGTCTTTATGGAGAGGTTCTCAAGCCCTGATTATCCATGGCCTTCCTCCGGTCACACTTTAGCAGGACCATGTTTTTGTTGTGTTGGGAACCCCAGAGGCAGACACAGCACTTCACAGAACAGAAGGGGAGAATCACCTCCCTCGACCTGCTGTCCCCACTGCTTTTTGATGTAACAGTTATCTTTTCAGACAGCAAGTGCACACTGCCAGCTCACGTTCAGATATTCATCCACCAGCACCCCCAAGTCTTTCTAAGTAGAGCTGCTCTAATTGCCTCATCCCCCCAGCTTTTACCACCACTGGGGACTCCCAGGACCCGGGTGCAGGACCTTGCATCTGGCTTTGTTGAATTTCTTGAAGTTCATATGGGTCCACCCTTCGAGCCTGTCACGGTCCCTCTGGGTTGCATCCCTTCCCCGAGGTGAATCAGCTGCACCACTCAGGTGGGTGTTGTCAGCAGACCTGCTCAGGATGCACTCAATCCCACTGACTGTGTCACTACTGAAAATATTAAGTCCAGCAATAAATTTTGCCTTTTCATTTCAACTGGTGCCAGGATAATTGCTTTTAGTTATGCATCCTGCTTCATTAACTTCATGTTCTGGTGGGCAAACCACGTCCCAAACATTGCAATTTTGACTGTGAAGGTAGGTAAGAGACTATGCTAACATAAAGAGTGCTACTTCAGGCAGTCAAAATTTTTTGGTTACTGGAAAATTAATTATAGGAATTTCTCACTTTTTGGTTTGTTTACTGCGGTTCACCACACTGACCTCGTCTATGGTACTGAAATGGATATTTTTATCTCCTCTTTGTAGAGGTAGATGATTAGAGATACTCTTGATGTTCCTCTAGCTCAAGGTAAGGCTTCCTAAAAGTCCTTTTTATTAAGTCTGGGAACTGAGGAATGCCACTGTGGGACCACAAGATACCTGGAGAAAGCAGCTCTTTGTGGCCCTTAAACTGAGATTGTTGATTAAATTCACATGCACAGATTTGCTTGTGTGGAGCCAGAAAGTGGTACAATGTCTAAATGTTGAAGGGCAATGGTCTATATTCCATCTGAAAATCATATTTTCTGGTGCTCTACCATGAGTTTAAAAAATGCTTTACCAGACATAAGAGAGCAAAACATAGCACTTATTTTTTTTAGTACATAATGAAGTACTAAACAAGATGTTCATTTATTCTCAGCAGTTCCATAATTTTAAATCTAAGTATTAAAAAAAGTGTCAGTAGGACATCTTGTAGAACGATGAAATCCAACCTTAGGAACACATACATAAAAATACAGTGTATGGAACTTATTAGGAAATCAGTGAGAAACAAACAAAAAAAATTAGAGAAATTAATTTATGGATTAGATTGAAGTATAACCTCCAAATGCAATGACTGTTAACATCACTTAATTAAAAGTTGCATAGAAATTAAAAGCTGGTTAGAAATAGAGGGTCATAGAGGAAACTGTGTAATAAGATCTAAGATTTACACAGGTTGTAATTCAATTTGGTCTCATTCAACACAAATTAACTTTGAGTTGATTCCTTTTTTTTTTTTTTAAATCCATGTTATTTCTTTGTGAATATTTGATGACCAACTTGCAAAAGAGGTTGCAAAGGAAAGGTACTAAATAACTCTTCTGCAGAGGAAGGATATGGATTATTATACCTTAATTACTCGTGAATTAACACCTCATTCTCCTCTGTTTTATATGGTTGAAGAAATTCTTAAAAAACACAGGATAATGAACTTAAGAACTGTGCACAAGGAAATGTGCTCTGATTTAATTATCAAGTATTACATGTGTGTGTGTGTTTGTGTGAAAGTCAGGTCATAAGTCCTTGCCTGTAGGGGAGCAAACCTGTCCAACCATCCGTAATTTAATTACTCAATCTCCAAACGCAGACTCGAATCGCTTCAGTGAGTGCTAAAATAAACACTTCAAAAACTCAAGGAAAATTCCCCATGTGGTTCTGTTAGATAAATTCTTTCTCAGAAGAGAATATGACTTTGCAGCAGTTTTTGCCTTCATAAAGACAAACACAATTCCTCCTGTTAGACTTTATGAACAGTAAGCTTAACCTAGCATGAGAACATCAAATTCTGTTTCAGCATAGAGTGTCAAGATTTATTTCAGGATGCTTTAAGCTTATATTTTATGTATTGTGTTGCAGCTTTAAAATTCAATAAATTGCTCTATGTGAAATAGAAGCTGCTAAAAGTGCCAGCACTTCATCTGGTCTGTTAAAATGACAATGCGTGGCAACAGTTTCTTTAACATACACCACCTAATAGAACAGCAATTGAAATAGCTCTTAAAAAAACCAAATTCATCACTACTAATTAGCTGCCACTGACATTCTTACTAAGGAATTGACATTTTCAAATGGTGAGCCCAGGGAAATCTCTTGTCATTGAAATGGTACTCTTTGTGCATCATTTATTTTAGATTATAACAAATACCAGGGCTGACCCTATTATCACCCACAAGAACGGGATCAAAGTATTTATGTAAATTTCAACATTATCTGTGGTCATTACTGGCTTATACTCTTTTCCTGAGTTAAAGTAACCAATGGTTTAAAATCTTACTTTTAATCATGATCCACCTACACAAACCTAATGAGCTTCAGAGTGATGTTTAACCTTTTTTTCTTTCTTTCTTCCCCCTTCCTCCCCACCTCAAGGGAGTCTTCATTTTGTAGGAGAAATTGAAGTAAGGAATCAGTCTGAAAGAAACAGGGTCATGGAACTAAGATAAAGGAGACCTCATCTGCAAATCCTGTGGCTGTTTCTTTGCTCGGTTCTGCATTGCTCTCTTTGTCTGCCTTAAGTGGAATAACAACTTTTGTGAGCATTTTAGATCAGGGTTTCTTATCTTATATTTGTACTGATTATAACTGGTTTGGGGGTTTCTTATTTGTTTTTCACCTGTTCATTCACTTGACACGTTACATAACTGGAACTAATTTGGCTTCTTTTCCACTGATAATATTCTGTTTTATGAATATGAAATGAGAAATACATGCTTGTGTACAGGTCTAAATAAATCTAAGATCAGTTGATGCTTTGGATATCATAAATGTTTTCTTTTCTGCATCCAAATTCACCTTTTCTTCTATGATATATTCCTCCAGCTAGTGGACTCTGGTCATCTTTATCCATATAGAAACTACTCCAATCCCAGATTAATTTCCTAATCTTCATATATCCTTTGTAATCTCATTTATCCACCTGATCTCTAATGCGCTGGTTTTCCTGCCTGAGAACTCACTCTGGCAGGATCATTTTGTCCATCTACAAGTAAAGGGCAAAATTCAATCAGTTTTCATAAAGGATGAGAATCTCTAAGAGGGCTGATGGAATGTCAGCAAATCGTGTGCTACTGACGAAGTGCTGCTAGGTGAAGCTGTTGGTATTATCATATAGCGATGTTACTGATCCTCAATATCTTTTAAAAAGTCTTGGAAGATGGAGTTGATGTCGGCTCTGTCCTGCTCTCATATTTCACCAAATATGGCTGGGCCAGCAGTCTTTTTGTCCCCACATCAAGTGCTGACAGCAGTGAGAAAAACTGAGGAGAGTCTTTGTGAAAGGGTCCCATTCCTCCTGGGCTGAGTAAAACTGAAAGTTGGGAGCTGCTCCTCAGAATCCCAGTTGGACATTCTCTAACATCTTTGTATCTTAATATATTTGCCTTATCCTCTTGTTCTTATATATTTGTTTGCCAATACAAAAATTATTCATAAGAAGACGACAAGGTACTGCTTTCTGGAAACCTCAGTTTCCCCTGGCGGGCTGCATAGCAGTGCACTGTCCAAAGCAGATCATCCAGTCTCAAATCAGTGATTAACTACAAAAGTGACCCTTTAGCTCTGAGGTTTGACTTTCCTCAAGTTCTATTTTTTTTATTGGTTTTTTGTTTTGTTTTTTTTTTTTTTTAGATTCAAACTTGTCCTAGCTTTCTCAAACGCAATTTATTATTGGACATCTACTGTCTCTGTTTAATGGACATATCCGCAACTGAGAACTTTACAAAATATTTATAATGATGTATACCTTTATAGAAAAATTAGTTACTTAATACCTTGTGAAGGCACAGACAAATGGTGAAGAACATCTTAATGGCTTAGCTGACAGAGTAAGTGATTACACTTCTTACACTTCACAACAGATGAGGCTGCTTAAATTTCCCAGATTACACACATGACATGTACATACAGCATGCAGGTTAAGCTGAGAACTCAGTTTTTCATTCAATATTATTGCAAGCAATTTCTACTCATCCGTGGGGAAAAAAGGAATAAATATGTTCGTGACAAAAGAGAGCATTTAGAAATAATCATGTTTACAATTCACGCAAGTAAAGCACAGTTGCACACATACTAGTCATAAAAGCAAGTCAAGAATGTAGGTACTAATTCAAATGGCTTTTCATTAAGTTGTTTCCTTTATGCATAGAAGCCTTGGATTTGATTTGTTTCACTTCTGTTACCTGCGGTGATGTCACTCAGCACTCTTCCTGGTTTATGAAGACTGATTTTAACTTTCCCATCGCTCAGGTATAAGAGGAAACCACCTGAAGGCAGGTGTAGTTTGCCGGATAAGAGAAGCCCCTCCTTGTTCCAAGTGCGGAACTGGAAACCGACCAACACTTCGTCCTGCCCTGAGGTGGCTGGCAGTGCCAGGTGACTGCTGGAGCCCAGGAAGGTCACAGGAACCACCTGTGGCTCTAAACACGAGAAAGACACGTTGCCCTAGAAAGAGGTGAAACAAATACGGCGTCGGGAAGAGTCACGAGAATTCCTCTGTGGAAACTGCGAAGTTTCAAAACATGGTGAATGATGTTTGAATGCGTCAGTCTAAACGTCAAATATGCACATCATCAGTTTGGGCAGAGTTTATGTAGCTGTTTGACCAGAATGGGTTCATCTGCCTTTGTTTATTCCTAAATTACATGGTTGATTTAATAGTACTTCAAGAGTTAGACAGAACTGCCTTGTTTCTACCTTGTCTCAGCCTCAGGAAGCATCTGGGACTTGACAAATTTCTGAATGTCAGAAAAAATGACACTGAGTATATGCAAATACTTACATGGGTCTAAATGCCTGTATGCAGAGAAAAATGTTGAGCTTGGCACTGCTTGTTTAAATTTAAGAAAAAACCCCATGTTTTGCTAGACCAAGACACAGTTTTTCTAAATTAATGTAATTGTAGATGTACAATAACTCCAATATTTGCCTTTGCAAACTGAAAAATTCCACGTAAAAACTCTTGCTAATTACATAGTTCATAAATGAAGGTCAAACAGCACTATGTGGACTAGATCATGAGCTGGGTTAGGCACCTAGCCTTTACTTTGTGCTTCTCCTGAAATCTCTGTTTCTTTGGTAAATTTGTGGTTGAGTTCATTGAGATAACCCTGCATCTATGCTCATCTTGAATGATGCAGATAAAAAGTCTGAAATAGGAAGAATGCATTTTTTGCCTCTGATGTCAGTTATTACTTTATGATACTTGATAATAATACAAAATGAACTTTGATCTAATGACTTACTGGCATGATTTGACCTAAAACTAATTTATTCTGTTCAAATGATTACTGAAGATTAACGTCCTTGGAATTTAAAACACACTTAACTTCATTCAACTCAAAGAGGTTTAAACTTTTGATTTTACATAAAACTTTGACCATTTAGTAAAGTTATAAAATCAATTTAAAAAAAATCCTCACTAGTCCCTGGCATGGCAAGATATTAAAGTTTATCTATTTTCATTTTCCTCAAGGAAAATGCACAAATAAGTAAAAACTTTGTCTCATGAACTCAACTGTGAGAAATGAATGGTCAGCTTAACTGACCCTTTGTGTAAAAGGTAGTCATAAGATTAATAAACCTTATTAAACACTAAAAACTGGCCATTTGCAGATTCTCCAAGCAAAATCTCTATTTAACAAGGCTTCTCTGATAACACAGATACTTTCTGGAGTATGTACATTATAAAACATCTCCTAAACATCTTCTAAAACATCTCCAAAGTTTTGAAAGTAGCACAACAATTCAAATCATTTGAGATTAAGAGAATCTAGTCCACACAGAGCCTGTTATAACTGCTCCACACTGCAGTATCCATCAGCATCATGGACAAAATATTGTACAGAGGTACCAGCTTAGTTAATTTTGTAATATTTCAGGTGAGTTTCACATGAGAAGAGATACCTGTTATTCATTTTCTCTAGGATAGAAATCCAGATTTGATTGTTCATATTCTGAACTGAGATGTAAGCCAAAATACATGGTTCTTGAAAGTAATTAATATTTTGTTGATTATTTTGAGCTGATTTCTGTAATATCTCTGCATTCCCTGCTACCAAATAAATAAATATTGCAGATAGAGATAACCCTTTTATTACTGGGAAGGGAAAAACATTTCTAGGAAAGCTTCTGTA
Organism: Myiozetetes cayanensis; assembly: GCF_022539395.1. NCBI lineage: Eukaryota > Metazoa > Chordata > Aves > Passeriformes > Tyrannidae > Myiozetetes > Myiozetetes cayanensis. The sequence continues at coordinate 125,583 of NW_026087698.1, read as the reverse complement.
CCACAGAGGAAATTTGGTTTGGTATGGAACAGCTTCTGTGACAGATTTTGATAATGTAACTGTTCGCCATGTCACAATAAATGCATTAAAGCCACCAACCTAAACTACATTTCTTCAGACAAATGACATCATAAATTGTCTAATAGAACTTATTGGTCAAAATTATAATGCTCTGGACAAAGCAGAGAGGATCTGTGTCCTCAGTGACTGCTGCTGTTCTTAGTCAGGTACATGTTCTTCTTACTCTGGTAGAGAGTCAGAGATTTGATTGTTTCAGATACATCTTATTTTACCCCTTGACTTTTGTATGAGCACAGCACAACAGTGTGGTATCAGACACACCTAAATATCAGCTAAGCATCTGAAGAATAAAATGCATCCTGCATTTTCTACTGGATGAGTCTATACAGCAGCAAATCAAAAATAGCCCAATAAGCTGATTACTTGAATTTTCTTTCAATACATAACATAGATTTCACTAGACCTGTGTGTTAACAGACTGGACACAAAAGTAGCTGCATTTTTTTCTCTATTCTACTTATTTATTCTTTCTTTCTTAACTATGAATCTCTTACCACAAAGTAGATCTGAGATTTATGCCTCCTGGCCAGGTCAATAACGTTCACTTCATTATAATAAATATTTTCAAAACACCCATGAAAGTTCCTGCGTGACAACGTCCCTGATTTTCCAGGCACTGGGATCCCTCCAAAGCTGAGCTTAGAAAGAGAAGAGAAATCAATGGTACTATTAAGTAATTTTCTATGGAAAGAAGTTGACTGTAACGTAAGAGCAGAAGTCAAAGGCTGGCCAATAGTGAATTTGCTACTTCTTGGCTACTTCATTTTATCACGTTTACATATTAAAAGAAAAAGCTAATAAAAAATTTAGGCTATATCAAGTCATATGTATGTACAAAATTATTCTGAAATGTTGGGTTTGGTTTGTTTTGTTTTTTTCCTTCTGAGGATGTCTCTTGACAGTGGCTTAGATCAGTTTTCAGGGTCGGGCAAGGCCACGTACATGCAGACTGTGCAGGACAGTGTGAAAATGATCAACAACTTCTTTAGGAAATTTGAGCCTGACTTCTCCACTGTGTGCACACCATAAATACCATAACAGACAACGAGAGTGCATCAAATTAAATTATTCTAGGGCAGATTCAAAACAAATGAAAGGAGGTACTTTTCCCTCTTTCAAAATGCCTTGGCAGTTCCTTGATATGGTACTGTAGGATTACTTAGTTTCAGAAAGAGATAGGAAAATTTAATAAAAATCCATTGGGAGCTAATAAATTCAAGAATATCACTCTGTCTAAGTAAGTCCCTGAGGCAGAAGCTGTTAGAAAGCAGTAAATTATTTTAGAAAAGCATTGCCACAAGGATGACCTCAGTTATGCTCTAGTCTATGTTTCTGCTCTTGGGCACCACCAGAAACAGGATGCCAGTGTAAGTGAACTTTTGAGCTCACTCATTTCAAAGCTATTCTGGATAACATTGTATGAAAGCTCAGTTTAACTATTTATGTTTTAATTTTGAAATTTTGCTTATTTTTAAAAACATTTTAATCAAAAAAGCCCCAAAATCAAATTTATCATGCATTATGTTATTAAAGTTAGAAACTCTTATAGTTAGAGAAGCAATTCTAAATGCAGTATTTTGTTCTTTTTTGAAAGCTTTAATACTTTCTTTTTACTTTTGTTGTTAACATATACTTCAAACTATAGCGTGTGGAAGAGAGGAAAACGTAGTTCACAATATGGATTGATTTAGTAAAATATATCTATTTGGCAACGAGTTATTTTATTAATTTTTTTGATTGGTATGATCCTCCAAACTTTGATATTGTGGTTTACATTAAGAAATTCTAAGCTGATATTTTTAAAAGGAGATACTGCAGACATGGAACAGCATGAAATCTTACTCTAAACTGCTTAAAAAATGGAATGAGTACAATAAAGTCTGCAGGTTCCAGACACTCTGTGTCTCCTTCTCTCACCCAACAAACAGGATAAGGACAAATATAAAGCAGCCAGTCATCATATTACAGCTGTGAAATATTGGTATTTTTAACAATAGGTGGGAAAATTTCACAGTAAATTACATCTACTCCTTTTCATGAATATACCATTTGTTTAAGCGAGACTTTTTTCACAGTATATTTTTAGGATCTAAGAGGAATTTAAGTCTTAATATAAATATTTCTAAAATGCTTTTATGCTGACTTATTCTAATTTTCATCAAACTTTATATTAATAACATTAATATTGATAAAATAATAACATTGAGTTGGGTCTCATTCACTATGTTTAAATACTGTTTATCACATTGGTAACTCTACTGAAAAGAAGATATTAAAATAATGAGTTCTGAGATGAAAAGCATGAAAACATTGAGCCACTAGTCTAGTGGAGGATTAGTACTCTAAGAAATCTCTTTTTCTTTGATTCATTCCTTTAGGTGACAGAAAATCCCTAAAGCCTTAAGCACCACAAACCTCCTAAGTTCTGTCTCCTTTACCTGTTTCAAAGAGTTTGCATAACAAAGGTAATAAATGTAATAAAGAAAAGGTAATTTTCACACCTCGTAATCAAGGTCCAAATAACTGAATTCTCCTTTTGAGTGAAAATGATGAGTGTGTTTATCCACTGTAAAGTTTACTTGATTGTTAAAGTGCTCAATGAGAACAGAATGCCAGTGTTGATCATCCAAAAGGCTGCCCAGGGTAATATTAACTTGGGCATTAGAAGGATGAGTTTTAGTATCACCTTGAAGGAAGAAAAATAAAAACTATTAATTTCATTCAAAAATTCAATATTCAAATATATACTGCCAGATTATCATACTCTATACAATAAAATGAACTTAACAGTTTAAAAGAAGTTGTAGTCAAATAATAACTAATAACTATGTTAGACTTCATGAGGCTGTAGCTCTTACCTAAATTAATGAGTAGGGACAGCTTCCCTTTAGTTAATTCCAGGGTGATGTAGTCTCCATTTTTTCCTTCTCTGTGGAGGAGAATTCCATCACTTTGCATTGTCTTAAACTTCAGAGAAATCACATCTTTCAGTGCATTCATGAGTTTTTGATTTAATGTGTAAATTAGACAACTTTTCCCATCAAAGCCAACCACCTCAGACCCTAGAAGTAAAGAAATGAAAGGTAATGTATAATGCTAGGTCTAAAAGAAATATTTACACTTTATTTCAATATGATGTGAAGTCCCACCACTGACATCTCTGGACCCACCTGTGCCCAGTAAACTGTAGCTAATTTCTTCCCTGAATATTAAGACTGCCCTACTTTAGTGATGATACCATAACTCTATAATAAAATGAGGTGAGAAGAGGTCTGGCTTCCACTCAAAACCAGCCCAGTTTGATGCTGACCTTCCTTGGGGAAAGGGAAAGAGAAAGGGAAGGTCCAAATGATTTTACCCCAATAATATAAAAGAGTATCTGTCAAAACCAGTACACACTGACGCACACAAAAGACACACACAAAAGGACTGGTAACATCATAAAAAGCTCATAGAGTATTCACAGTTCATATATAAAGAAGGAAAAAGTAATTACCCTTGAAAAATACATTCGTAAAATGAATGAAGTTGTAAAGGACACTCAATAAAATACGAAGTTATTTTTCAACTGATTGGTTGACTTCTTGCAAGTCAAGGGAAACCCATTATCTATTTATATTACATGTATTATATTTATATAACCTCACTAAAAATATTTCTCCGTATTGTCAGCATGGAAATGAGCTGAATTCAAATTAATTATAGTACTTAAAGTTAGTAATTTATATTCAATTTTCAAAAACCTCCAGTCAGGTGAATGCAGCTACATTTTTTTAATAAGATTTCTTTATTTTCCTTCATATCTTCTGTCATAGTTCGTATTCTTTAGCAAGGAATTTTTCTTTCCTTTCCTCCTGCCGTGTGTGTGTGCTCTGTGATGGGCCAATTAGTTGAACAAAAGAAGCCCTTAATGATGGAGATTAGTTGCCCTGACAACGAAGGGGGGAGTTGGCTGATGTGTGACTGGAAGGGGGTGGAGGCTGGGGGGGAGGAGACTCTCTCTCTCTCTCTCTGCCGGGGTGAGAGGCTGCTGTGGGCTGCAGACACTGCCGGGCTCCTTTGTTTCTTTTCCTGTCGGAGGGGAGTTTCTGGCTGCTGCTCTTGGCTCACCTCCGGCTGACTGCAAGCCCTGCTTACAACGGACCCTAATCAGCTGAAGTTTGTGAGTTTTCTTCCATTGGGAGAACTTTCTGTTTTATTGCTGTTGTCTTCCCTCCCGGTGTGCCAAGGATCCAACAGCGCCACCTGGTGACGGGCACTGGACATTACAAGTTCTACTCCTCCCATGATCCAACAGCGCCACCTGGTGACTACAATAGGACACTACAAGTTTTTTACACCTTCAGTGACCCAACAGCGCCACCTGGTGAATGGTACGGGACATTACAAATTTTGCATCTCCAGTGACCCGACGGCGCCCCCTGCTGACTGTGGTTGGAACTGCACCAAAGGGTGCAAGAAATTGAACTATTTTCTTTTTGCCGGTTTATCGGTTTTGTTCTTAAAGGGGATTATTGGTGGGTATAGGAGTATTACTTAGTTATTTCACTTGGGGTTTTTTTTTTTTATTTTTCCCGTGTTCCTGTTAATACACACATACCTTTTAATAAAGGGCTGTTATTTTCCCTTTTCCATAATTTGTTTTCCTTCAATCGGAGCCTCTTAATTTTGGATTTATAATTGGAAAGAGAAGTTTGGGTCTTTTCCTCCTAATTCATCCTCAGCAAAAGACCCTTGTCTAATTTAAACTGGGACATCTTCATAATGAAGAATTCATTTACCAAATATACAATGAATAAATATGACATTCTACCTAAATATGAGTCCTAGAATGACTACTTTACTTCATGATGGTTTTGAATGAACGTGGACAGTAAAAGTATTAATTAATGTTGAATTAAAATAATGAACGTGGAGTAGAATAGCTTCAATTAAGACTTCAATAAGACAACTTGCACATTGTTATTTATCTATCAAACCAGCTAACTGGATATATTCGTAGTAGGCACTAATAACAGTAGAATTTGTTTTGATTGAGAACATAGTCTTATTGGTTATCAGGACAAGAGCATAAACAACATTAATACTGCTTTCCACAGTCCCTTACTCTATTCTGCAGCACTAGCTCCTAAGAAGCAAAATCTACGCTGTGTACATTTGGAAAATGAACAAAATCGAAGTTTCTTCCCCTCAGCCCTGTCCCCCACCTCAGACATCAATGAAGATTTTATGAAAGGGCTGCACATGTTAACCAAAAACCTTATAACATTTCTCACAAGTGTTTGTCTTCATCATCTATGCATTACCCTAGAAACACATTCAAAGAGCTGTGAGACAGATAGCTTGGATGTCCTACAGGGTTATAAGGATAAAAAGAATACAGGCAACTAAGGTTTTCCTCTCATATTTGCCAACTAATCACAGCTTCTACTGGTTACTGGGCTTCAAATCCCTCTCCATGGATTTTCTCTACTCTGCTGTTGTAAATAAGGAAAATAAAATGGGTTGTTTTCTTTCATGAACACTCATCTTTTGTTTTCACGATTTGCAACGTGTCTTTCTCAAACTAATGTAACCTAAACCCTTAGCATACTGTGAAAATAACTTTGGAAATCATGAAACGCCTCTGAGAACCTGGAAATTCTGTAACCCACCTCATATGCCGTAGGACCAAGAGTCCTAGTGACCCTGAGCAAAAGCTTTAGTTGAAATATTTTTGTTTGAAAAACTGCTTGATTGTTTGTTTGTTTAATCTTTAAATCAATTGAAATTATGGCTAATGTTCTACAGGAAAAAAAACCTTAAAACAATGTCATTTTGTTATTTGGCTGTTATTCCAGTTATGAAGAGGATATGAAGTCCTTTCTTTGCCTGATGTAACTGTGCTGTCGTTTTTAAGCATTTCAGCCAGGAAAGGAATTCTCAAAAAGCCTCAAAGTGTTAAAGAACAGTGGAAAGGGGGTTGTGTATCACAGTACCCACAGTACTTGCTGTGAGGTACATCTAGCAATTTTAAATATGCAGTATGCATTGAGTTTCCAGTTACCTTTCTTCTACAGTTTTATATTTTTGTCATTTTCACATTTAAACCTATCTTTCTGCCACACAAAAAAACCCCAAAACAACAATAAAAAAACCCCCAAATTTTTGTTTGTTTCTTTGCTTTTATTTTTAGACTACTGGTTTTCAGAGGATGAAATTAGAGTGTTTTAATGAAGGGAGAAAAGATTAAGCCAAAGACATTCCTAGTATCCTTTTTTTTAGTGTCAGGGCTTAGCTTGTGTTTTATATGGCTTTAATTGTCACAATCTGACATTTCAGGAACAAGGCACAGGAAATGTCTGCAGAGATTCATCATTCTCTTTTGCACACAGTAAATAGGAAGGACTATCAGGCAGAGGCTTGAGACATATTTTGGGGTGGGGTTCAGCACAGAGTGAGGTTCAGTCGAGGAACAAGCAGATTTTGTCAGTCCACATGAAGTAAGGTAGAACACCTGGAGGTATAAAACATCTTTCTTTCTTTCTTTCTCTCTTACATGAAAAAGACTGCAGAATGGGAGCAAAAAAACCTGAGGAACGTGGCAGAGACAGAAGAGTAAGGACTGAAAAGAACTAAAAACAAAAAAAATACAGGGGAACTCTTTAATGTTATTTGGCCTTTCTATTCAATAAATGCTAAGAGGAAGTAATGGAAGGACCACTTGTCTTCATTGTACCTGATAAATGGAGGAAAAGGCTGGAGACAAAGAATTAATGTTTTAAATTTTTAAATATATTTTAGAACTATAAGACTGTAATCACCTGGTTTGTCTTCACCAGCAACCACTGCATTGAACTACTAAAAGCACATGGTAATTCTAGATGTTCAAAATAAGTACAGAAATGATAAGAAGTCTGCAATTCATTTGGAATGAGAGCATTTATGCTTAGAAAAAATAAACACTTCTAGAACATAAAACATCACTAATTCAGAGAAAATCTTAACCAGCTTAAAAAAAAAAGTTTACATTATTTTTAACACCATCATGTTCTTTTTGTACTGAATTATAGTGAATGATGGATAAAGTAAATATTCATTCTAAAATCATCCTAGTCTTAGAAGATAACTATAGTTGACTTGCTTCCAGAAGCTACTTATAGGACTGATCCTGTAACAAAGAAGTAAAACACGGATATATATATAATCTTCCTTAAATGCAGTTAATGACCACAGAAAAATATTTCAGCTTTGTAACTGCTTATTCTGAATGTTTTCTTTTTTTAGTTACATGAAGATTTTTTGTCCTTTAGACTCATAGTTTTCCATTACTTGGCAATAGGCATAACACAGAAGAGAGCCATATATATATCTTGCAAGGTGTGATAGTTATGAGAGCGAATGCATATAACAATTAAAATCTGGACTACAGGCACGTTCAAAAGGGAGCTCTTCTGTTTGGAAATGTTTGAGAACGAGACTTTGAGTAAGGATTTAAACATTGTCAAATGCACAAGGTAAAGGAGTGGGAAGAAGCAAAGCTGATTGGCTTTCAGTAAAGCCTAAAGACAGGAAAGACTGTACTCTCATCAAGTACCACAGAGATGAAGTTTCAGATGGAAGACTGAGATGAGCTTTCAGCTGGGAATGATGAAATCATGTGTTCAGACTCCATTTTTAACTTTTAGTCGTCCTGGTACTTACAAGAGTTGAGGGTAAGTTGAATATGGTCTTGATCACATTTCTCAGTGACATTAGGTTGTTCCAGGAACCGTAAATCTTGTCCCCAGCCCCCAGGCAGGTGTCACTGAGGATGTTGTGTGAGCCCTTCTACTGGAATGAGGAGTCTGTTTTCTGAGATGGGGAAGTGAACCTAAATTCTGCATTGAACGAATAGTTCTCCTGCCTGCAGATTGAAATTTTCAATATCCTTTTTTCATGGTCTTTTATTGGGTTTACAAAGTCAAGTTTAAGGCAGATAGGCCAGAGATGTGGTTTAATGATATTCACTTAAAAGTCAGATACTAGTGAATAGAAATAGAAAGCAGATATATGGAGAGCATTTAGAAGATATCAACCACGAAAAGCATACCTTAATTATTGAAATTGGAAAAAAAAATCTTACAAATAACAACAGATCAAAGTACACAAAAAGCAGTTAAAGATGTTGCTTAAAATAAATTCTGTTTCCATCGTGGAGAAAAGATATGGAGAATAAAAAGCAGTAAACAACTGACTAAAAGGACTTTTTAAAAAAGTCCAGGGAGGAAAAACTGTAACAGGAAGACATCAGTAAAGATTTACAGTGTCCAGCAGATCAATAAAACCATAACACTCAGGCAATTGTCTTCCAAAGGCTTATGTCAGTTATTAATGTCACAAAAATATTCTAAAAGTGCCCCTTAAATATAAAGCAACTTTGAAGTATCCTTCATTGTGTATTTGTGGGTCTGTCTAGTTGTACTCTTATTGGCTCACGAGCAAGACCACATATATTTAAAACTGTAAACATTTTCCATATTTTGTCCTTCAGATAGAAATTATGCCATCTTAACATGCTGCTTGTAAGGCTATTTAAAAAAAAAAAAAAAAAGAGAGTCTGCATTAAATCAGTGATTGGATTATGCCTACATCATTCATTAAAATACAGAGAGAACTGGAAAATAAGCATCATATATTTACAGCTAACGCAGAAATTGTAAGGTCTGCACATAAACTTATTGAATCATGAACTTATTGAATCAGTTTTTATTCCAGATTAAATTTAAGCCTAGAAATCTACTTTTGAGTGCAATTTAGGCAGCGAAATACAGTGATGAAGATTCATTTCACTCAGCTGACTCAGAAACAAACTCACTGTATGTGCATCCATACACTTCAATGCGCATTCCGATCCTGCCGTTGGGATTCCAGTCCAAAGGCACGAAACGAAGAAACCTTGCCTTAATGGAATGCTGAAGCTTATTGTATACGACACTGTCTGCGTTTGTGTTTCCAGAAAAGGCCTAGAAGAAAATGAAAAAGGGATCAGCCACATCCACAGTGAACACAGCAATACATGGCAGCATCGCTGATCTTTTCATTTTATACCCTTATCTGGCAAACAGTCGAGCACAGGAACAAAATGCAATTATCAGTGAATTCCATTGTAAAAACTGATGAATCAATCTTGACTATTCTTCTGGATGAGGTGTTAACTCATCTGTGTATTTAGCACTGACACCAGACTCAACAAAATATTACCTTTCAAAACCTAACATTCCTGTCAAAAAATGTGTAGAAAATCCTGACATTTCAGTGTATGGTTCCATCTAATGCTTTTGCATAAGAAAACAGAGTTATCTCTATGAAATCCTTTTACTGAGAGGTTAGATTAGTTTCATTCCAAGCCTGTGTTGTAGGTGCACATTGTGCTGTATTTAAAAAGGTCTTCTGGCAGACCATGGTAATGAAAGTCTCTGGTTTCCAGCTAAAGAATCCAGAGTATTATAAAAGGAATTTACTTTAGTGTCCTGTTAAAACAAGAAGATTGTGTATTTCAATTTCTTCGCAGGTGAAGGATTAAAAAGTGAACTTTTTTTTGTTGCAGTATTTAACTGATAAACTACATTCTCTTTTTCTTACATAAAGAAAACAAAAAACCAGAAAAACGTGTAAAGAAGAAGGTAAAAAATAATAAAAAAAAATCCAAAGAGTTGTAATCATGAACTTCAGCATCCTAAAGACTGTAGAATATATTCTGATTTTACTGTGTTGTGTGGTGTTAGTTGTTGTTTATAGTATGTGAAGCAGAAAGAATTTGTTCAGATATTTTGGATCTAAACATCTGAAAAATTAGAGAGAAATACCTCTGAAATATTTAGATAAATAGTATAAAAAAATTTGCACATTTCTGGATTTAAGAACAGTGCTGTTGGCATAGCTAAAAGCCACAGACATTGCAACTGTAGAAGTATATTTAGCATTTTTAGCTATGCAGTTTCTCTTTCTATAGCTTTTTGAAGCAAAGGTGAGCTTCATTGCATTCATTATTTACCTTCCTATATGAAAGTCTTTGCACTTTCCCTCCCCTGTAGCAGGGGGAGCAAAATTTCAATAAATTCTAATCTTTAAACAATCAATAGAAGAAAACCATAAATTAAAAAAAAAAAAATCCAAAATTAAGCAACACCCCCTGCAAAGAAACAGTGAATGGGCTTATTTAAGCTAACCTATTAAGTTACTATTAAGCATTAGTGAATGTCCACACTTTTAGCTTCATGCTTTGTCGTTTCACTAACACAGCAGGTGAAGGTGGAAAAGTGCTAAAACAAAAACCAGAGAAGAGCCACTATTTGGAGGGTGAGACCCTTTCAGGCCTGTTGTCCCTTCTAAATCTTACTTGCAGCCTGTAACAAACACAACTGCCAATGAAAGTGCCAATTAGTTTGCTGACTGAACCAGAACCCAGGCCCCAGAAGTTTAAGTACCGTGAGCAAATGAAGTGTTCAATTAAGATTTATATTTTTTGCCAAATCATTTTTGGAGAGCAGCCACCTCATAAAAATTAATTTAAGCTTTGAGTACAGAATGTATATTGCCTGATTTTTTCACTGTAGGGTATACTTAAATCATGTGTTTTTAATTTAAAATTAGGTTTGGGGCTTCAATAATAACCTAAAAGTACTTCAAACTACTCCTTTAACCATTCAGAATGGCCAGTTTAGAAATCAATAATTTTAGCTGTAATTTTCCAGAGCTTTTATCTGTTTAAAGCACATTTTAGAGTGTACCAATTGTGTTGAGTACTAAATGGGTCTTTGCTGCTTGATTTTAAACACTATAAAGGTTAAAATACATAGTTTGGGGCTTTTTCAGTTTTAATCCTTTTCAAAAGACAGAGGACAAAATCAGACAGCTTTTCCTCCAGACTGCAGTACTGAAGGCATACCCAAAACCTATGAAAGGAACCTGTAGGTTTTTTAGAGGAGAATTAGATTCAGTGTGACAGACAGTCCTGTCTTTGCAGCAGAATGCAATTACTGCTTCATGGTCCAGCCCAATGATCTTTTAAACACAGAATTATGACCATATAATGAGCTTCTTTCCTCCCACCCCTGCCTTCTTCAGACCATTCAGATCACTTCATTCTTGTGCCAAATCATGTAAAGGGAACACGCCATTATTTCAGACTATGCAGAGTCTTCACAACCTACCCAGGCACCTGATGGTTAAAAAGATGCAATGTTGAAATTACTGTTACACATAATAAACACTGTTTGCAAGAATAGTTATAGGGTTGTAAAGTAACTCCTCCAATATAACTGCTTGTTCAATCTTAGTTGATGCTCTTACAGGTACTATGTTATATTTTTTTCAGTAGCATGATGACATACCATCTTTCTCAAAGAGTGTAGTTTTTGAAACACATAGTGCAGTTTAAACAATAGCAGGAGACTTAGCAGCATAGATATCTAAGTAGATAACTTTCCACAGTAATAGCAGTCTGGGCTGTACTGAAGCCTGAACTGAGAGCCTACTCTCAAACTTGTTTCAACCCTCCTACTCAATTTCCAACCCAGTAATTTCTTTACCTGAAGCTACTTTAACCTTGCCTTGAATACAGAATTACTCAGTTCATTATGGCATCAGAAATCATGAATGTGATTTGGAGTGCACTGGTAAAGTTAAGCCCTGTGTGTAGAAGGGCATTAGCAAGATCAGGATGACTGTGAAGGTAAGCGTGTATCAAGATAAGGTAAAAAAACATTCTTTGTTTCCCTGTCCAAGCTCTATCTAGAAAACAAATGTGGCTTTAGATCAGGGATAATACAGGCATCTTGTCCCAAACTACCTCAGCCAGTCGAAAAGGCCCCCAAAAATGAACCTGTGTATGACCCACACTTTAGATAACCTAGAGACTGATGCTTATTTACAACTGAAACTTTTACTGTATAATATAGTATATATACATTGTAAAACATATTATAGGGCTAAATAATGTGCACAATGTTTTTACATGCGTTGTGTATCCATTGTAATAAGCATAACATTTATTACAAATATTACTTAACAATACATATATAAATAAAAATAAATAAGTACACTTATGTACAACTCCTCATTGAGTGTTTAATGACAAGAACTGGAACACAACCCAACCTGAACAATTTTGTCACAAGAGTAGTTCAGCAATGACGTATTAGTGTACTTCAAGAAGGGTCTGACTTCATAAAATGGTTTATGAATTCTAGTACCAACACCAGAAAAAACAGCTGAAAAAATCAGTGGGAACTAGGAGCTGTTTGTATAAAATTCCTGCCTCATGGTGATGGTCATGCTTTAGAAACACCTGTATGAGTCCTTCTGCTTATGACACACACCAACATTGCAATTGGCATTAGAGGAGTCAGTAAGAGGGAAATAAAACCCCAGTAGACTCCTGGTAATTTGATTACCTTAAAGCATCATTGAGAGCATCATAATAATGCTGAAGGATTAACTCATGTTGAGCTCTTCTGAGAATTAAGGGAGTTCAAAATAAATTATTTTCTCCCATTATCTCCAAGTTATATCCAAGTTCATATAGTAGTTTAATTATTTACATCTCAGTAACAATTGGAGTGCCTATTCCAGATAATTTAGTACACAGTACAATGAGCATTAATTAACATATCTTCCAAACAAGAATCCAAACATTCAGACTCTTCCTTTGTATCCTGTTACCACTGTGGTGATTTATGGTTAGTCTTTTGAAGCTGCTCCTGAAAGTCAACAGGTTTGAACCGTTTAGTTAAAGTGAAAAAATGAGTGTGAGAATCCTTCACTCTGACCAGAAAACTCTGTACCAGGCAACTGCCTTCTTTCCTAGGTGCCCAGGTTAGAATTATGGTTGGGGAAAAAAATGATCACATAGATTAAAGGAATAGATTGTTATGGTTTCATTGCCATAAACAAAAAATTGTGCAATAGCTGACAAATCTGCTTCCTGTACAATCCCAACAGTGGCATCACAGTGAGAAGCCCAGTACCATAAGTTACTCATTGTAGCTTTCCCCATATCTTGTCTCTGAATTGTTTGAAGATGCACTCGAATTATACCAGAATTGTCTCTCCAACTGATCAAAACACATAGCAGTTGCACATATTCATAAATTTCACTGATCATAACATCTTCTCTAAAAAAAACCCCTATATATTTATGGTAACATGACTGATATAGATCAGACAGATAGACAAAAAAACTTGTCGGGAAACGATCATAAATTCTTGTTGCAGTCAATGACCACCACTTGTAACATCTAAATCCCCACTACTGTACTTAAATCATTCCATCACTGTCATTCAGAAGGAGGATAGTGGGGTAAATTGTACCAATGTTCTTTCATCCTGTGTCTTTCTGGTTTTAATTCATATTTTGTGAGTGTTTTATTCACTGGAATATCACACCATGATTATTTGCCTTTCACTGGTGAATAGGAAAATAGCATAGCTTTACATAAGACAGCAGCTCCAGAATTAGGAGATGGAGAGAGGATGAGAATGCACTTACCAGTTAATTTATCAAAGGTGACAGCTGACATTTGTGAATGGACTCCAGAAATTCTTTCTGCCTTTCAGTCTTGTTTGGGGATTTTTTGTTTAATTTTGTTTTGATGGGTTTGTTGTTTTTTTTTCTTTTCGAAAAACAGAATTTGAAACCATTGACTTTCATATTATTATGGATTAAGATTTCAATATCTAAAATTAAGCTAACAGAGAAAGGTTGGGGGGTTTGTTTCTTGTTACAGGAGTTGCAGTTGGACACAGCATTGCAGGGGTGTGTAAAAGGGTATGAATAGCTATTGCTAGCCTGAAGAGGTTTGTCAACAGTTAGTCATGCTGCTTTGCAAATGTGGTTAACAAAACACGTTTTCTTTCTTTCTTTTTTTTTTTTTCTTTCACATTCAGCATGAAATTAAAAAGTCCTTAATTTTCTAGATGCCATGGTATGGGGACTAATGTATGCAATAAAAATATCTAATGTAAAACACCAGCTGTTTTGAATTCTTCCATCTACCTTATTTTCTTTCATTCATTCACAGGTAGTAAAAAATTTTATGTGGAGTGACTTGTCACCATTGGAGGGAGCCCTTGTATTGACACAACTGGGCACAACACCGAGGTGTCCTAATTCTCCCTTAAAAAATTGTCATAACAATCCTTCTTTATAAATTTCCAACATGAAATTATGAATCCAATATGTTTTATTTCTTTATTTCTACATTTATTATTTAAATTATTTATATATTTATTATTTATTTCTGTATTTGTCATTTATTTATAAACCCACACACACGTACCTCAGAGATATTCCTGAAAATTGAAAACATGAATGTATTTCATAATAGTATTTCTGGAATTCTAAATAACCTCTATCTTCAACAACTTTCAAAGATTAGCTAACTCACTATCTGAAATGGATATGTTTATACTTTTTAAAGTACGGAACTGCAGTCACTGGATTTGGATTTTGATATTCTAAAGGTAACAGTGATGATCTCTGAAGGTAAGAACCAAAATATTTTTTAAAGTGATATGACTATTTTCACTAATTTTTCTTTTTATAAATCCCTTTGAAACAATCTGTAAAATATAACTACACTGAATTTTAAATCTGTGCTACAGTGTAATGGTCCTTTCTACTTTTGAATCAATTTGAAGTTTAACAACTACTGTTCTGGGTAAAGGAATATTTTTACTAATGGTATTTATTCTTGAGAGTGAAACCAAATTTACTTAGAAATAATAGATTACATAAGGTTTATGAAGTGTTTTCAAAGAGCATTAAAATATTTAACCTGTTTATTCCACTTATTTACTTGTCAAAATGTGTAAAATCTGGGGGAGTGGTATGTTTCTCATTAAGTAAAATTTAGGTAGGAATCAGGATTTGCTGTTGTACTTCTACAACACATGACATAATCCAGAGACTACCAGAAAGATAATTTTGGTAGTTTATCACATAATACAAGAGCAGTGCATGAAATGCACTGAAATGTCAAAACACTACTTTGGAATCGTATTTGCTCTAAGCAGTATGAAAAAAGCTGTTTTGATATTACAGTTTAAATTTTCTTTTCATACAATTTCACACTTTGCTCTGAAATGAAATTAAATGACCAGAAAGAAAGGAAGGAAACCTCATTAACTATGCAACACAGAAAAGGCAGAGCAAACGCTTTGCAGCTCTTATGTCCTGAGGGTCATAAACAATACAAGAGTTCAACAAAAAGGTTTCCTACTAGATTATTTCTGTGGCTTTTCATACATGAAGTCTCATGATTTCTATCTTAAGAGAAATTTCTATATGTGAATTCTTTTGTAACTCATCACTGTCGACTTAGAGTAGCGTATGACACACCGAGTTAACATAACACGATCAGTTCCTTAGGTTGCTTCAACTACCACGTTAACCATTCACCCACCTCAGCAAAAACCTTAGTGGAAGGATTTCTCTTTTCCTTTTACATAACACTTTCCATTCTGGTTATTAGAAGACCTTTCGAAAGCAATCAGCCACCATGATTTTAGCTTTGCTCTGATGGAAGGTGCTTATTATGCAAAGAAAACCCAGAGCAACTCCCTGAAGGAACTAAACTTTCCGGATATGCTGTGAACAAGAAGGATCTAGGAACTTTCTGTATATTAACACCAATTCTGCAAAAAATCTTAGCAAAAATGTTAAGCAAAGGTATACCAAGATTGCATTCAGTGGTTGTCAGGGACCAGGAAAAATGCATCACAATAATTCCTGCTATTATTTGGAGTACAAAAGTAGATCTTCTTTTTTTTTTTTTTTTTTTTTTCCAGAAATGTCAGCATTCATAGTGGAGGTTGCTGCTCTAGCAGGCATCTGATGCCTCAGAAATGCAGAGAGCAAAGTCTGCACTGTAAAAATATTAGATCACTTAGGAATACTTGAGCTCAGGGGATGTTCCCAAAAGCCACAGTAGGCTTTTAACTAGTGAATGGGATAATACCAAGTTCCTAGGTATTTGCCACATGGAGGATTTTTTTTCTGACACAGATTCCAAAACTAGACTAACTAATGGATTTGGATAACCTAAGCAGGAAAATAATGGTGGTTTGTTCTTTCTGGTACTTCTGTACATTTAAATACAAATAAATGACTCTCAAACACAAGTGAGTAGCACATCTGGCGTGCAGTGAAAGCGACCAAGAACACAGAGTTGGCACGCCTGCAACCCTCAGCAGCTGGGTATTTTGTGGAAGGGAAAAAAGAACTGATTGATAGGTGTTGCAGGCAGAGAGCAGCTTGGGTGCTTACAAAGAAAGAGAGAGCAAAGAAGAAGGACTTTGCAGAAGCATCGCGAAATTTAATCTTCAAACAGAGATGGGGATAAGACTATTTTAGATGTGGAAGTTCCTTTGCAAGTGCAAATTTGAATAATTCCATTGCTCACAGGGAAAATATGGCAAGTGGTTTGCAGCCTGAAGGCACATCAGAGATGGACATCAGATTTCTTCACAACAGGCTTTCTGGTGGAAAGTAGAAGGAAAGTCAGCAGTAATTCTGATACATTGCTTTCTGTACAAAAGCTTAAAGAGATTACTTTTTGACCACTTATCCCATCTCCTCCACGGAACATTTTGCTTCATCTTCTCCATTTACTAAAGAAAAAAAACCACACAAACCGGAAATGTAAATTCTATCGGGGCAGATATTTTCACTTCAGTTGTTCCAACTACTGTATCCCAACTTTAAAACCTTAAGTATATTTTACACTGGCACTGATTTATCTCAAAGATAGGCATTTAAGTACTTACTTTAGGGTCCCTAGTGTTACTGCAAATATCACTCAAATCTATCTCCATGCTAATGGTCTCGTATCATGTGAGAAATGCATCACTGAGAAGTAAAAATACACAAGTATATGAGTACCTTACTGATGCAACAGGATGAACACAGCACTCCATTTGAAATGTCAAGAGTCTTCCAAGGGTTTTCACTCTAATAATCATGGATCAGACTTTAGATGGAATAAATTCCATTTAGTGAATACGGCATGAGTAACTACGACTCTGCTTCTTCAGAACAGGTGACTGAATGTGCGGGAATAATGCTGGCAGTTTGTGATGCTAGTGTCTTTGTTCCATCAAGAATTTAGTTGTTATCTCTGTGTATTTCTGTTAAGGTGGGTTAAAACTAAAATACAGGTCAGAAAGAAAATGGGTGGGGGCTTGCATAGATTGCAAAGTCCACATTGCGAGGCGTTTGTTCCTAAACAACCATCCATTTTCTTTCAGTAATTAACTGCCCACTGGATAAAGTGACATTGAACAGGCATGGTCAATATGAAAGATAATTCTTCCTATTAAAAATAATCTTTCTTAAGTGAAAGAACCAACAAATTCTGTTTTTACTTGCTCAACGTGGTGCCCCTAGAAAGGAGGCCCTTGTGCCAGCAACATGCTTGTGAGGCAAAAACAAAGCCGTACAACTCTGATGAAGTGCAAGTGTTGCCAGCTTCTATTATCATAATTTCCAGAATACTGAGTATCTTTCACATCTAACATTTGTGTATGAGAGACAGTGAAAGTAATTTGTGCATTGCAAAACTGGAAGTGGTGATCAAATGACTACAGGTACATGGGTGGTCACTTCTCTCCTACTAAATTATTCTTTATTCAAGTGAAGTCTTGAAACTGATTTTTATTTAACTTTGATATTCAAAACAGACCACGCGTGACTAGCTTTTCTAAGAGAAACAATACCATTCTACAGTGCACTGAAACTGCTCCTAAACCCATTTTTTTCAACCAAAATTGGGGATGGATAGCACCTCATGGCTTTCTGGAGGTTAGGAAATGAAAACAACTAAATAATAAGATATTTTCCTTTATTTTTTCTTATATATAGACATTCCTTGCAGAACTTAGAGCTCAGGCTTAGAGGTAAACAATTTTAGATTATTTTTGAATGTATAGAAAGTTGCAGTAGTCTGTGGGAGAGTGTGTGATGGTTTAATTTTTACTGCTTTAATGTTTTTTGTGATATTTCAACCTAAAGGATCTTTCTTCCGTTCCAATTGTTAAATTGCCTTTGGTGCACAGTGGTGCTGCAGAATGGATAATTTTAGTTTGCCAGGCATCCCTACCTATGTGGTGCACCTGGAAAAAAAAAAGTGCAAGGCAGAAGAGAATAGTGAATTAGCCTCATACACCTAGAGAAAACAATGCACCTGAACAGATAAATTGATTCTGAAATGCTTTTGAAACACATTCAAAATGAAGTCTAACTATGTGAGACCTTGAAGGAATTCAGATGGAAATCTAAATTTGAACTCCAGTAGCAGGTTCCTCTTTAATTTTTATTTTTTTTTTTTTTTTAAATTTAGTCTCCTGTAGGGGTTTTTGGAAGAAAAAAAAACAAAACCAAAAACAAACAAACAAAACCCACAAAACAAACAAAAACAAACACAAAAACCCCCAAATCCAAACCAAATCAAAAAGCAAACAAACAAAACACAAACAAACAAAAAAAATTGAATTATTGTGTGATTCATGTAACAAATACCAAAATCTGTCTCAGTTATTTGCCAGTTGAATGACAGACACATAAAGTTGCAGAGATGTATATTTGTAAAATTATTCTTAATGCACTTTATAAATACAGATGGCATTAGACAATTAATTCTACTGAGGACAGTTTTCTTCACTTGCAACTGAGACTAAGCACAATTTAATTCACAATTCACTGTTAAGGACCGCAAGGACTTAAGCTGCTACAGTATTTTATATCTAAAAAGCAAAAAGAAATAAGAACAACATTGCTGCCATAGGGGTGCTTCACTGAAGGCAATTCTGAAAAACACTTTGTCATTACACTGGAGAACAGCTTATTCCTTCCCTCTGATAAGTGCACTTCAGTATGTTTGTGCTACAGTACAAACTCCATTCTCTTTCCTAAGGAGGGTCCAAATCTGGAAACAAATAAATCAAGACAAAGATCAAGCAAGGAAGTGCCTGACCACAGTTTAACAACACAAAGAGGAGAGATTTCCTTTGAGTACCAGGAGAGCAAAGGCTAAAACCAAATTTCTAGATAGCAGTACAATATAATTGACTGAGCAATTACAGATTAATTCACCAGTGTGTTTTACAAATACTGGGGGTGAAAGAACATTTTGGGAAAGGAAGGAGGTGAAAACACTTCATCACTTTATACAGTCCCTCCATCTGATAATGAGTGGTCCATTCAAAGAAGTTGAAGTGACTACAGAAGTCAACTCAGCCTTTCTCAAGACCATTCTCAAGTTCTCAGTTCACGATACCTAATTTATTTTAAAAAGGTCCTACTCCATAACAGTTACATTAGTACTTATAATTTTTTTTAATTATTTTTTTTAACCTATGCCAGTCAATTAACCAATACTGATTTAATTCTGTAATATAGCCTGTTCCTTTATAGCAGTCACTTTCTCTTTGAAACAAGGAATTGTTTGCTCCAAAAAACCTTTGTCATCACTGAATAAATCAAGGATTAGGCTAATTATAAAAGGAGACTGCTTCTGCTTGGCAAATTAACAAATTGGCAATCAGAAGTGATGTCAAAATAAGCACAGGAAAAGAACACGACAACTTAATACAGTATCAGTTGTATATATTTTTAGATCTGTCAGAGTATGGAAATCATTCTGCAACTGTCAAACCACATTTTAAATTATCTTCATATAACAGTGACTAAAAGATTTCCAATACTTTCAAAATGAAAATGTCATTCCCATTGTATTTAAAATATTAATAAATGTCATATTTTGTTATCGTCTTTTTTTTTTCAAACCATAAAGTAAGAAGCTATATATATATTTATAAAAAGTATTACATGGCTTGGTAAATGTATTTAAAATATATTCTGAATAAACATTTTCAAAAAAATACACATTCTAAAAGAACATACAACAAGAAGCACACAATGCAATTATAGATTTATATAGTACTTAATCACAAACATTAACTCATTAGGTACTACATTATCTCTTCATGTGATTCTTAAGATAAGTAATCGTTATTTTCGTACTTTTGTAATTTACTTATGATAGCTTAATATATGGGTTTTCTTAAGAAAAACGAGTACTTCCACAATTATTATTTATTTATTCTAAAATATTATTAGCTGAAACTCAGAACTGAAAAATAAAACAGCACGTACATTCACTCAGTTTCTTATTACATCTATGTGAAGTTTTATCTGTCGTTAAGTCGGTGTGAAGTCTATCCTAAGGGCAGCCTTACCAGGACAAGAGTCACTAGGAGTGCACAGAGCTTCTTCAGGCCTCTGACACGTCTAAACAGGCAGTGTTCTGCCTGCCAGTCTACCTGGTCTTTCCTCACTAGCTGGCAGAGAAAGGGATTAAATTGCCATCTAGCATGGTAGGTGATAAATTTAGAATCACCTCTCAAGGAAGGGAACCTAGAAGTTGGTAGTCTGTGCTGATCTGTTACTAACAGGACTATAAACCAGGAGTCATGCTCTTCTTACCAAAAAGGTAGAAAACACTGAGAGGAAACTGAGGACAAAATGCAGTAGAAAAACTCTAGGACCGCAATTAGGAGTTGGGATGACTGAAGCTGATAAATGAATTTGAAGCACAAACATATAGGTGTCATTATTCTGCAGTTTTTTGCTCTCTACAGATAAAGACTAAGCAAGTTGCTTTTGGAACATGAACCACCTGTCAGTTTATGTTTATGTTGTTAGTATGACTGGAAATTTTGACAGTGAAAAATAATAAAAAAGAACACATATTTAAGACTGAATTTACAAATATGCCCATATAATAAAAGAGAAAAATCTTGTAGAAGTAATTAAACATGATTCTCACTTAGAGGCCTTGCTTTCCCTCCCTTAACCTTTTTAGACAGTGCCCCAGAATAATTACTTATCCATCATATTAGATAAATAAATCAAGTATTTCTATCTGACATTTGCTCCTAAGGTTTGAGTTGCTAAAGACTTAGACAGGAAATTCTGCATCAGCAGTGTGTCCCCACCCGCACCTGCATGTATGTGTGTGCGCCACAACAAGGACCCAAGGGAACCATTAAAAACTGTAGGAGTGTAACTTATTATAAAAACAGTTCTAAAAAAATGCAAGTATGTAGCTGCTAGTCACTGGAAATGAGATAAAATACCCATTGCCCTGTAAAGGACCTCATAACTGACTCCAACCTAGCCCCTCTTAATGACTCGGTCCAAAGTGCAGAATGGTTGGCTCTGTGTTTGGGGATGAAAAACCCAGTTAGACCTACTGTGTTGAACATTCAGAACATCTTTATGTACTAACAACAAAACAAAAACAAACAAAGAAATCCATATAACCTCACTAGATTTTGTTATAATCTTTCATTAATTTTGCAGCAAGTTTCCTTGCACAGCAGAGGTGAGCTGCTGCTGCGTTATGGCTCTGCGAGTTTCTTTAGAAACCAAAAAAATAAAGAAAGTCTGTTTTAGCAAGGCTTCATCTAGGGGCAGACCCTTATATCCACAAGCAAAGAGATGTTGCTACCAGAATTTGAAGACACAGAGGACTTCCACAACTTCCTTTTTTTCCAGTATCTTCCTTTGACCAGGACCTCACATAATGTCTTCTGGCAGCTTATATTCTAGTTGCTTTCTGGCCTTACTGGATTGAGGATCTTTTTCAGAAACTGTATGTCTCATCAAATTCTGCTCTAGGACTATTCCATGGTTTTACAGCATAATTTTTATCACACTCTCAAAGCAGTAAATTGTCTCATGCAGCTTGTTCTGAGGTCTCTGACAGAAGTCATTGACCACAATAAAAAGAGAACCATCAGTCTCTATTTTATTCCAGTCGCAACCTCTATAATCACTCAGCCAAACCTACAACCAGCATTATAAATCCAAAGATTGCCTTGAAGCTAAGAGATTTCCATAGTTTTCTCCAACTGTGGCCCAAAACACCCAGACACCCAGTCTCAGCTAGGTAAAGCTGAATTAACAGCAAGCGCATCAGAGCTTTGCCAGCAGGATGACGGCCCCCGGAGCTCTGAGCTGCTCCTGCAGAGGTGCTTGTTGGCTGCTCCGAGTTACAATAATACATCCTCAGCCTGGATGGCAGTCCCTGTCTCACAGTGGGAGAGCACTGCAGTTGGAATAAAATGCGACCCTCAAGTTTTACTGTTAAAAAATACAGGGAAGTTTGGGAAAAAAAAAATGCCGACTGGTATGAATGGAACCTCAATCCATATCACCAAAAATATCTTAAAACGGATGCATTCCTTCAGAAAGTCCTGAAATAGGAATAAATTAGAGATGCTCCTTCAGTGCTAAAATTAACCTCCCAAGGATCATCAAAATCAAGTCTGCAAATCAATGGTGGGTTCCATCATTGACAGAGAGCAGGGCAAGTGGAAGATTTCTTTGATGGTATACTTGTTCTGTAGTGTGAAAAACAGGAAAAAACACCAGTAAAAACCTACTCATTAAAATCCAAAGTATTTACTTTTCTAATACATGTCTAAGAAAACACTTGGTCAGCTATAGCACTGCTTCGTAATTCCACTTATTTCACCTAAACTGACTGTATTTTTAACAAAGCAAAGATCTGACCTCACGTGAAGAAAAGGCTATGACAATATTTTGGAATAATTCTTTTGAGGACAGAATTTTCAGTTAAAATGTCAGAGTCTAATTTTTCATTAGAGAAATTAAAAAAAAAAAAAAAAGGAAGGAAAATATGTTAGATCAAAGAACAAAACATGTGGAAAATGTGCCATAAAAAACCTGTAATGCAAGTTAGAATAATTGTAGTATGCTTTATTCAGACTGGAGAATACATGCATGATAAACCAACCATTCAAGCCATCCTTCAATAAAATCTGTTTGTCAGGAAATTAGCTATGGATACTTAATCCAGCTAAGAACCTAGCTCTTCCTCATTGTTTCACTCCAGCAAACTAGAAATTTGGCAGTCTTAATTATTTCTCATCTTCATATTTTCAGAAAGTTGGTTTGTACTTGTAGAGATTTGGGTTTTTTACCCCTTTTGTTGCTCTTGTTTCTTTTTATTTGCTCTAGTTTTTATAATTCCATTTATTTGTATTACTTATTTTAAAAGTCTGTTTCCTATCTGCATGCACTTCCATTATTATTGAAAGGGAAAAAAGTATATGCTATAAACAAACTAAAACCACTTAATTGTCAAGCAAATAATATACAAAAAGGGTATTTGTCTTCTGTATTTTTATTTATTTAAGAAATTCTTTGAAATAGGCTGTCTTAGGATGTGAAAGAATGGAAACTAAGGCAAAGTAAAACTTAAAAATATTCATGTTTCATATTGTTCCTGCAATTTTAAATATATTTAAAACTGTGAGTTAGCTTAATCTTTAGTAGAAAGGTGTACAATTTTTTTTTTATTTTTCCCTACATTAAATCTATTTTAATGAATTTAAGGTTAATGGACTTGATTGAGGCATTCTTAACAAAAAATTTAAACACTTTAATGGATTCAAGTTTTTATCATTAAGAATGTTAACAGCTAAACCAAAGTGCAGCTGTTGCTGTGAATTATTAAAGTTGTCCTACTTTCAACAAAAACAAATATTAATATCGTCTTGCAGTTTATTTATAACATGTACACTATATTTACATATAAAGTCTTTCAATTTTTTTTTTATTGTTGTTATTGCCTTGCACCCGAGACCACAGGGATTTTTTTTAGTCTTGCAGAAGCTACCAGATTTTTTCCTGCTGGCATTTATGACAGCATCTTTCAAGCTTTCAGCTTCTCCTGTCTATATCACCAGAGGCAATGTACTTCTTGTTCCTAAGGTTCACCATCACAAATAGAATTGGAGGGATCGCAGTTGTTTGAAAGATTAAAACCTGAACTAAAATAATTCTGACAGGGGGATGTTTTTTTTAAAAAAAAAAAAAAAAAAGAAAGGTTTTCATTTTTAATCTTAGCTCTTTGCTATATGGAAGACAGTGTGTTGAATACCCATCTCTAACAAAAGTACATCTTTTTTCTAAAGACTGTGATCTTCTAGCCTCACTAAACACAAGTTAGTATGGGTTATTTACTATTCCAAAATAATATGAATTCTATGTTAGATATTCTCGATGTAGGGGTTTTTTTTGTCTTGAATAATATTTGTTTTCTGAGATAACATAGTAGAATGCAAACATAATTTCAACTCTACACAACGCTAATTAACTGAACTGTAATGCAGACTTCATATGAATAGCTAAATCTGTCTTCAAACAAATTTGTGATAAATATTGTCTAAACAGATAAGAGCCACAAAAAATACTACAGTATGATTATCCATTATTCAAACACTGAAAACTTAATATCAAGGATGTGTTTGCCATATGATACAAACCCTCGGTACAATTAATTCTAAGAAAAAACAAGTGAAATTTTCTATATTTGTGAATATTATCAAACATAGAATGCTTATTTTGTCATTGAGAGCATCACTAATTATTTTAACTGTCATTTTTTTTAATGAAATACATATATTTACACACTTCTAAATAAAATATTTTTATTTTAGTGACAGTATTGATCATTACCTTTATCCCCATAGAGATACTTCTATAACAACCAGAGTTCTTTTTGAATGCACTATGTACAAGGAACAGTCAGGATACAAGGTAAGGTCTGTCCCTCCCTTAGTCTTTAAAGGACCAGTTTAAGCAGCCCACCCAGAAAAAACATCCCCAAAAGGAAGAGTTTTGTTGAGTCATGAGCAGGATACATTTTTCTGCTCTTCTGTAGTGGTGGAGGCAACAAAAAACTGACATTCTCTGTCTTCATGTCACTGTGCTTACAGATTTCTGTTGCATTCATACCCAATATTCTCTTTTTCAGGCCAAAGAGTCCCAGCCTATTCAGTCATTTCTTCCATGCCAGCTGTCTGCTTTCTAGTCTTTTAAAGCATCATTTTTTGACTCTTTTCCAGTTCTACTACATAATTTTGAAATGCACCATCAGATCTGCACTGAAGACATGAACAAAACACATACATTCACAGGGGAATAATAAGGTTTTCTGTCTCATTCCCTACAAATCTCTTAATAGGTCTAACATTCCATTTTTATCATTGTTCCAGAGGATTTGAGCTGATGTTTATAAATGTTTTATAGTTTCCATCTCTTGTTCTGTAATATTACAGAGTCAGTCATTTAACATGGAAGGAAGGAGGTTTCCTCCTGTGGGATGATTTGAGAGATTTTTTTTGCCATGAAGCCAGAATATTTGCATTCCTGTTTAATTATAATTGATTATATTTATATAATTATAATTGATATATAAGTTTAAAAAAGCTTATAAATGCTCCAGGCCAAAATCTAGGCCATAAATCAATCTGGGAACATTTTTTTTTTTAATTTTTTTTTCCTGTTTTGTGATACAAGAAAATAAATATTAAAAAAAAAAAGTGAGAATAAATGTACACATTTTTTCTGACCGTATCAGAAGAAATTTAAATGGCAAGATTATATACAAGATACCCTGAGATATCCTGAAACAGACCAATTTGTTAACTATTTCATGTGTTTTGATTTATGCATTTGTTACTGAAATGTATTTTTTTTCTGCTTGGGGTAGAGAGATGCCTTCAGTCAAGTACTAATTTGTTGTGCCTGTTTTGCACAAGGATGTGAACTTCCCCTCATGTAAAAAGTTATACTACTACTTGGTCTAAATAAGAAAAAGAAAACATGATTTTCAGGAACAGACTTTCAGAATTACACACACATTTTTAAACCATATTTTGAGCTGAGGTTTGTATGTCTCCATGTGAAAGAAACAGGAAACAGTGAAAATATAAGAATATGCCCATATTTTCATAATTTTCATTGATGGAATCATTTCAAAGATGCGTATAATCTAAGGAAAAATGCAATCTTTGTTAATTTGCATGACATTTGAAGATGTCACCTGTGACAACTCAACATTGGGAAGGTAGATGAGGACAGGACTCTTATGAGACCTCAAGTTTGTGCAGTGTTACAATCCTTCCACATAAAGCTAAATAGAACATTAAAATTTTTTCCTTTGCTTCCACTGCATGAAATAGTGATATTCAATATCTAAATAGCATGAATAGTTTTTCTTTTCCTTTTTGCAAAACAGTAGGAGTGCAGAAACATGGAAAACTAAAAGAGGAAAAGATGAATTGGTAAAATAAACTTCAAGAATCATTCAAAAGCATACCATTTCACAAAGGGTAATTTGGGTTGGAAAGGTCATTTGGTCCAAATTCTTGTTTAAAGGGAGGTCAGCTATTAGATCAGAAAGGTTACTCAAGGCTTTCTCAGTACTTTGTCTTTATATTTATTTAGAATTTTAAGTACATATTGTGGACCTTGAATGCTGTGTGAATGGGCTTTTAGATCTCAGGGGAATATGTTGGAATATGCTTATAATTTTCAACTAGGCAGCTACTGCAGAGGTTCAGAATTATTTTTCAAAGATAAATGTTTTACCGTGTATGCCGTATGAATATCTGCCATAAGAGCTGTCACAAATTTCTAGGAAAATTCTCTTTTATTCCCTTTTCTCATTTGTACAACAGGTTAAAAAAGAAATGAGACAGAGTGCATAATTAGACAGATTATTGTGCATAATTTTGTCAGTTATTAAGGGTTTGGTTCTTCCAAGAAGCAAAGCAAATCATCTCTTGATGAAGTCACTGATATGAGGCACTACCTTTGCTGATAATTCCCGAGACATCACAGGAAGTAGATCAGAGGTTAATGGAGTAATTTCAGTTCGTATTGCAGAAAATCTTCTTGAAGATAGGTAACTATAGATATCACGTCATGTAAATAATCATATTCAGGTTGATGGGTTTTTTTTTGAATTTTGGGTTTGTTTGGGGTTTTTTTGTTTGTTTTGGTTTGGTTTCTTTGTTGTTAGTTGGTTGGGGGCATTGTTGCTGTTTTTTTGGTTGTTTTTTTTAAGATGATATGGAGCTGACTGTTACAAGTTAAAAATCTTGGGCAGGACTCTGAGGATCTTTTTTTGTTTGTCAGGCTCCTGGAAATAAAATGGGTTATTAAACCAATTTTGTTTGAATTTTGTGAGCTTCAACTCCCAAAAGCCATATAGAAATAGGAAAGAAAAAACTGAGAGAACTGAATAATATTTAATTGATATGCACTTACAGATAATATATGCCATCAATAAATAGTAGTATCTTTCTAATTTTAGGATTTAAAATATATATCTATATAATGATAATCAGAAATGTATATTAACTATGTACCAATTTTTACCTGATTTTTACAAGGAAAATTATCACCATATTGAGGGAAGAAATCTTACTGAGGGCAGTGCATGCCCTTCTCATTACCATGGAGTCAAGTTTTCACACATCTATACTGAAACAAAAATCATCACCCTTCTTTTCGAAGTTTGTAGTGCCTGAGAAAAGGACACACTGCAAAAAATAAGTAACATCCAACACAATTATGCATTTTGCTTAGTTGTTTGGGTTTACCCTTCAGAACTGAGTGGTCACAAATCAGCATTAAATCATACCCACAATGTCAGGTGACATTTTTAGTAATTCAAATAATTGGGAAATTAAGTTGAAAAAATGAATGGAAGCTTTACACTGGATCAGGATCTATGAAAATGCTTTTCAAGAACTTATCTTCACCATTTTTTTTTATTTTTCCCTGAATATAAGTCTACATAAGACTCCTGTTTCCTGTTAAAGTGTCTCCACGGGAGGACCATGAAGATGATCAAAGGGGTGGAGCACCTCTCCTAGAGCATCCTTCCCGTACCTAAAGGGGACTAGAAGTGAGCTGGAGAGGGATTTTTCCAGGGGTGTGGAGGGCAAGGACAAGAGGTAATAATTTCAAAAGGAAAGAGGGGGGGGGGGGTATAGATTAAGTATTAGGTAGAAATTCTTCACTGAGGCACTGAACAGGCTGCCCAGGGGGGTTGTGGATGTCCCATCCCTCAAAGTGTCCAAGGCCAGGTTGGTGGAGCTCTGAGTAACCTGGTCTAGTGGAAAATGCCCATGCCCGTGGAAGGAGGGGTTGGAAGTGGATGTTCTTTATGATCCCTCCCAACATAAATCATTCTATGATTCTGTATTTATATGAATATTTTACAATTTAGATTTAAAATGTACATTCTATAAAATATTATACTATATGTAGAAAAATGTAATGTATAAATATCTATAATGCTATGTTACCAACACTATTTTCAATTATTGCTTCCAACAGCCTTCATGACCTCATTTGAGAGTTTTACTGTCTCATAATTTCAGGTCAGAACTTTTCAAGACCTTGTTAAAAAAACCATTGAAATCACTCAGGTTTCTCACCAATATATCCACAATGAAAAGTGCAACAAAATTACATAAAGCGCTCTTTTAAATTATTTTTTTAAAGATTATTTTCTCCAAAATAAATGTTTAAAGAATGGTATTTTTTTTCAGAATTTCTGAATATTCTTTTATAATAAATGTTCTTTGATAATAAATTAAGAAATGGTATTGATATCAGAGTTGTTTAATTACATTTATTTTCTGAAAGTCTAATATTTGAATGAGAGAAAAGATTGACTTCCATACCTTTTGTCAACCTCTAGACCTAGAAAAGGGCAGTTAAAACCATCCAGCCTTCCATTACAGAATAAGTAATAAAGCTTCACTGCCCTCATGTTATTTTTGGGGATGTGTTTTGTTGTTATTGCTGTTGTTTTTGTCAGTTGGCTTTGTTTGGTTTGGTTATTGGTTTTTGTTTGGTTTTGATGGTTTTAATGTTGTCTGGATTCATGTAAAACACAGACTCAAGCAGGCTATTAAGAAATGTCAAGCCTCATCCTGTTCAAAAATATGTTAGAGGCAAATTTCTAAAATTTTATTGCCATAAACTTGACACATGGTTAATTTACTTACTACATAACTTGGCGTTAAATTTTCATTCCTCTAGCTCAGGGAGAAATCCATCAGTGGAGAACCAGGGGAATAGATACTGGTTTGTTTTGTTGCTTTTTTGTTTTGCCTTTTTTTTTTTTTTTTCACCAGGTGCTGCTGTAAACAAGAAGAAAATCTCCAGGAGTAAATTCAATACTATCTGAGCAAAATGAAAAGATGAGCCTACAGAGTTCCTTTGGGAAATTTTTGAGGAGGCATTATGACAAAATATTTTGACATAATGAAATACAAACAGATTGCACAGGTAACTTGAAGAGTATTAATCCCTCAGTCGTATCACTGGATTTTCCAGTATTTGTGATATTTTTGGGGGAGAGATGAGAAGAAGATTGTTGTGGAGAAGAAGAAGATAAGAAGACAGAGATATCTGAATTGCAAAAATGATTATACAACATGAACGGTGGGGATACGAAACTATAAGAGGATATTTTAAATCCAAGAAGTGAAGAAAAATTAGGGTAATTTGTAATTAATATCTTCCATAATAACTTACAATATTCAAATTACTTTTGTAAAATCATGAATATATATAAATGAAAATATTTCTTTTATTGAAGACACAGCCCTGAGGTATACTTTCAGGCACAGAGACAGTGTAACAGTTCAATTTCCAACATTTATTTATTTCATTATTGATCTAGGAGTTTTTAATGACAGCTATAGTTCTACCCTATCTCTGAATTGTTCTAATGGTCAACGATTTCACCATGGAAAGATGACTGAATGAATGAAGTTAAAATAAAGTGGTCTTTTTGAAGGACTGGAATGTATGGGCAGAAGCAGCAGTGCAAGCAGTTGTAATGAATTTCAGGCAGAAAACAATGTGTTTTGTGATGAAATTCAGACAGGAGCAGTAGATATACAGAAAAAATATCAAGGGATGCAGCTCTAATGAAAAATATATATAATTTAAAAATAAATCATCCAATGTTGACTGTACGAAATATGCTGCAGGATATGGACACATCCCACCACTGTTTCAAAATGTTGCAGAGTATTTTTGGGGTCTGGGTAGATAAGAAGATTCTCAGCATTCCTACCAAAAATGACCAGATTCTGATTTATTTTTTTTCTCATGAAGTAAAACTTGCTGTTGTCAAGATCAGAGAAATGAATCATCTCTCTCAAGAGCAGTGAGTTGAGTTTGGATAACACAAATTAAGTGAAGAATGAGGAAAACTGTCAATAATGAATAATGAACATTAAATGTAAGATGTGCTCTTAACAGGCAGGAAATACTCTTGAAATGTTAGAATCTCTTAAAAAGTGAACTTAATCTGCAAAAATAAAAAATACTAAAAAAAATCTTAAATAAAACATTGCTATTATTCTACTTCTATTCAAATAAAGAAATAATTTTTAAACTAAGGAAACCCTTCCTAATAATTATTTATTAAATAATTCTCTGTACTTCATCGAAGATATATTCACAATATTCTACAATAATTTTTTTGCTATTCACAAGAAACACTGTTCCACAGAACTATAGTGCTAACTCCTCTCAAAATCTTGAAGGTAGAACATTAAGAAAATCCAAGCACATGGAGAGTAACTGCATCTTACTAATTAGAATTCTGTATTTTCAACTCCACTTATTTCATAGGTATTTCTATTAGAAAGCAAAAATTAGACTTAAGAGAAAATAGTAGGTGATATCCAGCATTAAAGACATATCTTATATATAGATTAGAAACTTGATTTCAGTGCTGTTGAATCAGGGACAAACAACCCTTTTCTACTGGATGTAAACTGCCCCTGATGAATCAGTTATCTCAGAATTGTTGTGTTATTGGAAAAGGAACTGAACTGAAGTACTTTCAAATGCTTTAACTCTTCACATATATGGCAAAGATACAAAAGTATTGATTTTCTTCAGTGCAAGAGGAAATTTCTATTCATGGTTATGACATAAGAGTTTATAATGTTGTGACACCTGTTGTGATGCTGAACCCCAAAAATCCTGGAACAGCAGCCACGAAAAGAAAGCTTGTAGGTATCAAAGTTACATATTTTACCTTTCCCCCCCCCCCCATCAGAAATTAGCAGATTTATTTGAAAATCCTTCTCCAATCCCAACCTCAGAGTGAGAGAGTTGTCTGGCACAGAAGATTTTCAATGAAACACATAAGATTTGGCAGATATAGCCTTAACATAGACATGGGTTTACTAATGGAACCTTCTTTAAGGCTTGCACTGCAAACATCATCTGTTTTTAACAGAAATAACCTTAAGGTATTACTACTGTTCCCTAAGATTTACAGGGAACATAGCATACAATCTGAGAAAATAAACAAGGTTTCCCCACAGAATTCTAGGGACGAACCAGTCCTATGATATAAGGTACAAACAAAATCAAAGGCAGGCTATGGAGAAGAAACAAAATATAAAATACAGCACAGAACAGTTTCCATCTTGACTGCAGCTGAAGAATGGCTGTTGTTACACAGTCTATCATTTTTATTGTAGAACTTACTCAGTTTCCAGCACATCTCTGAGGAATATCTTGAACCATTACTCAAGTAAATCAACAAAAAATGAACTGCAACTCAATAAAAATACCTTTTAGTGATTTAAAATTATTTCCATACCATTTAAGTCATTGTCCTCACTGTAACTGTAAATGTCAGAAGCCCAATTAATTCACATGTTGAAATCATCAGTCCTTGGTACACCTGACTGGGACAGAGGTGTGAAACCTGTGTGTGAACTGAGATACTGAAGAAAGCAAAAAAATGGGAAAAGCAAGTTTTCATTTGTAGGTGACCAGTTTTAAATTCATTCCAGCTGGTCAGTGACTGAATATCACAGTCAGAAGGCTGCAGGATGACCTGTGTGAAAGAAAGATTTTGTTGACCTTATTCCAGTCAGCAGTGGAAAGGTTCAGCCTTCTGTGCACCAGCAGTCTGGCAACGCTTCTTGTGCCCTGAGTCTCGGGAGCTCCACCAGAGTAAACACAGATTCTTTACTTAGTTTGTGCTCTGCGGTAGCAAAGTTAGAGAAATTTATTTGTTTGAATTGTTCCTTTTCCTGGGTACACAGTGTGTTACAGACACATCCCTTATACTGCTGACAGGATCACAGTAATAACACTGAGATAGCGTTAAAGTAGTCGATCTTCAA
This sequence comes from Myiozetetes cayanensis, assembly GCF_022539395.1. NCBI lineage: Eukaryota > Metazoa > Chordata > Aves > Passeriformes > Tyrannidae > Myiozetetes > Myiozetetes cayanensis. The sequence goes on along the minus strand of NW_026087698.1, from coordinate 93,423 downwards.
AGAAAATGGTGAACTTAAAAGTTCTGTAGATTCCTACTTCTGTTGTTGTCCAAGATTTGTACCTTGGGAACGATGTAATATTTTTTTTTTCAGATTGGTTTTCTTTTCTTTATGTAAATATGAAACGTATAGGTAAGAAAAGCTTTCTTAAGTATACACTGTTTGTTTGTGGGTTTGGTGGGTTTTTGTTTGGAGTTTTTTGTTTTGTTTGTTTGTTTTGTTTTTTGTTTTCTAATTTTAAACATCTTTAAGATAAATTAAACAACTCAAGAACTCTGCTGTTGTTCCATTCAACACAAGCAGCTTTTTCAGGTTAAAAACCACTGTTCTGCTTTACTATTCTAATGAAATGCACTCCCTTCAGCACAATTACTGTCTTGGGAAGACTATCACAGACTATCACAGCTCCTCACTGACACCCTACTATTGATTATGGAAGTTTCACCCTAAAAAACACTTCTATTGCATCTCTGGACTTGTCTTTTTCTCATTCTGTTTTAGGATATTTGTATATTTCATTCTTCTTTTCAGTGTGCAGCAGATGTTTATTATTTAGCTTCTTATTATTTAGAGGAACAAATTTGAGCAAGATCTCTTTACCTAATATGAAGAACATCTTCAATATTATGGAACCTGTGGAAGACCTTGAATATAATGTGATGAGATCAAGTTTAATTTCAATTTTCCTCATTATCAGAGTGTCTGAACTAAATACCTTTATCATCCCACAGACATTAAATTTCTTCATTCTGCTCTGTTTTTTTTTTTTTTTCTTTCCTAAGTGACTTTCAGGATTTGGTGAAATTGATATTGGTTTACAAGACAGCAGGAATAGGAATATATGACACCCCACAGTATCAGTAATCCAGAACTGTTATAAAAAGTAATAAATACAGCTTAAATGCTAACCTGATCAAAAGAAATTTAGGTGGTTCGTAAAGCTCTTGAACAGTGGAATGATGTTTATAGCAAAACCTTCCATATGCCTTTCTCATATATAACACCTTTTTCTTTTCATGAATGTCTTTTGAGAATTAAAATGGTTTTACTAAAAAGAGTTTTATTGCAGTTCCTTTTTAAATAGCACTCTGTAGGATGGTGTATTTATGCACTAATTTGGTACTCCTGAAAATTTATTATCGGGAATTAAGTCAAATAATTTACATCACCTTCCAGGAGGATAACAGTAATATAATGGTAATTTCTTCCCTCCCACTCCTGAATTCTGCATTATGAGGCATTAAATCTGCTAAGAAGGTAGTGGACTGATTTGTGGAAAGTATTCAGAAGAGGATTATGTCTTCAAGCACATGAATATAACTGGGATGAAAATGTTTTCTGGTGGGACATTTCTATTTCTCTCTCTTTGGCAATGGACAAATCGAAGCCTTTTTGTTTTACTGTCAAATCTAAAATACTGACACATGAAACAGAAACATTCAATTTTAATGAAATCATGTGACATTATACACACAATTTCTAAATATTCATTAATTGTGTCTGAATAAAACAGTGAGGTGAATTCAAGAAGTGGCCCTAAAAGGTATACACATTATCTGAGAATCAGAGGTTATGTTGGGGCTGACCAGGGCTAACCATGGTTATATCAAACTATAATAAACTTTTTTTTCTTTCTTGGTGTCTTTTAATGGAAGTAAAAGAACAAATTATCAGTCTGGGAGTAAATCAGATTCTCACCCTGCCTCAAGAATGGCATACACACTTTTTTTAGGTAAAATATTTTTTTCTAGAACTTATATTGAATTTAACATATAAATGGCATTCTACATAAATGTACAAACACTCTTAGTGTTCTAATTGAATTTTATTCTTTTAATTGTTTCAAAATGTAATGATTGGAATCCATTTTGTTCTTCCATGTGAGATTTTATATCTCAGACCACAGAGGACTGGAAGGCTAAAATCTACTAAAGAAGACACATAGAGGCATCCATGGAGATTTCTAAGACTTTAATGAATGTGCTTGACCCCATTTCCCGAGAAATAAGCAAACAGGCAATCCACACTAAAAATAAAAGGATTTTTTTTCTTTTGTCTCTGTTCACCTTGGAAGTCATAGGAAGATAACAGATGGGTAAAAAATGTCTTTTTAGTTTTATCTTTTATTTTTACTAGAGAGATATACATTGCAAAATTCTTGGGATTTTTCCTCCTTATAACACCCTGATGAAATTCCACTACTGATCATTTACATTATATCTGAACTCATGCACTATATTAATATTCATCTCCTTAAAATGACTTTGACACCAATAGAATGACCATCATATTCCAATTTCAAGGTGAGAGCATTTTAAAGGCAATGAAATGATGCAGTAATAAATGTTCTCACACCATGAAAATGCATCCACAAAATCACAATTACAAAATTTATAATTGCATCAAATCAATGGGATGTCAATGCTATTTATGCTGAGATATAGAAATAATAAATTTTAATTTCAATAATAAGTTGTAATTCATCAGAAATACTTCATGTTAAATTAAAGCCCAAAGCAAGTTTTACAGTAGAAAAAAAAAAAATCAAAATACTTCAGAAAAAAATCCTTTTAAATCCTTTATAAAACGGGCTCTGCAAGGAAGTCCATCCTGTACAAAGTTTTTATAACTGCAGGCTAATCAAGCAACTTATAGGAAACAAAAGAGATTATCCAACACTAAATTCTATCCCACAGGATTGATAAACAAACTTTTCAGTCTGAAACAACATATAGCTAGAAGAGAGTGAGATGTTTTTGGTTGTTGGTTTTTTTTTTTTGAAAAAGACTATTTTGTAATACTAAGTACAACTTCAACCCCTCTTACTCTATTTTCTCTATAGCTCAACCCACCTACTGAAAAAGGGGAAACTTAGCCCCCATTTTTAAAAAAGAAAAGAAGAAAGACCAGCTTGGTCAGTTTCACCTACATGCCTGGCAAGATTACAGAATCATTGAGGTTGGAAAATACCTCCAAGACGATCAAGTTCAACCTTTGACCAAATACCACCATGCCCACTAAATCTGACACGTCTACTCAGTTTTTGAACACTTCTGGGGAAGGTGACTCCATTAATTCCCTGGACAGCCTGTTCCAGTGCTTTACCACTCTTTCAGTGGCCTTTTTTTCCAATACCCTACCTGAACCTCCCCTGGCAAAACTGGAGGCCATTTCCTCTTGTTCTGTCATTAGTTTCCTGGGAGGATGGGCTGACCCCCACCTCATCACAACATCCTTTCACGTGGCAGTAGACAGCAATAAATTCTCCCCTGAGCCTCCTTTTCTCCAGACTAAAGGAGCAGATTCTCCTGGAAACCAAGCTAAGGCAGAGGGAAAATAATGAGGTGATTGGTGACGGACACCGTGGCTTTGCTAAGGGCAAACAGTGCCTGGAAAATTCAGTGGTCTTCTGTGACAGGGATACAGCAGTGTTGGATGAGGCAAGAATGACTGATGCCTTCTAAGTGGACTGTGCAAAGCACCCAAAAGTGTCCCACATGACATCCTTGCCTCTAAACTGGAGAGTTTAGAGAGCTGTTGGTAGGGACGCCTTCTTCTAGACCAGACTGCTCAAAGCCCCATCCAGCCTGGCCTTGAACACTTCCAGGGATGGCCATCCACAGCTTCCCTGGGCAATCTATTCCAGTGCCTCACCACCCATGGAGTAAAGAATTTCTTTCCCAACGCTCCTTCCCCCCTGTGCTGTCACTGCAATCCCCCTAAAAAGCCCTTCTCCAGCTTTCTCACAGGCCACCTTCATGTACTGGAAGGCTGCTATAAGATCTCCTTGAAGGCTTCTCTGCTCCAGACTGAACAACCCCGAATTTCTCACCCTGTCTTCACAGGATATGTATTAATCTATGAATAAAACTCCCTTTTTGTGACTAAAGTAGCAAAGGTAATAACTAATCAAATGTTGAATGGAATTCCACCAAAGCTGATAAGGCAACTCTACAATTCTGTATTCTTCTTCCACTAATACAATTTCTGTCAATGATGATAACAACTACTGATACTGAGCAGTGAGAAAGGGAAGCTCAAAAAATAACAGATGGAAATCTAACAGATGGAAGTGATAATTCCACTTTTAATTAAATATGAAAGTGTCTCCAGAGGAGTTATGCAGCAATAAGAAAAAAAGGATGTTAGAAAATGTGCTATTTTCAGAAGCAACAATATCTAACAGTTACATTCCATCAAAAAGTTTTGTTCGTGGAGAAGAGTACAATGTTCTGAAGATCTCCACTGCTTTAACATGGCTGATGTTAGGATAATAATTTTTTTTATCATGTCAAACAATATTATTCAAAGTCTCCTAAAGGATGTATGTAAGCAATGACAGAAACTGGAAGTAAGTAATCTTTCCAAGGCAAAGACTTCACCCTTTCTAGCACAATATGGTACAGGCCTAGGTGAAAGACTACAGCATTTCTTCCACAAAGCAGGAAAAAATATGTGTCCTCATTGTAAGTCAGGAAAAATACATACTTTTTTTTGCAATTTTCTCTAGTGTCCTTAGTAACTTGTTTTAGAGTAGAAAAAAAAATATTTTGTTGTGTGTGTATATATATAGAGAGAGATATACAAAATTATTTTTCTCATCATCAATATTCATGATCCCTTAATGCTCATGGCACACTCTAATGTCCATGTACATCCAGTATATCCAGTACACAGAGGAATAAGCTGGAAATGTTATGGGATCACTTATGACATGGGGTCATTGTGACAGTGTGAGCAGAAAGGTGTCCAACAAAGAAACTCAGCTTCTACCAAAGTATTTACACTCACATAATCTAAATCAGTTTCAGAACAGCTCTTGATTTGCTGTTTATTGCTTATTGGTAGTTACACTACCTCAATAGCATCTTACTTCTCAGAAAAATCATATTTTAATCATAACACTTATTTTGTTCAGAGTTTGAAACGTCTAATTTTCACACTGTCAAAACTAGATGTTCCTTTGTAAAGACACAAAACCTTGTTGAAGTGTATACTTCTCACACATAAAGTTCTTTGCCATGTTTCTATCCTTTCCATCTAATTGAGTACATGAGGCAAACTACCATGACACAGCTCCATGCAGCACTGGATTAAACTACTTTTATCTCCAAACAGTCAAAAAAAAAAAAAATCATTAGAGGCCACACAGTCTGGTTCTGAATAGTATTTAAAATACTCAATTTTCTGCCCGTTTGTGGAAAGGAACAGAAAGAAAATTGAAAAAGAAAACGGTTTCACAATAAAGTTAACCCAGAATAAATACCTTCTTAATAGGTTGTGCCACAACATCCTTCCTGAGGGATATTTGCCATCCCAGCCACACCCAGTTTCTGCTTTCTGTTTCTCCTTTCCTTCTCTAAGTAATTACCCACTGAGTTCAAAAACACCACGGCCTATTTCTGAGGCTAAGGCTGCAGCTCTGCCATTATTCAGGCAGTATTCTTAAATGCATATGGACAGTCAACTACAAAGACAAATACTGGAGTTAAGTGGGATATATATGAGATAGGTGACAAGCACAAAGTTGAATGCTAGTTCTTGTAGGTGGTGTGCCACAGCTTCTTTTTGGCATTGTATTGTTTTTTCACAGGCTCCAAAGTATTACAGTTGTCTATACAGACGAAAGCAAAATAAAAGAAGAAAGCAAAATAATAGAAGAACAAAGTTTTATCAGGGTCTATCTAGATTCAAAATTATCTTCATATTTAAAATCAGAAATACTTGAATGCATTAATCTTCATGGAAGGAAATGCATGTATCCCCTATTTCAGTATTAACCTCCCACCACTGTCAGAAGATACAAAATTCACAAAGATGTAAATTGAGGAAGAATAACAAATTTTTCAGATTATTCCTGGGAATGTAAATACTTTAGTCAGGTTTTTCTACACTACTGTGAGAATGATAGAGAGAGAGTGAGAAGAAAGGGAGGGAGGCAGGGAGAGGCAGAGTGTGAGAAAGAGGGAGATGCAATTTCTTCTTTGGAAAAGACAAGCTTGGGGAATAACACAGAAAATTAATTTGACTTTAGAAATATTAATATTGTGTACCCTTCTTATGTATTTACATTTTCAAGGAGTATGAAATAGGATTTCAGCCTTGAGCATCCAGCTGACCCTGCCAAGTGCCCTAAAACTTGCTAGCTACCCAGTCATTTGTGCATGTATATATGGCAGACAAAGGCATCTTCCAAATGCTGACTGAATTCTGAGGTAAAAAAAGGAGTAAATACTGCATTTTTTATCCTACTAGGGGAACAAATTGCACCTTCAATGGGAAAAAGTGCTGACATTACATGTAATGAAAGAAGAAAACCAAAAACAAAGAGGAAATTCTCAAAGCTGTAATAATGACCATAACGCCCAGGTTATCTTCCTGCTCACTCAGATCCTGTGAACTAGTGCCATCTTTGAGAATGTTTCATAAAGAAGTGGATATTTATGACCTTCTACTTTGACTTAGGGCCTGCATGCAATCTGTATCAGTGCCTAAATGACTTGAAGAAACTCAGTGCAGAAAGGAGGTGTTGCCTTCACACAGCACATTTGCTCTTCATACAGAGACTGTCAGAGGGATTTGGCAGGTGATAGAAATATGTCCCAAAAAAACACAAGTAGAAAAAAATCTGTAATGCACAAATGAAAAACAAATGTCTTGAACTATCTCTAAAAGAAAAGGTGGATATCTCTCTGGTGAAAACTACGACAGAAAAAAGAAGGTATTCTGATCCACGTTCACACGTTCATATTTATGCCAAATTAAACTCTAGTTTTACAAGGAAAATTTAGGAAATATTGCTTGATTGTGACATCTAACACAGCCAATTCATTCGTGTAAGAGTAAAAACCTTGGTTTTCACAGTGTAAAAATCCTGGTTTTGAGGAATTTTTAAGACATTAATTCAACATCTGAGTGCTCTGCTTTTATACAGTGTAACTAATTTATTTTACCTGATCAAAGTATTCAACATATTTGCTATCATTAAGAGGAAAACATTCCTTCTGCAATTTTTTTTCTTTCACTAGCAGTTCTACAATTTCCATTTCCATGTTGCATTTTAAATGTAATGAATGCCTATTTCCCTCAGTAAAAATTTGTTGTGTTTCAGTTATTACAGCATTGTGTATGTTATTTGTTGCATCAGTAACACAATAAAGGAGAAAAAAATGCCACAGTACATTTAAAGCACATTAACATATAGATTAAAAACAATTTAGCCTTTTCAGAATGTGTGCAAAGTGCACTTATTCACAGCTAAATACTTTCACCTAGCAGAAAATTTAACAAGACTATAAACCAAACTATAAGCTAAACTGAACAAGTGACCTATGAGATGTTATGGAACTTTTCATTATAAACTGCTTCTGAAAGCCATTATGTTCCTGACCTAAGCAAAGTCATTATTTCACTAACTTTGAAAATGCTAAAATGTACCAGTTTGGGAAAACTGGAATGAAAAAATTCTTTATTGGCCATCTTTAGCTTTTTATTTTTGCAAAGCTATATTTCTGAGGAGTTCAATATTTACTTGAATTTAGGCTGCAAAGGCAGATAAGAATCTTTTTCCTCAATTCCTCTGTATAATACATAACCTAAAATTTTTATAATACAAACTATACAGAATAACACTTTATATTGCTCTTCCAAAGAAATCTTATTTGTTTTGTAGATACAAAAAAATTATTTTTTTTTTTTCCTAACCACAGAAGGGGATGGTCAAGAGAAATAATTACAGCTTGGGAGGATCTACTATCTGGAAAGGCCTATAATACTTAATTTTCTTCGCAATTTCTCTCTTGTTCATAACAATTTTAAGGAAGAATACAAGAATAAACTGCACTGTTGTACAGAACATTCTTGGATTAGCACTTGATCAAATAAAAATTACTTAAGTATTAGGCTGGTGTGGCTGAAGCACCTCTTGATACAGATATTTGACTGTGTTAGATCTCAGTTTACAGTCCCAGCCTGCAGACACTTAGGCAATCAAGCACAGTTTGCTGAATTGAGCTCATATATTGATTTCATGTGAACAATAACATCAGGACCTCCCCAGTCAGAAAAGCGATTCACAAGCAACCACTTAATGTCATTTCCACCTCAATAATCCCCATGAAATAATCCCTAACATGTTTAAATATTTTTTTTTTTTTTTAAAGAAAGACCTTTATTTAGTTTGGGTTTTTTGTTAAAAAGGAAGGGAAGCTACTCTCAAATGCAGGAATGCTGGTGAGTAGTGAATGTAAAATAATCCCAAGAAATTAAATCACACCAACTGAGGACCCCACAAAAACTTTCCATAAAGTGCAATCATAGATCTGAATAAGATCATAAAATCCCAAGTGAAAGAGAACAGTTAGAAGAAGAGTTCATCAGTTCCTGGAAATATGATAATATGATAATATGTGTTCCTGCTCTGAAAAAGAATAGATTTTCCAAAAGAAGCAGATCTTCAAATAAAATGATTATGTGTACAGGCCAGATACAAATAACCACAGATGAAGGTTTTATTACTTTGATGAGGTTCTAACTGTGTATTAATTTATACTCTCGTGTATGTAAATATCAAGTTCTCCCCATAATTGCTAATGTCTGGAACTGTAAATAGTCCCATATCCCAATTAGCTTAAGAAAACTCCTAATGTGAAATATGTACCACAGGCCAAAATATTTTTTCTGGTGCTATAAAAATAATTAAAAGAAGCTGCATCAGTTCTTAAGTCCCAAAGTCATCTTATAGAGTAGAGGAAGATAGTCCTGAATTGGATGGGCTTTATATCACACCTTACTTACCAGGAAAACAAACAAACAAAAAAAAGACAAAAGAAAAGAAGAAAGAGAAAAAACAGGGTAAGAGAAGCAAAAATAGTTTTTATACTAAAAAGCACTAGTCTCATTTTTTTTTAAGAACTGCTGTAAAATCAATGTAACATTAATAGAAATGAAAAATATACATTGAGATATTAGCTGAAAATCTGTTTCTAGAGCCAGATTAAAACTCATTCAACTGTTTTTTTCTTTCTGATTCTTATTTAGGAAAAAAATATACATAGTAGTTTTTAATTAACTGGTTCTGAGCCAACTTTGATGGTTATTTTCTGTTCCCTCCTCATTGCCACTTTATCTTAAATAGACGTTATCTCCTTTTAGTTTTTACACTTTGACACATTTAAAGAAAGTGGCTAAAACTCTTCCCACGTTTTCTTGCTAGACTAAACGAACCAAAATAATTTTGGCTCTTCTAAAATTGTAGTGTCTCCCTTTAGTTGACGCTACTCATAGCCCTTCCTTCCCTGCTCTAGTTTATGCTCTTCTGTAATGTGACTAAGATAGCATTAAACTACCAAGTAGGGTTTTCCTCATGACTCCTATTCAAATGCTTCTCTTTCCATTCATATATATGTATATAAACTCTATTGCCTTTTTCAGATCCGTGTTAGCAGCTCGCAAGCATCTTCCAGGTAAGAAATGCAAGACTCAAAGGCTCTTTGAAATGAGGAGCTCTCTGCTGCTCCTGGTTGGTGCTTCATTCCTACTGCCCCAATATTCAATTTTGTTCATAAGCTACTCTGTTATTTGGGTTTGTTTTGGGGTGGGGGGACTTTACTTTTATTTTTTCCTGTATGTGTGTGTTTGTGTGTTTGATGTGTGTGATCAACACAAACAACATCAACATTAATAAAACTCTTCTAGATTTTTTTGGCCAGTTACAAACTATTAAATAAATATTGTATCGAGACCAACCCTCAAAGAAGGGCTGATCTAATGTACATCTTCCTCCTTGTTTTCATCTCCCACAAGGCAGGGAAAAAAAATTGTTTAGTCAGTTTCATGAATTTAATTTGAATTTATTCAGATCTTTACTTGCTTCTTTTTTCCTGTGAGGGTCAGAAAGCATTGGACCAGGCTGCCTGAAGAGGCTGTGGAGTCTCCTTCCCTGGACATATTCAAAAGCTATCTGGACACAATCCTGAGTGACGAATTCCAGGGGACCCTGCTTGAGCATGGAGGTTAGACCAGTTTGCCTCCAGAGGTCTGTTCCAGCTTTAATCAACCTGAGATTCCATGAGTGAATCCAGAATCTTGTGAAACATAAGAAAGATTCAGAGAAGGCTTTTCTTTTTAATTTATCAGTGCTTTGTTACACAGAGGTGCAATTTGCTCTGCAGTATAGGAAAGGAATATTTACAATGAAAGAAGTCAATTTCGATGACAGGTTAGATAAACAGAGTGTGTGCTTACCTATATGTAATAAAGAATTTGAAAGTGAGAATAAGGATCTGCAATCAATCTCCTGTTTTATCTGACTATCCTTTGCTTATGATAGAGGAAAATACCATACTTGTATTCCCATGAATATAAAATCTATGCTTATCAGCATAGAAGCTGATAAGCAAGTCTACCCTTTTTTTCTTGAAAATAATTCGGGAAAACTTTGTAATACAAGTGTTTTGTTGTTGTTGTTGTTTTGGTTTTTTTATTGTTTTGTTTTGTGTTGTTTTATTTTGTTTCATTTTTTTAAATAATAGCAAATAAGCCTTCCTAATAGTAAGGTTGAAAAGTTGTTGTTACCATGAGCGAACTGAAATGAGATAGCTAAACAAGTGTCAAGCTATGACAGCTCTTTTAGTAATTTTATAGATGTCTTAAACATCTCCCTTACTGTTAAAAGCCCCATCTCCCAGCTACATACCATCACTTTTATGTAGTTATCATTAGTCTTTGGGGAAAAAAAAAAAAGGCCTATATGAACTGCCTATGTATTTTTTCCAAATTGTTTTTGAGATTTTGTCCATTTTTAACATCATTCTCAAACAAATAGGACTGACCCACACACAGACTCAAGGAAACTCCACTTAAATTTTTAAAGACAGATCTTTTGGTCACAAAAGGTCAGTACAGGATTCTTCACGTGAATATTTTTTCTACATAATATAGTATTTTTATTTATATATATATTAAAAAAAAAAAACAAAACTACCCTTATTTTTTTTTGATAGCAAAGGATGTAAGACCCCCAGAGCAATTGGTCTTATCATGATAAGACTGCACATCCTGTCACAGTCTGTCTGGTGAACACCATCCCTATATATTCATATATATCTCCATACTGATACTTCCCAAATTAATTCTAGAAAGCTGGAAGGCATGAACAAGGAGAGGAATGAAGGCCCCATAATTCAAGTTGAAGTGAAGCCTTTGACATCATTTCCCACAGCATTTTCCTGGAGAAACTGGCTGCTAGGACATGTGTAGTCTTCTCCCAGGTAACATGCAATAGGACAAGAGGAAAGGGCCTTCAGTTGTGCCAGGGGAATTTTAGACTGGATCTTAGGAAAAGTTTCTTCACCAGAAGTGTTGTCAAGCTCTGGAACTGTCTTCCCAGGGAAGTGGTGTAGTCACCATCCCTGGAGCTCTTTAAAAGGTAAGTAGATGTGGTGCTTAGTGTAATAGATACCATGACTAAAGGATTCTATCCCCTAAAGAATTAGGGGATAAAATTTTGAACTGGTTACTCAGGGACACTCACTCCCTATGTACATGAAAATAAGGGTGTTCTTTCTAGCCTGGCAGCCAGACCCTACATGGAATTGTACTCATTTCCAGGCTTCCTCCTTCCGTAAAGTAAAAACCTTATTTGCACAGGCATAGCTGGCCCAAAGCAGGATTCTCAAACAACTACTTTCATTTAAGGTCTAATAATATCATAGTACCAGAATAGAGACAAGAAATGTACCTCTATTTTTAGACAGAATTGGCTTTTGTCCTGCTAATAGTCTCAATTTCTGTCATGTTAGCAACAGATATAATTTATTATAAACTATGTTAAAACACATGGCTTGCCTATATTGCTTCACAGGCCTATTCAGAAATTGTGTTATTTTCTGGGAAATGTTATCATTCTGTCCCAGATCCAAGATTTCTATCTTTAGGCACTTCACTAAGAAGTCTAATTTAAGGGGCTTAGCACAGAAGAAACAAATGTAGAGACAAAAGTAGATGAAGACAGTGTTTCAGACACTGTTAAGATTAGATATGTATTTTCTCTTCACTAAATGCAAATCTTGGGTAACAGAGTTGCTAATTTCAGTTCTTGACTGCTCCAATATTAACATATATGAAAACTGTGGGGTGACTAGTCTATGATGGCAAATTTTTTTCAGTCTTGGAAACAAGAAGAATTAGACTGCTCTCCTGGGCCTGAAATGCTTTCAACTCTCACCACCCACTCTGTGTGCCCGAATGTGATGAAAATTGATGGACGACCAGGAAGGGACAACCAGGATGCTTTGCAATTTTCACCAACACAGAGAAGAATCAGGGAAAGTTTTTGCAGTTGAGACCACCACAAATCCCTCTTTCTACAACTGTTCTCTCCCTGAGCAGAACATTCCATCTTTCACACTCAAAACAAAACTTCTATGACTCCATAAGCTAAAACAGAGAAGGAATCAATGCAGAGGGGAAAAAAAAAAAAAAAAAAAAGGCAACTAAACAATAAAAAACTCACCTACATAGCAAAAGTAAATAAAGAAATAAAAATATTGACCACTACCCTTGCTAATTCTCCAGTACACTGAAATAACAACATTCCATTAGACAGTCTTAGTGAGGATGTCATAAAACTAATCACAACTTCATATGTTAAATCAAGTTACACAGTTTTACAGATTAATTCAAATTTTGAATTTTCCAAATTTTCCTGCAACTCCTCATCTCTTAAATAAAAAAAATAAATCTCTTACTCAGCTCTTACAAAAAGCAGTACAGAATTAAGATATGAAGAAGAGTTTAAAAGGGGATGAATTTTCAAGTGGGAGATCAAAAGTTTTTTCAGAGTCAACTTTCATGAGTATGATAGCCCTCTCAAACCTAGCCCCAATCTTAAAAAGGCAAAACTCAAAGAAGTTATGTGTGTCCAGTGCTAATTAAATTCACTGCAGGTAAAATAAATTGTAATCAAGGTGTAAAATGCTGCAATGTGGAGCCTGCCCATAACTCACATTGACTTTTTAGGTGAAAAAGCGTTTAAAAATCCCTACTTTAAAACTCAGTCTTTTTCCCTGAGTGAAGTAAAGCCTGTCTTTGGGTCTCTAACTTTAAAATCCAACTGATTTCAAGGTCTTACGCGGTCACAACTGTTGGGGGAAGCACATTCTCACAAACTCACTACATAAACTCACCACTTTCATAGTCTGTATATTACCAACTCATTAAATCTTGGCAAAAAAGTTGCTCTGGACAAATTTCCTTAAGGACATGTTGGTGTGATGACTGGTCATGGCTAAGGCTGCAGAGTCTCGGTCATATTCTTCTCCTGCAGCTTTGTATGTGCTTCTTCATGCTTTTGGAGATTCACTCACCCGAGGGGGGGAAAAAAAAGAAAGATAACTCTTTTGTTTCCACAGTAAGCTTTCACCTTCTCTCACTTCTTCAGAATAAGCTTCCTGGAGACTAGAGGTGAAGCCTGACCATAAATCCCATTGTGCTTTACGGGTTGGCTGTGCCTTCCCATGTTCTCACACCTTCCTCCTCTCTGCTTTTCTTTTTGTCTCCACCATGTACAACAACACAACAGCGACAAACACCATGCTCCAACAGGCATTGAAACATAATCAGCAACACCTCAGGATATCGATGCTGATACTCTTTTGGACGTGCCTGATTAATTTTGCTTTCCACCGATTAAAATTTTTCAAACTCTTTGTTACTGCAGATTGGACAGCTTGCCCCACTATTTTTGACCAGAGGTAAATAATGCATTCTAAGTTTTGAAAGACACAGTTGTTTGAAAGAGGGAATGCAGCATATGTTTGAATATCATGAATGGATTCATAAAAATAACTGATACGACTGTTAAACTTGCAATGGCAAGGCTAATATATATCTGTTTGTGCCAAAACAACCAGTTAAGTCAGCAAAATCGTGCATAACAGCTAACAAATACTTTTCCACTATTTTTCTACTTTGCAGTCACTAAAACTTGGAAAATAATTCATGCTACTTGCACTCAGTGAACTTGTGTTAATGTACATCACTTTCACCTGTAATTATATCAGTGATCTTAGATACCTAGGTGATCTGCAATGCATTAGATTTTAATATTTATTATTACAATACTTCTGGACGTGCAAGAGATTTTTTTTTAAAAATAATAATTCAAAAACTCTCTACAAGAGGTTTCAATATTAAACAGAAAATCTTATTTTGGTTTTCCATTAATATAATTTTCTCATACAGAGTTGTTTAATTCTCCTTTGGGACTCATATGATTGGCTAGAATTGCAAAATGCTTTAAAAATGTGTGAAATAACCAAGTAGCCCTTTTGAATATTTCCTACTATAGAGCAACAGATTTCTCTCTCCATGAAATAATTACCTCCCTCTCCATCTGATGCCTTTAAGGCAGAGTCTTTGTCTAGAATATGCTTGTTTCCGTGTTGTTATGAACTCTGGCAGTTTTTTTATGATTTCTCAGTAATTGGAAAAATCTGACCATTTGCAGAGCTAAGGTTTTTTTAACATGATATGTCTGGCTAAATGGGACAGACTTGTATTTTTTAATTCAAAGGGCCAGGATTCACTAACCAAAAGAGAGGCAAAGCAGGAAGAGACTGTTTTGTTTGTATGAAATCTTTTTTTTTATGTGTTTTTGCACTTGCTATGGAACTAATGTGACCTCTTCACAATTAAACTGCTCAGACTACAGTTTTCCCTGAAAGTGGTTGAGATATCAAGCCACATGCAAACCAGCCCAATCTCAAGACTAAGAATACTACACTGTGCCTTCTGTGTGGTCAAATCACAACGCCGTGACACAGTCTTTCCTTAAGTTCCAAGAGTAAAAATGGTCATGGAATCAGAAAGGCATAGAATGGTTTGGGTTGGAAGGCACTATAAAGATCATCCAGTTCCAAGCCCCCTGCCATGGGCAGGGCTGGCACTCACTAAGATCAGGTTGCCCCATCCAGCCTGGCCTTGAACATTTCCAGTGATAGGGCATTTACAACCTCTTTCTGCAGCTACAAGAGTTATAGGTGAGAAAACATGTAGATAATAAAAATACAGAGTAGATATTAATTTTTTTGCCTCTTTTTTGTAGAGCCATGATTTTCCTTAAAAGAATGTATCTAACACCAGTGAATACAGCCATAAGTAATCTAACAGGACAGGAAATCTAAAATATAGTCTCTTACTCCATCATTAACAACAGGCAGCTAGTACCACCAGAGATCTATTCCACAATGTGATATATCTGTGTCACGAGGGCTTCAGCAGTTCTCACCCTTAGGAGACAAATAGCTACTCAGCTATTTGATTTTTCATCTCTCTAACTGGGTATCGTGACAACTTTAGCACGTGTAAAACGATATAACTATCTTAAGTTTCATCACAAACTACTGTCAGGACACTGATATGCTTTTTTTTTTTTTACCTACTCAATGCTTTAATAGTTTCTTGGGCACTTGCTATAAACCTTGGCAGAAGTGTTTCAGGAGTCTGTGTCAGGTGTTGGTTTACAGTTATGTGGTGTTTTACAGGGACTGCAGTGTATCTACAGACAAGGCAGGAGGCAAAAGTTTTCTTGGAATAGGCTAACACTGACTCAAAAGATGGACTAGAAAATAATAATAAAAAAAAAAGACAAAATTCTAAGCTTCTAAGCTGCCTCACCAGTAGTCCAACGTCCACTACATACAACCAGTGCTTGAACTCTGTCTTTAGTGCTCAATTAGCATGTGTAATTAGCATGTATCTCTCTCTATACTGCAGAACTTCTTTCAAAAAATGAAACAACACCACAAACAGGTGTGGAGAACCAGAGGGAAAAGGCAAATCTTTTACCCAGGCCACTGATAACCATATCTTTCTTGACTACTTAAGCACTGCAATGCTACTTTCCTGGCTGTAGCTTTGCTTAGAAAACCTCTCTCAGAGACTTTTTTGTTTTCTCACAGCATTACACATGTGCACATGCCAGTGAAAATAATCTACAATGGCTTTGGTATTTCCTTCTTTAGAAAGAAACAGCTTCTCTGAGTTTCATCCAGAAAGCTCCTGTGAACTCACATAATTTAAAGGATCTTTTCTAAACTGAAGAAAAGTTGGTTGTTATAATTATTCCAGAAAATTTTAAAACACGGGTGACAAAAGTTGCATGCACACTGTGGAAACTGATAAACCAGCATATTAATTCGTCCATCTTTAAGAAAATGAACACATTATAGATAAGCATCATTTTTTATGATATAAAATAATTGGAAAGCTAACAGTTTATCTCTTTGACTTAGCTACTGAAGGTCGTGGGTGGTTTTGTCTACCTATAAGTATGTTTTTCAGCCTGGTTTTCCACATAGGGGTCATCCAGATAGAGAATATAACATCCTAGTTAGGAAAGATAGATTTTTAATTGTACTTTATTTGTTTCGTTAGGAAACTCCAACCTAAACAACAACAAAAACAAACTGAACAAACCACACCACACCAACCACTGCAAACCACTTAGATCTCCAAATTACTACTTCTAAGGAGTAATTTTAAGTGTCTATGAAGGAAATGTCAAAATGATACAAATATAACTATGCTGTAAACATAAAATACAATTACAATAACTAATATACTGTAGACCAATATATTAAAATAGCATCCCCATCTCAATACCAGGGTTAAGATGTTATATACTCAATACGAATTTCAAGTTTTCTCTGAAGTTCAATGGCTAAAATTTTTATAAAAATTCAGTACTTTCACTTCAGTTACTTTGAAACCTCAGGAATCACACCAGACGTAAAGCAAATCCATGTAGGACAGAGAGATTCTTCCAAATGAAGTCTGAAGTCAATTTCTGAAAGTATTTCTGTTACATTTAAGGGAATGGCTTGGGGTAAATAGGGAGCAGCTGAATGTGGGGTCTACTATTACTTACCTGCTCAATAGGCCTCAAGCAAACTGAATACACCCTATTCTGGTTATACAGATGAAATGTTTTCTTCAGAGACAGCTTGATTCTTTCAAGCTCACAACCTGCTTGTTTCAGAAAATAGGGACACTATTTTCCTAGCTGTGCCACAATTTTTCCCATTCATCACAATTAATTTTCAAGCAGGCATATGTGCTCAAGCACAAGCCTCTCATATTAGAATAAGAATTATATGATCAGTGTCATATCACTCTAGACCAGCCAATACTTGAGAGACTAAGGACTAATTTTTTTTTTCTAGTTCTAATACTTTATATGGCATTTTTCACTCAGTGGATATTACAATGTTATTGATTTTAAGACAAGTAGTATGTAGAAAAAATGTAGAACAATTTACCATCTATCACAGTGAATTATTTTCATGGAAAAATGGCATAGTAGCGTACAGATAAACAGAGGTCTAAAGAAAATAATTACCTTCACGAAAAAGCACTATTGATATTTAACAAAAACAACCCAAGATAATAGCACTGCCATTTGCAAGACTTCTGTGTGTTAGAAGCGTGCATATTAGTCATTCTCGGGCTCTTATAGCACAAACTCACTAACTAAACATGCAGAGAAGGCAGAAGCAATGAACTGGCTACCTGTGGTTTCTACAAACACAGAAACCTGCAGTTGCTTTTGTCTTGCTTATGATGCAGCAGGAAACAGTCAGAAAAAAAAAACAGTTCTGATCCAGATCAGCCCCAGAAACCAACTCCAGTACACAGTAATTAGTTGACTTGCAGCAGTGTTTAAAATAACAAAGTATCATCCCAACATATTTACATTTGTTTCCCAAAGCCCCTATTAATTTAATGACTGCAACATACATTTAAAATAACCTCTGACTGAATAATTACAAGGAATATTTACTGATGCATGCTGCTGGACTTGTGTACTTTCAAGGCACCTTGCTGTCCTTAGCTAAATATGCTTTTTTTAACTCTGTGTGTGCATTTGTAACTTCTTTTTCCTACACATGGTCTGCCAAAAGACCTGTAGTGATAATAGATATTGCACCTGTTTTGACATTAATAATTCATTAAATGCTTACCCACACAATTAATACAGGTTTTATTTAAATCACTGTATTTTTTGCTGATATTTCAATCCCCTATCCTTTCCTTTTAGCTTATATTAAATATTCTGGGACAGGTTAACCTTGATGCATGCATTCATCTGTTCACCTACTGTAAGTTATTTTATACAGAACATTAATCATTGTGACTGCTAAATTAGCCTTATTAGATTGCCATTTAAGTGTCTAAAAATAGCAACATGGTCAGAGTGCTTTTTGTACAGAAGTGGATACATAATTCCAAACGCTTAGAAATTAAGTTCAGAAATTTAATGTTCTAAAAAAAACATCAAAATGTCCTCATCATAAATGGAAGCTTACACATTCAAACAGTTTGACAAAATGCTCTGCACAGTAGACCCATGCCTGTATTATTCCATCTGAGGTTCCACGTGCCTCCGATTTTCTTCACTTTTCATTCTTCCCTTCCATCTCCCTTTACCCCAAGCTAGAGTATTTTCCTCCTTTATTTTATTTTTTCTGCCTCTTCCTGCATTCCCCAAGGTTTTTCTCCACTCACTGAGCCCCCTTAGTCAGGACAAGAGGAAAAAGCCTCAAGTTGCACCAGAGGAGATTTAAATTGGATATTAGGAAAAAAATTCTTCACTGAAGGGGTTGTCAAGCACTTGGAACAGGCTTCCCAGTCATCATACCTGGAAGTGTCTGAAAGACATCCAGGTGGCATTGCAGGCATTGCTCAGTGGTGAAGGTGTCAGTGCTGGGTTCATGGTTGGACCCCACGATCTCAGAGGGCTTTTCCTGCCTAAACGATGCTGTGACAACACCTACCTGTATTTTCCTCAATGATAGAGATAGATAAGATTTACTCATAGGCAAATTCTCTTCATTAGAATCTGTATCGGTTGGTTTTCCACAATGGAATATCCCCGAATTTTTGGGGGTGGATGCACACACGCTCATACAAGAAAACATTGTCTCTGTTGCAAGGAAGACAAAGAGGTCAGGTCTTGTTTTTTCATTCTGTAGCATTTTACATGGCAAGCAAATGGCTTTGAAATTGTTGCTCAGAGTACTATTTCTGGCAATTAGAAAGGATAAGCATCTACTCTAGAACTAAAGAGGAAGGACAAGACATCACATGATACTAGAAACATCCAGGACACTGACAGTACTGAAAGGTTTGAATTCAATTTCCCTTAGAACTGCAAAGATGTTAAAACTGATAACTCACAATCCTTTTTAAAATTAAATTATTTAACCATTTTCATATCTCAATTGTTTTCCCTTCCAAAATTTACCAGTTCATGGGGTACTGTAACTATATTCAGAATAGTGTAATGAAATCAGCACAGAATTCTTCTGAAAAATTAATTTCAAATTCATTATTCTGAGCATTTACTCAGAAAACTCTGATCTGAAGACTTTTGGTTACTTAGTTAGGGAATTTCAACATATTGTTGAGATCTGTGTACATACTGAAAACTGAGCAGGATATGTCCCTGATTATTGTAGCAAGCTGAATAAAAATCATGAACTATTCATAAAAACACCATTCTAAAATGACAATGACAAACACCATTGAAAATGACAAATTCATTTGTGTAAATCACATTCCAACAGGCAAATTCCAACATTAATTGAACAAATTATTAGTTAATAATTCTTCACCTGTCTGTATTCTCCTCCTCATGTCAAGTTAAATAACAAAGCAAGCAAATATTTCAGACATCTGCATTCAAGAAATGCTTCAGTATCCAACCTTTTTTCAGTGAACCCTGTCTTTCTTATCTCAGATGGGATTTTAGATTTGTGTTTAGTATAATTTACCTCTGCTATGCATGGATTTTGATAATCACCACTTTTCATTACTGTTTTCCTGATTCCCACCCTTCTAGTCAGTGACTCTTGGTTTTGTGTATGAGATTTGTATATTTGGTTTTGGACAATTGCCATGTCATGACTGTTCCTACTGTTATTTTAAAAATTAATTTTGAAATAGAGTATTTCTAAACCAAAACTTTCTGATGTTTATCTTATATTTTCAAAACTAGGATATACAGTCATTTTTTAATTTATTTATTTTTAAACACACAGCAGAGGATTTTTACTGTATGTGATAAATTAATGTACAGGTTGCTTGTCTTTTATTTTGCTGTCCTTTAGAGGGAAGATTTAAAAAATTGAAGGTGTAAAAATATATTCTGAGACACTTTTAACATAGTGGTAAGCTTTGGAGTTTTAACATATAAACTATTCAATCTGACAGACTCAGTGATGATTTTCTCTTCGAGGATGTTGCAGAAAGACAGAGATCAGTTGTGGGTAGGTTGTACATCCCCAAGTTATAAAATTGAGTCAAGTAGTTAAAACTGTTCTATTCCAATTTTTTTTGGCTGAAAATACCAGAGAAGTGAATGATGAATAAACTATGGCAAATATCAGCACATCAGAACCAGCTGTGTTGAACTCATCACTATATGCCCTACTTTAATTCTTAGATAAAGAGGTTCTCTATTTTCTGTGAGTAACAACAGAAAAAGTGTCAGGCCAGTCTGCAAACCTGAGTCACAACCCTTGGAGAGTGCATGTATGGAAAACGTAGTGATAGAGCACCCACTGAAATTGTCTATGCCTGGGATGGCAAAAGGAATCAACAGAAATTTTTTTTTTTCCCTCAAAAAGTAATCAGCAGAAGTCCAGAAAAGTAACATATACAGTCAGCCTTCTGCTTTTAAAGTGAAGCAGGTTATGATCAAGAATGGTGACTCTGACATTTCTCCAAGGAGGAGGATCTGGCACACACGAATCATTAAGGCTAAGGAAGAGTCACCAGTTTCAAAAAAAACCAGCGAAGCAGCTCCACGCTCTTGAATCACATACTGTGACTATCACAGAACACTTGTGATTCAGCATTTCCTAACCTCTAAATTTCCATAATTCTGAATTATTTTACATCATGGGAAGTTTCCAACAAACTCTGATGTGCCAAATCCTTTAAAAAAGGGAGCTGTGAGTATGAGTAGCAATGCATCCACAAAAAAATCCTTCAACATTCATGAAATTATATTACATACTATTAGAATAGTTACTGGGAGTAAAACTACTTCTATGTAAAGTCACAGGACTGAGGAACCTATGATAAAACGAACTTCCAGCTTTAACTTAATTTAAATAAAACAGAAAATAGACCTCATAACTCAAATACATGTAAGAAAATACAGAGACAAAGAAGCTTGCCTTTTTAAAGAGAAGTTATAAAAATGGTTATAATTCCCCCAAAATTTCATATAATTTTGTGTAAATATTAGTGTTAATTTCGCTGCTTTAGATATAAATTTTAAAAAGAATATTCAAAACAAATGAAACTGAAAACTTGATTCCAGTTGTGGAATGGGTAAATAATTATTCTTGCAGGAAAAACAACAATAAAACCAAAACCCACAAAACTGAAGCCTGAACTGAAGTACATTTTCCTAGCTGTATCAGAGAAGAAACACTCAACACTAAATCAGAGAAATTACATTTCTTTTCTTCTTCAAACCTCCTGCTAATGAGTAACATCATGATGCATTTCTCCATAAGCTAGACCACTCAGGTTTTCGCTTAAATTATTAGCGATGGAAAACTTGCTGTTCGAACTGTGAATTGCTCTGCTTCTTTCCCCTCTTAACTTCTCCTTTTTAAAATTACACAGAATATAATCTCTGTTACCTTACTACCCTCCTTTTAAGAGGAGAGCAATTAGTAGTGTTAAGGAGAGAGTACACAACGCAAAAACCTTTGTGATATAAAACTACAAATGTAGTTAAAATAGGAAACTACACCAGTTAAAAGGATCAATAAACATAAACCCAAATATCAAAATACCAAAAATAAACATAAACCCAAAACAATAAATATCAATTACAATATAAGGTTCTTCACAGATAAAATACAGATGATGATATCTAGAATATGAATTACTAGGAAGAATGAAGGAGCACCTCTGTTAAAGGTACTATTTAAAGGCTTAAAAAGTTTCTTAGCAATTCTTGACCAAAATTTAAGCTGAGTGTACACTTTTTTTTGATGTTTTCCTGCACACCTCCTGCAGTCTGAAAGAAGAGAAGGCAAAAGAGTTGTCATTTCCAGAGGAAAAGAATCCAGTGATGTAATATACAAGAAGATAAATAAATAGGAAGAGGAGAGAAAAAGAACTGTGGAAAAAAGTGGGTTTGGGAATTTGGGCTTCACTGTATCTGAAACTGCATCCTAAGGAATAATAAAAAAAAAAAAAAAAAAAGAAGTAGTATGAAGAACATAAATGAACAAAACATCCCTTGTTCAAGCACTTTCATATTTTTTGGTAAAATTAAAGAAAATCTAAAATTAACTTGAACTGATTTCTTTCCAAGATTGAACTAATAATTATCAAAAGAAAAGATTTCTGTCTTCAATGATATGACTATTACTGACTTTTAAAAGTTAACTCCTAATTATTTTCTGCACTGTTTCTGATATTTATTGTAACATTTTTCAGGCAGCTCTTACTAGGGTCAATATTTACATCTTTTAAGAGTTGGTACAGTTTTGGTCAAGACATAATTCTCAAATGAAATATTTTTTATTAGTGTTAAAATACATATTTTTGGACAGAAATCTTTTCCTTTCAACAAAATGCATTGAAGAAATAAGAAAACCTCTGTTTTAAAACCTATACCTAACTTCACTTAACAATACCTAACCTACAGTGACAGCTGTTCTAGGAAATAAGTGTAATGGGGTTAGTCTTTCAAAAACTCTTTGGTATTTAAAGGATGTTAAGCAATAAATAAAATCTACATAAAAGAAGAACTCCAAACAGTTATGAAGTAGCAATAAGGCACTCATTTAAGTCACCAATAAACTGACAGTGAGAAGAATAAGACCAAGATGTATTGCATGAGTAAAGACTACAGTCACCATGATTCCTTCTTAACCAGTTCCCAATATACAGAGAAGTGGAAACAAATCATATTTAGAAGACACAAGAGGGGAGAGAGGTTAATCTCACCTAACTTGAGAGTATCTCCACCCAAATTCAGCACCAACAGGCAGTGAAGTGTTTTATGGGTGGGGGAGGGTGATACAGTTCTACGTGGCTCATTTCAAACTAACAGAGACACCTGAGGTCAAAGGAACCAGTCTCAGAGAAAACAATGCCCTTTCCACTGGCTATAAAGAGAGTTTTTATAACTAGATCATCTGTAGATGTCTAGATAGTCCTCTTTCACCTCAGTTTTTACAGTGAATGAAAAAAGTTTTATAGCTGTACTGATGGCAGGAGCTTCAGAACCTTAAAATAAACCATAAGGACACAAAGACAATTCAAAGCTAATATCTGAAAGGAAAAACAAAAAAAACTAAGGAGGTGTGAATTTGCAGAAAAGAGAAGTATCTTTCCTACTGAAGTCTAGAAAGAATGGTTACAGGGTGCAAATCCTTACCTAGTGAAGATTTCAATACATGGCCCTCAAAACTAGACATTGTCCCTCCTTCTAATACAAAGTAGTTTAAAAACGACAACAACAACAAAACAACCAAAAACAGTACTTGTTCTGAGCAACCTTGTAACAGGGCAATGACTCCATTAAAAACAGGGTAGAAATAACACAGTAATGCAGCAAGTATCATAAAAGGTGGGATGTTCTTGCCCATAATGAAAATGAGCCCTTCGTTTACAAAGACAGCTTACAGAGGTAACAGTCAGAGGAAATCTATAAAATAAATAGAGATTTAAGAGTTTCACTCCAAGGCTATGTCTATGAATTGGTTTAGAAAAGAGAAAATTTATTTTCCCAGAAGCAGAACTCCTAAATAAAGATACATACAAAAGATCAATAGACCATCCCTGAATTTGATGGTTTCCATCCTTGAATTATGCATCACTGCCTGCAAGCCATACTTTCAATCTGCATTGCAATCATTGCAATAATCATTTTTTATTAAGTTTCAGATAATGGAATTGAAGCTCTGCTCTTCCCCTCTACAGATCTAACAACCTCCTTATCCAGAGTCTGCATCAGCATTTAACTTTTTTTCAGAACTTGTATTTGGTATTTTACTGGTGGCAATATTCAAGAAATAACTATCTACATCACTGTTTGCAATACCAATATGGGATTTCAAAAGAGCCCTCTCTGAAGAGATGAAGCTGCTCTACCTCTCAGATATGTATTATCAGTCTGTTTTAAGACGAGCAAAGACAATATTGTAGCAGCTTATGCTCATTTATCATTTGGAAGATTGATTTTCTTTTCTCACTCCCCACAGCCATATGGATTAGAAACTCATTTATTTCTCTTTGTTATGAAAACACAATCTGAAGCAGAAGTACGTAGCAAATTCAAAAAGAAGGATAATTATGCAACAAATAAAAGACTGGATAATCTCATTATACCATAGATGGGTTTTGACAATAAGAGTGACTAGAACATTTTGAATTAAAAGTCAACAAAATTAAAATGCATAAAATGAAATACATATTAACATAATGTTTAACTGCAGCGAGAAAAAACTGAAGTCTAAGGCTTAGAAAAATTTAGGAATTAATCAGCTCTACATACGGACAAAAGAACAGAATTAACTTGAAAGGATAAAATAACATACCAAAAGTTGCAATGCTCTTTCTTTAGTCCTAGCTGCTAATCATTCAGGATCAACATATATACAACCATATAGTCCACTTTTTCATGTAGATTTTGGACATCATCTCTCTGGTGTAGTTTAACCTTTGTTTTCATTAAAATTCACTCAAATAGATGATGAGCTTTGCCAGGCTTATTAATTATTATTGGAGCCACAAAGATAATCAGAGATAAATGTGTTCGAGAATCAGAAACCAGGCTCTGAATTTGATGACCAAAAATTAAATATTGCTTGCTTTTTTTTTTTTTAAATAAACTAGGATTTGCTAGGTTAAGATTTTGATTTCTTTGTGTTGTTTCATTTTACTCTTACAATTAGATTTAATGTTCCAGAAAAAATAAAGCAAATGTTTTTTTTGGTTTGGTTTCCTTCCCCTAATTAAAAAGCCAAGTTTCATGCAATGGGATCAACACTTTAGGGAAAAGAGCTTTGCCATAAACAGCAAGACAAAAGAGATTTTGCAGTACGTTTTCAGTCCTCAAAATAACACCTTCTGTCTGAATGGAGCATTGCTATGCCTAGATTTTTGATGTTTGTTTGCTTTTTACAGCCTTTCATCTTTCAAAAGCTAAATTACTTTTTATATTGATTTACCTACACACTTCAGGTGCAGCTCTTCATATCCCACTGCCTTGCTTAGATTTTCAATGATGTACTTAATTCTCATTATTGAAAGAACATACCCAAATGCTTTCTTCCTGACGATACTGCTTCCAGTTCCGTCCACTGTCACTGAACATCAGAAGGTAACTCGTCACCCAGTCTGAGCTCCCGTAACCACCTTGAGTAGCAACTGCAGTAATTTCAGTTCTTTCACCGAGATCAATCTGAAGCCATTGATATTTATTGGACACAAGTGGAGACCAGCCACCAGCACCTTAAAAAGAAATTAAAAGGAGTGAAATGTATTCCTAAAAATAAGGATTTTAGCACAAAACTTGTATATATATGTGTATATAACACAAAACTTGCAAAAATGAATTAGTTTATTTGAGCAACCCGACGTAATGAAAGATGTCCTTGTCCAAGGTAGTGATTTGAAACTGGATGATCTTTAAAGGTCCTTTCCAACTCAAATTATTCTATGATTCTATGATTCCAATTTAAGATACAGTTGCACCAAAACTGTATTGGTGTTATTTTGCAAGTATTATAAAACTTTATACAGATTACTTGATATTTGTAACCAAATGCAACAAGTGAGACCATTGTGAATTCATTCACATCCTTTTTTTTCTCTCTCTAAATTCTGTAATGAATTTTACAGAGTAATTTTTAACCAATTAGACTCTTCAAGTCAAAAATTCTGAACTTTGTCTTTTTATTTCGTACATCTCAATTGTACTTTATGCAGACAGAAAGACATGCTGGAAGGAAGAAAGACATCATATCAATTCAGTGTTCCCGTGTCTTCCTTTGTTTGCTTTTATTTATTCAGATCATGCTACTAGCTTATCTGTAAAGCTGGGCGGCAGAGGGGATGGTAGGTCTCAAACAATCTCATGAGAAAAAAACGTTGGTTTATGAAACTGCTTTGCAAAATCTGCAAGTATTTAGACACATCTGGTGAGTTTTGTTAGAGAACAGTGTGACAGAAATTATAAAAGCACCATTTCGTAAGTACAGATTTAGATCTAACACAGATAAACACAAAAGGCACCTTGAAAAGTTCTTAAAGCATGCATACACAGAACAAGAACAGATATATCTAGTTCCCACAACAATCACTAAACACTGTCTAATGCAGAAATAGTTGCAACCCAATCTTATGCTTGAATAGGTTTCAAGAGGTAGAGAAATTCACAAGTAAAATAACACATATGGTTTAATTCTGTTCAGAGTCATGAGTCAAGTTCTTAACATTATCTACTACAGGAAAAATAAAAGAATAGAAAAGAAAAAAGAATTTTTACTTAGGGATGAAACCTGTCATTTAAATACAGAATGCTGGGAAATCACATGAGTGTTCATAAACCACAAAAAGTGAGGTTCATTCTACAGGGCAAAGTAAATGGAAATAATGAAAGTAATCCATACAGTTCCATGCATGCAAAATATCTTTGTCAGCACATTTATGAGCTAATTAAAGCATAATGGAATTAAAACTATGGGTGGAGTTAAATACCATGTAGATTTTTTAATATTTGTTTTCCTCTTTATCTAAATCAGGATTTAGAATTCTGTGTAAATGTGTGATTTCAGTGGCTCTACCTTGACTGCTCTCTTGCAGACTCCAAAGCCTTATCTTTACGCCCACATCATTTCGTCTTTTAGCGCCTGTGCAGAGCAGAGTGGCAGTATGAATCAGGAAAACTTTGTGAACAGCCAGCACGGGAGGCTAAACAAGGAACTTTGCACCCAGGAGCAGGGCAGTTCACACTCACAGCACTTGCTGTACCTGTGGCACACGCCACGTAAGGCCAGCCCAGCTCAGCTACCTGGTCCTTAGTTCACACACCAACACTTGCAGACACAGCATCACCCGGCAGTGCCGTGGTACCCAAAGCCTTCTCAGAGTGCTGTGTCACTGGGGTAAGCTTGGTGACAATTTTGAACTTTCCACTTGGAAGGCAGGGTTGTATTCTAGTCAACAGGAGTGCTCTGGCAGGCTGAGCCGAGCACATGATTTTCAAATCCCTTCTGCCAAAAAACGTTTCCACTCGGTGACTGCAGAACTTTATTCAGGATGGAGTGATTGAAGTTATAAGGATGTAAATAAAGATGTAAGTAGAAAATGCCTGAAAAGCAGCCTTTTATGGCAGCACTTCTTGCTGCCAGCCTGAGGGAGATACTCCTGTCTTTAGTACTGTATTTTCCAGAAGCTTTGGCGCCATCAGGCAGGCCACAGCACACTGCACTACATTCCTTAGAAAGAAGAGAAAGGAACACAGATACACAGCGTTCTAATGCCAGCTAATGCTAGCTGATTTGAGGGATACTGTAAAGATGCAGTCCCAGAGGCCATGTGTCAGCCCTCCAGTGACCAATGCAACAGAAGACCCACACAGAATAACCACAGAGCAAAAGCAGTGTGATTCCTCCAACAAAGTGAATCCACAGCCCGGATCACCACTCAGGAGCTGCAACACGTTTGCTGAAGCACTGCAACACTCTGGTTCACACGATGCTTTCATCTGTCAAAGGCTCCTCGGGAGCTCTCTCGTCTGACTGTCCAGCAGCCAGCTGTCCTCCCAGCACATCACTGCCACTGCACCATCCCAGAGATGAAATATGTGCCCAGTCCTGCGGGAAACACTAGTAGAGCATGTTAGCTCCTCACCCAGCACTTTATCATCTGTTTTACAGCGTGTCCTGTCCTTGCAGCAAGACTGATGAGTGTACCAAACTGCAGTCCCTTTTTGCTGTGACTGGCATCTGGGCATGCTGATCCACAGAAGCTGGTTGCACAGCAGATGTCAAAAGGATCCAAGGCGTGGGTGTTTCTGGGGAGATCTGGAAAGTTCCTAAAGACACTCTGTGGGGATGTAAATAAATCCAGAGTACAACATCATACTCGTATGTTCATCAGGACTCTGCCAAAATGCATGAACACACAGAGATTGCACTAAGATTTACAGGAACCTAATTTTGTCATCCCTAAACTTACTGAATAATTGACTTTGAATTCTTCACTGTAACTCTCTAACTTTTCTTTTTGACAGTGTAATTTATGTAAGGCACACACTTTTTTTAATTACTGAATGTATGTTCTAACAGTTACTAATAAAATATCTTTTGTTGTGAACTAACAGCAAATCAGAAAAATAATTTTCTCAGGGGAGACAACCTGTATCTAGAGTTGCTTTTTTTTTTTGAACTTTGTCTCAATAGGTGTTTAACCCTCTATTTTCCACTGTTTCTTGCCAATATTGAGGTTATTTGAATGCACCATACCAAAAAACTACAATCAAGCTGGCAAAGCATGCAAGTTTCATGCTTGGTTCCTATTTAAACCCACAAGCATTGAAGACTTACTTTTCATGAAGAACATGCTGACTTGAAGTTGAACACACAGTTAATACATAAAATGTTTTCATTTATTATTCCTGTTTTAATTTTTAAATACCCATGCTTGTAAAACATATTTCTACACATATGGTGTAATTCTCTTTAAAGTACACTAACTAACTGAATGCATTTAGCAGCCTTATACTCTTTCATTTTATGTGATATTCACAAAGTAACTGATTATTAAATGATGAAAAAATTTCCTAGTATTTTGATATTTTTAACACATTAAAATTGATTAGTTTTAAAACCGAAGCAATGACGCATCTTTTGTTTTTCCAAATTTTGCCTATAAATTTACATTATTCTTGATCAATGTTTCTACAACATTATAATGTTTACTTTCAAGTCAGTTAAGTGACAATATATTGGGAGTTTTCTCACAGCAGTGCGAAATGCTTTTCAGCAGAAGTTGTACCAGAAGGTGTTATTCATTAGTCAACAATTTGTTAGTCACTTCAACTGTCAAACTATAAACAAGATTGCTGAATGTAAGCTATCCTGGATGTTGGCACTAAATTTACAGGAGACAACCTACTTTCCTTCAGGTAGACTGTATTTCTAGACTTCCACTCTTATGCACTTCATATGTAGTTTAAATTCTATTATATTATTTTCCTTGCTTCTGGAGGTTAAATATCTTCTGCCTTCTCCCAGATCATGAATAAACACTCAGTGGGTATTATTTCATTATTCTGTCTCTTGTCTGCTAGGATATGTGTTTAAAGGGCATGCGTTTTTGTAATTCCTTAGTTTGACTGGGGTGACCATGAAAATAGAAAAAAAAAAAAATCATTAAGATTAGCAAGTACGAAAAGGAGCAAAACTAAAAATGGCGGAGGAAAAGGTCCAAAAATTCAAATCCTCGACAGAAAATACCTGAGTATTGCTACTCTGGATTTGGACTGCTATATGAGGTATAAAACTTAACCTTTCTGGCAGAAAATGTATTGCATAATACTTAAGCTTTTCAACCTGGTTCTCTGTGGTTATCAGGCTGCCAGGCTCCTTTTGCTTCATTACAAAGGCTCTGAACTACACAGAGTAGAAAGTGATTTGAAGAATTCCTCTTTGCATGAATGGCACCCCACTTTTTGCTTCTCCTGCTCTGTAACTACCACTGCCTATGCTGTTATGCAAAGCACAAAGCAGTTCACCCTCATAAAGTGCCTTCACACCTGCTCCATCACAGGCAGTTCATTATATCAGCACCACCACTGAAGCCACTTTCAAAATGAGTCAATTTTTTGCATATTTAATTGCTGTAAGTCTAAGCAATGCGTGCTAGTAGAAGTCCAGGTTTAAAACTACACACACACAGGAAAGGATGCTCTCTTTTGATTAATCAAGCTGTGTATTTCCCATATGGATCATTTAACAGAAGCTGGTTTTAATTTCAAGTCAATAAAGCTGCACCAGGGATGAATTTGCCTCTACTTATTACAAAGCAGATTTTCTTCATGCGAATATTTGACAACTGAGGCTTCCAAGGCTCTAAAAAGTCAAATGAAGTGTTTCACAGCATTCAAACCCCCCTAAAGTACCAAAATACGAAGTTATTTCATTTCTTAAGCTGAAAAGCAAAGGCATCCTCTTTCATAAATCGAGAACTACAAAACTGCAGGTTTATACTCAGATAAACAGTTCAAGGGTTTTGTTCTCTGTGAGTTTATTGAGTGATGTCAAGGGCAGGGAGAGGGGGACAATGTCTGATAGATGGTGCTGATGTATTGCTACCAGGTGACAGCTCCCTTGGCCCCTTAAAAAAGTGTCTGGAGTAACAGTACTGCTTGAATCAAACCCTGGTTCTTTAGATTTTAGTTCTCCTATGCTTAAATAAGGCAGTTCAAGAAATAGAGTTCATGCATGTAGAAACTCACATCTGTAAGCCCAGCAAACTCCAAGAAAAGTAATTATCAGGAAGAATCTAAATTGCCAAAGATGTCAATCAGTGTAAATCACAACTTATCCAGTTTTTCAGAAAGGCTATACAAAAGCCATCACAGCAATGTTGTTCTGAGTCCTATTTCAGTGATAAAAGGTGGACATAAGCCTTGAAATTTGAAACCAGGGATAAACCATGGAAAGTAAAACTGAGAAGAGATGACAGACCTTGAGCTATGAATACGAAATACTGGACACAGAATAATTTTTTTAACACAGATGGAAAGAGGCAGAGAAGGACAGCTATATCAGAAGTTCTGCAGTCACTGCTTCATATATAAAACTTCTGTATGGTAATTTTCTACCACGTTTTATGAGAGCTGCTTCATCTTTTGCCTTTGATCTGTAGCAAGATGTTCTGTCTGTGCAGGTAACACAGACTGAGCTCTACCATATTTTCCAAAGACATCATTTATGGACAGAGAAGCAGGGTTACTCTCTTTCTGAAGAATGGCAAGACCAGTCTGTCTCAAACCTGAATATTCTTTGCAATTTCCCATCTATTTTAAATAATGTGAGTCGTATCTAGGAAACCAGGTACTAGCTGAAGGTGTCCTAACTATTAAGATGAACTGGTAAAACCAAGAAACACTCTTGTATAATACAGCTTTATGTACAGATTCTTAGCTGTTTTCCAATCTTATCCTCCTGTGATATGAACTAAAGGAGATGAGTGAAGCTCAACACAGAAAATAAAGTCTCAGTGAGAGATTGAAATCTCAGATGTATTTCAAGGAACCAAAAACAAGATTTCCCCTTTTGGAAAGGGGGATATCTCCCTGTATTACAACAGGTCAGATTTCTCGGACTATATAAACTCTGAAGATCTTCAGCACCACCCCTCCTTTCTGAGCAGACAGGCCATCATTTTCTGGGTTATTGGGAGAGCTCTTGGCTGGGTTTGAGAAAATGTTATGAAAGAACAACAAAGAGAGGCATTTATGAGGGCCTAATATCAGTACTTCTCACTCACAGGAATATATACTGAGATGTACTATTTGAATAAAGACTGAAAAGTCCCACAAATGCTATCCAATTCTGAAAGCTAAAGTAAGTTACTTTTGTGGTCAGGAAATGAGTGAAGAATTCTTACCTCTTAAAATTTGAAGAATGAGAGGAATTTACCTGAAAAATTTCCAGAAATATGTATAGAAATAGTAGCTACTTTTTGATTTATCCATGTAGGAAAGATGTAGTTTTTTTGAGCAGTATTTCGTAGGTATGCATAGGCATACAGAACTTCCTCAATGGAAACCAGAACTACTCAAAAAAAAATCAGCAAATTTTGAGTTAGGTAGAACAGAAAGAGAGCTATATGAATGTTTCAGACAGAATTTTCTAAGGGAGGTTGGTTTAGCAGCTGCTTCAGTGGCCTCAAAGGGAGAGCAAGCTTAATCCTGTAGGAAGGGCTAACTTAATTTTAAGGTCTTCTGAAACTCAGTATCAATGAAAAAGAAAGTTATAATCTTTGGAGAGAAGGAGCAATTGCATTTATTTTTTCAAATGTCAGAATATTTAATATATAAGGAACTTAACTTTCAAAATTGTGACAGGTATTATAAAACGAGTATTAGTTTTAATAATAATTTGTGACAAATAGCAGTTACTATGTCAAGAGATGTGTCAGAGACATTTTGGATTTGAATCAGTGCAACAAAAAGGCACTAGCAAATGGTATTAATAATGACAAACTGTGATCTACTTTGCTTCAGGGAGTCAGAGCAAAGTAGGCAACTTTATTTCACCTCCCCTCTTCCGTGTTAGCAGTAACTAAGTTGAGTAAGTGAGTGAGTCAGTGAATTCCATTTTACATTTCATCTTCAGAAGGCTCTGAATACTTTTCTCCTCAATTAAACATTATGTAAATACATCAAGGGAGATAGTTTGATAAACTGACAGAGTTTATTAAAAGAACTTATTGGCAATGATTCAAGGACATCTCAAAGCCACCGCTTCTGGCTCAGATTTTTTTATCACCAGCATACCACAAAGCCCTATGAACAAGTGGTCTACACTAGGCAACATCTTTTCTGTGCGTTGGAAAGACCAAGTCTGAGCAAAAAAATTTTATATAGGTCTCTGGGCCTATTCAGGTTTAAGATGTTCTATTAGTAAATCCTGCTGTGTGTAAAGTTTGAGTCACTACTTTCAGTTTTTTAACATTCTCTCTCTTGTTTTCCATCAGTGAAGTGAGGATCGTTTACACCTCATCACTGTAAATTTTACCTAAGGAGTTCTTTTTGTTCATAGATGCATAGAAAACTTCCTGGGGAAAACAAAAATAAAGAAGATCTCATTTACATCATCTTTCTACACCACTGAGTTTAAGCAGCATTCTCATTCAAAATTCTGTACTGATGCAATTTCTACTTGTATATGATGTCAGCTAATATAAACCAAATGGAGTAGAAATGGAAAATACATACTTATTGTATAAATATTTGTTACAATGAAAAAAAAGAAATCCTATTGCTTACTCAAATACATTGCTCGGCACAGTCTGAGAAACTTACTCAACTTCTATCAGGCTAATAACTTTTTATGTGTTCTTTACATATCAGCTGCTTTCACTGAACTACCTGTCCTTGTTTTCCTTTCAGTGGTCTTGCCCAACATTATGCTCCTGTCCTGCAATTTACAGCTATCAGTGAAAATTAGCCATAGCTTTCGTGCCAAAAAAATATTTTTACATGGAAAAATATTTTCTGCATTTGAACAATTACAATTCATTCACTTGCAGAAATTTCAATTCTTTTCTTTCTGTTTTTGTTTTGTTTTGTTTTGTTTTGTTTTGTCTTGTTTTGTTTTCCCCTTTCATTCATTTAGATATGAAGCAACCAGGCAAAAACAGAATTTGAAGCCAAATTTAACCTGGTTTGTTTGCATTTACCACTGTTCCTTTCAGGCTAATGTGCTATCCCAATATTTTACTGACTATGGTCACAAAATTAAAAGAAAAGGAAAGCAAGCTTGAACTATTCTGTGTTGATCAGTTGGCCTTCGTATATGTGACACAAGAAGACTGAGAGTATTTTAAATATTTGCCACTGTCACAGTTTCTGATTATGTTTTCCAGGGTAATGTAATTAAATTTCCTAATTCCAACTACAATCTTCAGTGATGTGAATTACACCAAAACATAAAAATATGTATACCCAGATTGTATTTCTCTGATCCAGACATTCATCTATGATTTGTGTTCCCGTCTCCCTAAAATATAAATCCACCACTGGCATTTTAATAGGGAATACTGGCATTTATTAAAAGTAGGTTGACAGAGGTATGGAATAATTTTTTTTTTTTTTTTAAACTGCCCTGCAAAAAAAAAGGGTAGAAGAATGTTTCAGATATTCTTGTATTTTCCTTGAACATTTGCACACTGCTTTGAAGAGTGTTAAACGGCAATACCAGTAAACTCTAAAAAGAATGTCAACAAAGTGAAAAATAATATCAAACTAAATCTTAAATACCCTCAAAATTTATCACCCATTTCTAATGTATAACTAGATGTGTCATCTCTAGTTGTACTTTGTAGAGGGATATGTTTGTATGCTCTATTAGAAAATGAGCAGGACAGTAACTTTGAGCACATGAACATGTTTGTTCCTGTTGTTTTTACCACTGCTTTGATATCAATCCTCCATAATTCAATTTCTGATGGTGGTACTTCTGGAAATCCTGTTTCAGCCTGGAAAATGCTGATTCACTGACTTTGGCACCCGTTTCAGCACACATGGTGCACTCAGTACAGCAAAGCAAACAGATCAAATATTGACACCTGCAGTTTCCAAGCAAAAATACTCTAAGCGCATATATTTAAAACGCAAAATCTCTATTTTATTTTCATTACTGTGGCTATAAATTACTGCAGCTATCAGCACAGGAATGCTGGCCAACTCCATGTGGTGATGGGCCTGCATGCAGATCACTTACGCCAATATCTGTCACATGACACAGCACTTCATTCATTTGTATCTGCAGATGACACATTGCGCCAGATCCTCAGCTGGAAAGTTAATATAATTCTCTTAAAGTCACTTTATTTAGTTTCCAATAATCTTTTCCATACTGATTTGGATGTTAAAAATGTTGATAACAGAAATTTATCGTGGAGCTCTGAGAAAGCCGTGATTTGACCAATCATTTGCCTGCCAGGGTTTAATATTCCAACTCTTATAAAAAAAGAACTAGAAGTAAGATGCTATTTCTCTTCAAGTAAATTTCTAATTTTGTGTATTTTTGTAATATCTGTGTTTTTCTCTATTCATGGATTATGATGTCAATACTTCATCACATAATTTGCAAGTAAGCCCTCACGACTGAGAAGAGATTTGAACATCTCCAATTAGAGAAGGACAAACAGCTTTCAATTCTGACTCAGTTTTGTTGGCATAAATCCTGAGAGGATGAGTGTTATGACTAGGAAAAATAACACAGGGAAAATAGAATTCAGCTAGACTAATGAAATTTCATGATCAGCAAATATAAACACATCTGGCTTGATTATCAGAAGATAACCACTCTGTTGGTTAAAAGCTTAAACGATAAGTTGTACAGCTTTAAATATTAGCAGAGTTTTATTATTGTTTCATACAACTTTGGAGGACATTTATTAATTAAGGTACCTAACAATGAAGAAAAACTACAGTTCCACCCTCTTAAATTTCATCCCTGGAACAAAATTTCATTTTTCAGCAATCTGGATTTCTTTTTTTTTTTCTTCCTCTTTTTTTTTTTTTTTTTTCCCTCAGAGTATTATAATGACATTAGTCCTCATTTGTGATTTTCAAAAATATCATTATAATGTTTATGAAACTAAATCAACCAACCTCAGCAGCCAAATGAGAAATTCAGGGATTTAGTATTTGCATCAGCTTTAAGACAACTGGTGTATAACTAATGCACGACTAAGCTGCATTATTTATAAAATGTTTAACTTAAAAGCTTTCCTCACACTAAAAATTGTGTATTTATGCATATTCAGATCCCATCTTTTCAGAGCATCACGGCTTCTCACTTGTAATGACAGCCATTATGGAGAGCAGAACTACTGGAATCAGGCTATATAATATCTGTAAAAATAAATAAATCATAGTAGTTGTCATGTAGAAAAGTTTCCATAGCTTTCAGAAGAATAATATTCCTCTTATAAACCTTGATGAATTTAACAATGCAACTTCTGCAGGCTACTACCATTCCAACTCTACTTTCTATAAATATTATAATATTTAAATTGCAGAGAATTTTTTCTAAGGAACAGACAAAATGCATCTTAATGTAAGCCAGTACAACTTATTAATGCTTATACAGTATTTCCTTGCTTTTAAATACAGATTTTGTACTTCTTTAGCATGAGTCTGATGAAAAGGAAGTTAATCCAATATCAGCAATTATCCGTTTAATTGTATTTTTAGGTATAAATTATTTGTCAATTATTTTCAGTATCTTCCAAGGCACAGGTAAATAAAATGCTAATTATTAAAATAAAAACTCTTTTAGGGGAAAAAAAAAAAAAGGAAAAAAATATAAAAAGAACATGACAAGACAATATTTGTACATCGTTTACACCTATATTTATGCAACTGCTAATTCCCAACTACAGGGTAATGTCTGACAGCATCATTGTTGTGGTGCTGCTGTTTATGTGGAAACATGCATATGCCATCCTTACCATCTCTGTATCCTGAAACATTACCCTGGATGACAGGTTGACCAGGACTTACTAACTAGATACTGAATAAAAAATAGTTACTGCTCTTTGTGCTCCTTTTTTTAAGAGTGTTTTGTTATCTAAAAGGCACTATGGAACTGTAGACTGTTGTGAGCTGAAACTTTGGCTCTGTAGATTTTAAAGTAGATTATCACGCTAAACATCACATATTTATATATGTATACAAATTATATATATATATACATCATATATATATACTAAAAAAAGAGAAGCTGACCGTATTCATCAGAAAATCAATTATATACACTCACATACATCCCTTAAAGTCCCGTAAATTTTAAAAGGATGTTACTCATTTGATTTAGAAATGCCAGGTGGCTAAGAAATATACATTACTAACTGGATGGCACTTGGATTCATGAACTCAAGAACTTGTTTCTATTTACTCCTGGGTAGTCTGAAGAGATTTAGTCAAGGATTGAGGCCAAACTGGTTAAAAGCTGTCCAAGAATATAAACTCACTGTCTTCCTCTTAGAGGTGTGAATTTAGAGCTTGAAACTTCTGAGACGTCATGTAGATTTTACGCTTTCCCACATGAAAACATTTTATTTTTTGGTTTTACAGATTTCTGTCTTTATGAGAAAACTGTCTACTTAAGCAGGGGAACAAAGATGTAGTGTAGTAAAGATTTCTTCACGTTGAAAACTAATATTTAGAGAATATTGATCTTTGGTATTAAATACGTAATTGATAGGGAAACTGATAATTAATAATTAAAGGGTAATAGTTCATTAATTATTTGCTAATATTTGAATCTTTTTGTTAGTTGTCATTTGTAAAAAGAAACAACTTTATTGTGACACCATTCTTTCCTTTTACTGGGCTGTAACAAAATCACAAGCTAAACAACAGGAAATCATTTCCAATTGCTTTTGCCAGAATGTTAGTTTTACAGTTGTGCAATAATAATGATGTTGACAGAATGTAGAAACTGTCAAATACTGCAGTTTTTTGAAGAGATTATATTCTGCCTACCAAGGCTAAACTAGTTTTGTATCTTAAGAAAAGACCAAAATAGAAGCCAAAACTTCACAAAAAAGCATATGACACACTTCAACAATTATGCCAACAAATGAAAAGGAATGCAGATATAGCATATAAAATTTGGACAGGAAGGTCAACATGATCTTAATGCTGATAATTAAATTTAACTGGAGTTCTCAGGAAAAAGATAATTTCAAACAGAAATAAACCTGCTCCCCTAGTCAGACCATAATCCTACAGCAATGCAGCAGATGTTACATTAAAATAGGCTGTTTAAAAAGTCACATTTTTCACAAAGGTATTTGTTGGAAAGTAGTGTAATAAGCTCTTCCAGTTTTGCCATCAGAGACATTTTATCCCATACCTCTCATCTCCCACTTAATGCAGGCAGAAGCAAAATAACACATAATACCAGGTTGCCCAAGTTCTTCTAGCTGTAAAATTTTTATGTGTTTCACATATTAAAGTGTCATGGAGGAGCTTCTCCTCTGGTAGGTAATTAGGACTTTTAGAAAGCTATTAACATATAACTACTTCAAATAAAAAAAACCCAGGAGTTTTATTCTCCAACACTGGTACAGAGTATACCCACGGTATCACAGCCCTATCTGGGAGTGAGAGGTAGGAAATTAAATTGAATTCTTTTCTAAACTGCATTAATACAGAATTACTTTGGGTCATTTAAAAACTGTAAAATCAAATTTACAAATGTGTGATACTCTGTACAATATGTGATACTCTTACTTATCCACACTTGGGTAACAGAGTATTGGTTCAGAGAACGAAGTATAGCTTCTAGAAAAAACTCCCCAGAAATATTATGTTTTTGGGGATTTTTTTCTTATTCAGTATCTGACAATCTACTGTATGAGCTACCACAGACATTAGAGATCTGATAGCTAAAATTCCATTTTCAACTCCTATTCCTTAAGTAATTTAGCACTAATAAGTACATTCTATTTTCCCAAATAGGATAATATACAAATGGTCTTGGAATGGGCCACAAATCAATCACCAACCTGACCTCAGCTGATCACATTATGGGAGCCTTTTACAGTTAGATGTCAGCTCGGAATTTTGATTGCCCAACCATAGCTTGCCAAGAGCTGACATGTTCTTCCTCCCTTATTAAGTTACATGAAATTGAAAAGATATAGATCTGGATTTCAAATCCACTGATCCATAAAAAAAAGGCAGGAAGAATTACATTATAGGAAATCTTGGTAGTATGGTTTATTATTAAGGTTATCCATTATTTCCAGGTATTTCAAATTCTGCCAGGCTTATAACTAGAGTGAATTCTTTAGTGTTTCAAGCTCATTTTCTCACTTTTTCTAGTGGTATTTTTTTTTTTGTTTTGTTGTTTTGTTTTGTTTTGTTTGTTTTTTGGTAGGAGATTGTGGTGGGGGTTTTTTTTTGTGTGTGGTTTTTTTGTTTGTTTGTTTGTTTTAAGTCTGACAATTGCCTTTAGAATTCTAATATTTATATCAGTTATTAGGTGATTAGTGTGTGTCAAGAATATACTTCCCCCCCCACACCCCTTTTCTTATCAAACACCACATTTGGCTAATAGATAAAATGGAAAAAATAAATTGTCAAGATATGTTATTAAATAACTAAAAGATTTGTCTGCGCTGGTCCACTGAAGTACTGGTGCTGCTGAGATTTCCAGGTTACAACCAGGTACCAGAACTGAAATGAGGAAATATATTTTGCAGTTCAGTTGCACCTGCTTTCTTTATGTGATGGGAAGACAGAATATTCAATACAGGAAGACACTGGGAAAAGGAAACCCGTGACTTGAACTGGACTTCAGTCTGATTTAACATAACTGCACCAGATTTATCATAAATACTGCATGTGTGAAAGTAGGAAGAAAGTCTTTGAGTAAGCTGAAACCAGGAAATGGTAATGAATGACACTCAGAAAGAATACATTGTGTTCCTAGAAGGAACACGTTCTCTGACTGTTGGGTTTGGGTGTTTTTGTATATTTCACCCATCAATATAGATGTTATGAGGCGAAAAAAAAGATCAAACGTTTCACAAATGGAGGGTAAGCAACTTTTATAACACAGATGAAGATATTAAGTTACTCTTCTCTTTTGATTCATTGAGAAGTCGGAAGCTCATTGGTACCAAAACCTGAACCAGTTGCAGGTAACATTCAATATCCGTAGGGATTTTGAGGTGGAAAATGTATTCTGATAACTACTTTCATGGTAGGATATCCTGTATCTGCAAGATCACTTCTTATACGTGACAGTCAGCCAGGAGCACTGCCTTCAGATCTGGTTTGAATGTCTGGTACTTCGACTATGAAATTGAGCCCAGGCAGTCTGGAAACCTGGATTAAAGACCAGAAGGACATCTGTGACTATGTAAGCCAAAACTACCTCAGCAAGTAGAAGCTATGAAAATAATTGTGCCCTTGTCTCTTCTGATCTTAGAAACTGGGTAAAGGTTAGGGAATTTAGTGTAAAAGGCACATGAAAGTATTTAGGAGCTACAGCAGATGGAATACAGCCAGAGACTTTGCCGAGTATATTACCTTCTCTAAAGCAAAATTTTGGCATTCAGAAAATTCTTCTTGCTTTTTATTATGTTCGCCCTTCCAGAACGAGGTTCCAGCTGCTTCAGATCCTGCCACTAGGTCAGACAGTCCAGCAGTATTCATGCTGCCACTCCTGGTGCTGTAATTCTGTGTGCCAGAAATCCCTGTGCAGTCTGAACTTTACCAGGTTCTTCCTGGTTTCTTCACAACTCCCAGTCCCAGAAAATGATGGATAACTGAGGGAGAACTGCTCCACAGCAGCTCACAAAGTCTCTCTCAAGCTGACAATACGGTCTTTGAGACTAAAGCGAAAGACATGGATCGGTCACACAGATCTTTGGAAATGTTTTTAAGAATTCTGGGAAATTTGAACACGTGCAACTTTTCTGGATTTGTGTGAGAAAAAAAAAACATCTTGCATGCTCTTAAGAAGTGAGAACAGAGCCACAGTGGGTTTTGTGCTCTCTCACTTGAGCGTGAAGAACCCTATGCATTCATCTGGCCCCTTTAGCAACTCTGCTGGTTACAGTTTGATAACATTGGTCTGTATTTCCATGTAAACACACTGTAAAACTTAAAGGCACCAATTATGATCAAAAAATTAATTTTATGTGACGAATACTCATGTAACAGCAAAATTAAGACATTTTTTGTTGCAGTTACAAATGGAAGGTGTGGTGGGTTTTTTTGCTTGTTTCCATTTGCTGCTTTATTTTCGCACATACTTGTGTCTCTAGCACTTGCATCCTGTAAGAGATTAAATGATGAAAGCTTTTCCATATTTCTGCAGGCTAGAAAAATAATCAAGCCTTCTCAGTTCTCCAAAAGGAAAAACAGTCCCTTGAGGAAACACAGTCAACAATGTAATGAGTTGTGAAATCTATGATTTTAATGGGTCATTTCATTTTTGCCTGAATGGTTCTTTCATGACTAGTCTTCTAAGCTTACAAATTTCAAGGTTGACTTTTTGCTAAATGTAGACAGCTGGCCTTCAGCATCAAATTAGTAGCTAGTCTTGTGATTTTCTACAGAAATTACTTATTATACACTCTGATTGCCCTACAAAATATATATTACTGCTATGACTATTAGAGGATGTAAAAAAGGTAATTTAGGAAAGAAGTTCAGGTAAGCAAAAAAAAAAAAAAAAAGGGTTTTCAGTTTATGAAAGACCCTAATGTGAATATTGGCTACAGTGCCAGAGGGAAAATGCAAAAAGCAGAACCACACAAAAAAGAGACCTATTGAATTAATACTTTAATATACAAGAATCCTGATTCATCATTAAAAAATCAATAGCTAGACCAGAATCTGTTCTGGTTTATTGCATCTTAGATTATGTATAAGGTAGACACAGTTCATGTTCGAAGTACTTTTACTCATGTTTCTATAGAATATTTGCTTCTTAGCAAAATGGGTATGTATACAGCTATGGATACATCAAACTTTGCAAAACTTTGTCAGAATACTTACATTTTAATAATTCAGAATAGTTTACCTCTAATAGCTGTACTTTGAAAAACTGTAAAGTCATCACTGTTTAAGGATTTTTTCCAGTATCAGCTACGTTCAGGAGCAATTATTTTCTAAACAGGAAGATGTGTCTCTTCTGCCAATAGTGTTCACTTCAGAATGCAATACTCTTTTAGCAATGTAATGAGTCCCATGTTAATTACTATGAAGTCAAAAAGCATATTTTACAGTTAACAAGGTGAGCATACACTGAACACCTAGAGAGATAAAATACTATCTTAACATAGGTCTGAATAAAACAACACTGTGCATGTTGTCCAGAATTCTTACCATTAATGAAGTTAAATGTCAAATTAAGCTCTCATGGTCTATCAATCAAAACATGTTTATAAGATTTCTTGAAGCTTTTGAATATAAATATTGCAAAGATACATTGAAAACCATGAGAATGATTCACTGAATATCATGTGAAAAATCTTTTGTGGAAAATGAGCTGGAATAAAAGGAGAAAAACTAAAATTACTTGAAGAAAAAGCAAATATATTTTTCCAGTTCTTTCTAATCCCAAATCAACACTAATCATGTTTGATCTGTGGTACTTCTACAGTATCTAAGTACGTGAATCCAGGATTAATCCCTCCTTTCACTTTTTGTGGTCTGCTGTTTTTTATTTGGTTTTGAGCTTAATTAAAATCAATGATTTTATAAATTCTCTTAAACTGCAAGCATCCTATTTCAGAATTAGAGACATACAACAACCTCAAGCAAAGGGTTCTGCTTGCCAAATTTAAATCTATTATCCCTCTCAACAACAGCAAAAGCGGAGATCCCTCTCCATCCTTTCATTCTATATTTAGAAATCAGGTGCACTCAACATGAGGCAGCTTAATCCCTTTTAAAATGTTAGAAGTCGAAATATCAAGGCTGTCTGAAAACTGACTTATCAGTGAGATCCTGCCAGAGTGCTTTTGACAATTTACGCTTTAGAATCAATAGACACTTTTGATTTCCCATCAGAAAGACACTCATCTTTCTACAGCTCAAGGATCTAATATTAAAGGAAGGCTTTGGCTGCTTTATGTCCAAAAATAATGAGCATAACTTTTACCAGCAGCTCAGAAAACAGCACAAGTAAACGATAAAGATGAAAAAATTTTGGATTAAGTCTATTTTATACGTTTGTTTAACATTTTTATTTTTATTCAATTATTAAAATCATTCTAACGTTCCCCTTTGAAAATCCAGAATGCAACTATCAACATAAATGATGCTAAAAGTGCAAAGGTTTCTGGATTGTGGTTGTCTTAAAATTCCACCCTTGTGTCTCCTTGCAGCTGGCAACGCTGGAGATCTCAGTTGTGGATATTTTTAAATCAATGCCTGATCAATGACACTAATTATGTACTTAAAATCCCATCTGCACTTCAAAATTACATTAGTTTAGCCATACTTGTAGTATGCTGCTACCACAGGACATTCAGTAATGTATATATTTTGTCACATTTGAGAAATTTTAAAATAAAGAGATCATTTCAACTTATCAACTACAAATAAATGTTGATAAAATGGGGAATAATGCTTCTGTGTTGTATTACCCACTGTTCTTAGCCATTATGGAGCAAAACATATTTTTTTCAAGATGCAAATGATTTCAACTAAGTCCTTGTCATTTTCCTGGATATTTAGTTAGTACTAGTTTTTCGTGGATTTTTATTTATTTATTTATTTATTT
Organism: Myiozetetes cayanensis; assembly: GCF_022539395.1. Lineage (NCBI taxonomy): Eukaryota > Metazoa > Chordata > Aves > Passeriformes > Tyrannidae > Myiozetetes > Myiozetetes cayanensis. Next base: position 50,323 of record NW_026087698.1, on the reverse strand, counting down.
AAATATCTATTTTTCACAAAATTCCTGGGTAATAGACTAAAAATTTTGGTTTGGATTTCAAACCTTGAAAAGCCTTGAAGATTCCTACTGAACTTTGACATTCATTACATTAGTTTGAGAATGAATAATTGCTTTTGAATACAATGAATAACCTCCTTAGATACGTTTGTTAATGTAAGTAACAACTTTATTTTGGATTTTTTTTTTGAATTGTCACTTAACCCTACTTCCTCAAACAGGAATATTAAAGGTTACATTTCTCTTTGGTTATCCTCTGCCCCAGAACAGTTAATTTCACATTAGCCTCGTGGCAATGATTTCATGAAATTTATCACAGCAATGTAGAATTACCATGAATCTCAAAATGCAATTTTTTTCCCATTCCTCTGCAAGTCAGACTGTTTATCACTGACCTATTAATGAAAACCACATTTATATGTGGCATAAATAATTGACTACCAAAACCAAACAGCACTCCCCCAAAACAAACCACCCCAAAACAACAGAAAATATAATATTTCTATACTTAAGAGGAAAAAAAAACACAGTAGTGCTGTTAGCCTAGGTAAACTCACAGCACTATATAAAGGAAGATGATTCTTCTACCCCAAGATTCTGAAGACTGAGCAGCTTAATTTATTGGTGATATTTTAGTTTCATTTCACGTGGTTCATAATATATAATTTACCAGTACAAATGTGAAACTAGGAAGAGACAACAATATCAGAAAGAAAGTTAAAGAAATTATTTAAATTCTAGAATCTTTGCGACACTGCAGTTTAAGTCCCTAATATTTAAAATTGAAAGAAAAGCGTAAAACCTACAAATTAAGCAAAGCAGCTAGGGTCATAGGGTCATAGTTTTATGGAAATTTTAGAACACACCGGTGAAGGCTTTTTGGAGCATCCACAAGTTCATAAATTATTTAACTGCAAAAAATAACTAAGAAATAACTTTGATCCTGCAAATGACAAAAATATTGAAGGTCCATTACAATCCATTGATTCTTAAATTACATTAATATACAAAAAATCCATAGCACTGAATTTTGTATTACTAAACTTACGACACAATTCTTAGTTTTGTTAAATAATGATGCAGGAAAATGAAGAAAGAGGCAGAAAAGTCTCTAAAAAAAAGATTACTTCTATACAGGACGTAAAAATATATATAAAAATTTCCACTGAATCCATCCAAATCAATTCTCTGCATCAAAATAATTTATTACAACCCCTCTGGTTATCAGTCTAGCTCCTGAACATCAGCAAAACTGATTGAAGAACGAGGGATAGACTACATTGCTTACTGAAAAAAAGAGAGTAACAAATATAGAGTATTGAGTTTCTGTTGCACTAATTTTCATGACATAACACTCATTTCTTTGTCTCACTCTTTATATACAACTAATTGTAGTGGAAAATTATTTACCTAGAACATATTTATCCATGTTTTGGAAGAAAAACAAAAAGGATATAAGTTAGACAAAGACTGCTTTTCTTCATCTGGCCAGGAGGCCAATTAAATTTATTCAAAACAGCAAGGAAATAGGAAATCACTGTCAATCTCACCTCAGAAGTCCAGAGCAGGACCAGTTTGTGACAGAAGGTTTAAAAAAGTGAATGGAAAGGGCATTATGCATGCCAAAATGCATTTTGTGTGCATAATGCCACTATCTAATATATCTGTGTATTTCACTTTTTCTTTGATATTACATCTAACTTTAATATTGGACTTAATTAACAATTTTTAAAATACCCCCCCATTAATAGATACTTTATTTCTTCTCACTTTTATAGCAAAAAGATGAGACAGAGACAAGTCAGTAACTTTTCACCAGAAAATTCCTTTGTATATAAGTGACTTTGATATCATGAGTCTGTTACTTTCTAGACATGTTTTATGAGTGTCTAATGCACTTTCAGCTCTTACCTACTATTTTCTGAAGTTGCTTAGCTCATGATTTTCTGTATCTTTGAGGTATCTAAAGATGTAGGGGAGAATGTAATACAATAAATGTTACATAATAGTATAAAGATTACGAAAGTATTTAGATGAGTTATTTGCCTATCTGATACTAAGGGAAATGGTGACTAAGATATTCACTAGAATGACACCATTTTGTAGGGCTTTGAGATTAATTTAGTCCAGGAATTCTGAGTTCTCCACTCATCTGTAGAGCCCAGTATGGCAGTATGAGCAGGATAATAAAAACCGAAAAAATTCACATCTTGTATGCCAGAAAATTGATTCATAACAAGCAAAGCAAAACTATTTTAGAGGAGATGTCAAGAGACACGTCCTTTGTCTAAGTAAAATCTCAGAATTTTCTGTAAGGTTATGGCAGAAAAAATGTTTTATGTTTTCAGATTACTTTAGAATTGAAAACTTCAGAGTTCTTTAAAAATGGAAAATTTTCCACTTTTTTTCAATTTAGGAAATTTTAAAAAGTCCCTGATTTGTCCAGTCTAGAAACTGGTGAACACTTTTGAGTGCTTTTGATTTTTCAGCAAAAAAAAAAAAAATTCCAATCCCTCTCCTCTTGCCTCAAACATGCAGAAAAAAATTAGGGAAAATCAGGTGCACCATTACTTACAATCTGTTTTTGCATCCCTCAAAATATTAAAAGAGGCATGATCTTAAATTTTTCATTACTGCAAAGGATGCAGAAAGTCAAATTCTATTGTGACTCTCTAAAAGCCACCACAATGATTCAAATTTTTGATAAAATTTAGCCTTTACATAAGATGTGAAAAATATGTTACCTAAAATGCATAATATCAAAATGGCTATATTCAGATTTCTATTTTTTGGTTATATTAGCTTTAACAAAGGGGATATCATACATGGATTGTAGCAAATTTTATGTTTGAAGCAAATTTTTATTTAATATTTCTCTCAGCCCGTTCAAGGTTGCTTGTAAGAATATTGAACACTGCAGTTCATCATCACTTTCTTAAAAAAATTGTTCTCTTTTTTTCCCCTCTATCCCCTTAGCTATTTTTCAGGTAGAAAAACAATCCCGAACAATTTCAAAATACCCTTATTAGCATTTCTTCTGTGCATTTCGCCGTAAATTGATTTTGCTATTCCACCAGTGAAACACATGAAATAGCTGGTTGAAACCTTTTGTTATGCTTTGTTATGCTTGAATGAATTTTGACTACAAGGCTGGAATTAGCTTTCTGGAAATAACCGTATGAATATTCCTAACTCCTCATAAATGTTCATGAAAGCACAATGGGCTGTAAATATTTAAAATATTAGCAAATCTTTGATCCTATATACTCACTCTGCTTAAGAAAGAATTTAGCTCTTTCTTTTTCTTTCTTTCTCTTTCTTTCTCTCTTTCTTTCTCACTCTCTCTCTTTCCAGCTCCTCTACCCTCTTTTTCAATATCAGAACCACACCACATACAGATGTGAACACAAGACAAAGCAAAGCCAAAGCAGCATAAATTTAAATTTAGACATAAATAATTACTGCTCCAAATTCTACCTTTAATGAAACTGGTGTGCACTTCAAAATTCCTTAAAATTGTGCACGTGCAACACCATATGCAACTTTCATACGTGCCCATATATTTTCTATTAAGTGTTTAATACAGGTGTTAAAAACTTTTCCTACAGAAAAAATGAAGCTGTACAACAATTTTAAAAACAATTTCATAATTAATATACTGACAGATCAATGGCAATGTTCTCACTGAAAGCTGTAATTATTGCAGGAGCTACAGGAAAGAATTAAATCTGTGATTTCTTCCTCAGAAACTGAGTGGTACTGGAATTTCATTGACATTACAACAGTATACATCATCTGATCTTTTATGCAGAAATCACTGTAGCGAGTGATTTTTTTCTTTAAAAGTAAAAGATTTAGATTATTATTTTTTCCTAACGTAACTACTGAAGTCAGGTAAGTCATAAAAATCTAAGTCATGATGCTATGTGGTTCAACTTAGATTTGCCATTAATTTATAAACCTACAGTAGTTACCACCAGGTTAGATCTTTTTTTGTTCAAGTTTCATTTTCTTATTGCTTGTAGTAAAGCAAAATATCAACCTCAGTGAATTTTGTTTGCATACTACTGAAATGCAGGGAATAAGGTCTTCCTAACTATATTTTGTTTATATACAATCCTAGCTGCTATTAAGATTTTCTTAATTTGTCTGTTGCTTAAATTTTAATTGCTAGCATTACGTTATGAAGGTTAAACTGCTTCTTAAAAAAATTGCTGAAAATGGACCTGCTTAATGTGTGAGAAATGTTTTTTTTCTTTAACCACTGACTTGATGTTTTCTTCAACTGTTGATTGCTAGAGTTCATTTAACCATTTTGACCTACTTAGTGCAAGTTCTCAAAAGGCGATTAAACTATAATGTTTTATGAAAAGAAAAATATGGATCTTACAGCATCATATTTATTAAATTATCTTTTAAATGCTCTTTGAACTGAAAAGAACTCAATAAGTTTAATATTCAGTGAAACAGTAAGGTAAAGGTTAATTAAAAAGACAAAGAAGTTCCATATACACACCAGAAAAAAAAAAAAAGACCAGGTAGCTGTTCATGCATTCAGATTTTCAGGGTGATTCTGAAAAATTGGCAGTGTAAGCTGGCAGCATAATTAAAATACATGGATTTCTTCCTACTTCAGGGGAAGAGAAAGCTCTAAGCCAGGTTTTTTGGTCATTTAACCACTTTTATATTCAATTTTCTTCTGTCATATTTTGATCAAATAATTGTGTGTGAATATGAAATCCTTATCAAGCTTATTTAGCTGCCCAAATATCAAGGCTCTTCCAGTGGTGTGTGTGCTCTCGTGGAATAATCGTCTTCTGAATGTTTTACCTGTCAGGTTGCAAAAGCTCATTAATTCAAAAGAAGGCCTACATTCTTGGGTGTAAAGCCCCACAGTATAATGGTTAGTATAATGATAGTGCAATTAATAAATCCTTTCCAGTGGGATTGGAATGGTGGATTAGAGTGTACGTACAACCAGTGTGAAACAGTCATCCCACTGCAGACAAAACCAGAAGATAACCGAGGTCAGCAAGGACAAAACCTTCTCTCTGCGTGGCTGGGGGCTCTCCCACAGATCATGTTCGAGAAATGACACCTCAAGAGTCTCCAGATACAGCAAACCATCCACAGTGCCCAACTCACTGACTACTCATCGTGTGAGTTACTGGCAGAGAGTGGACAGAAGCACATCCTTGTTGGTCCTGCCTAGACATTGGCACCGATGGCTCCTGTCGATATCGATTTGTGTTCACTTGTATATAACCAACAAAACTGCTGAACAAAGTTGGCCTTAGAGTTTCCTTTGAACTTCTGTGGAGACACCTTTATACAGTAATAAAGAATGTTTTTTTTAGGTCAACCAGCTAGGTCTTAATACGTCTAATTTGGACTATCCTGATATTCTTTCTTAAAATTAGAAAGTCATACAACTTTGGGCTATGAGTCAAACTCCACGTATACGAAACCCCTGTGTTTATGTCTATTATACTGAAATAATTAAATCAAAGTTTATAAAATTTATTTTTCCATTAAAAAATATTTTAAGTAGTTGTGTTTTTTTTTTTTTTTAACTTAGTTCTTCTTACTTGATTTTTCTATCTACTTTTCCACTATTGCAAACAAAGCTGATGTTGGAGTAACTACCCAGCAGTTGGCAGTATTCATTAGCTATTCTAAAGTGTTGAATATTTGCAAAACTTCAGGAAATCAATGAACTAGTAATAATTAAAACTTTGAAGAACATTTAATGAGTTATTTCTGGATGTTATCACTTTCCTTAACTGCTAATGGACTGGAAATTTTTTTTGTTATCGTGGAGTTCAGTCACATTATCTTTTTACTTACAGAGAGCTGAAACATATTCTAAGCTGTTAGCTGTTTTACTAAACTGTCTCTGCTCTCATCATTTTTATTATGTCTTCATGTAAACTATGTTTTGTACTTTTTTTTTTTAACCACAGTGTTCTCTCCTCAATCCCTTTAAGTTTCCAAGTAAACTTTCTACATTTAAGAAACACAAAGCTATGTGGTTAAAAAACCATTTCAGTGTAACTTTCCACGTTCCTGACAAAGTTCCTGCTAATTTTTAACTTTTCATTGCTAACTGAAACAGTGCAATTTATATGCATATTTGGTTTATTTCTTTATTGATGACAAAAATTAGACTCCTAAATAATCAGTGTAAACACAATCAACCTTTTTCCTGTCTAAATTGCATTCAAATTTCCCTAACCTTGGCATTTTAAGGACTAAAGGTATTATTAGGTTAGAACCACAATCTATCTACTTGTCCTAAATGAATGTTCGAAAGTCACAATCACTCTCAACCACTAACTCAGGATGAACAAATAATTTGTTTTTATTCAAAGTAAAGAATTATCTATGTTAAAGGCAAACCCACTTTCAGTTATCAGATGATTTCTTCTGAACCTGTAATGGTGTGTTAATTGATTCTATGAGATCACTGACAACACACCAATGCAAGTAATATCTTCCTAATAAAATACTTTTTTTTTTCCCCAGTCTACCAGTCTATATAGTTTGGTAATCATTTCTTGTGTGGCAAAACATTTTTTTTATAACCATGGATGTGTAATGACTACCTTTGTTCCATCTAAATAAAGCTTTCATGTATATACAATTACAAATACAGTCAGGTTTGTTGCTTGAAAATCCATAGAAAATAATTAAATACAAATCCAGTGCAGAAAAAGTATTCCTGTTCCATAGTAAGTACTGAATCTGTACTCTCAGTAAAAAAATAAAGAATAAAATCTAAGTTAAAACTGATTTATTTCAGATTATTTTACTGAAGGCATTTTCCATCTCACCTCATTCTACATAACTCTATAGAATTGTGTCTGAATGAACCAAACTGAATGAACAGTTTAATCATGTTGTTAAACAAACAAAATGCTTGAACGTGACAAATGAGTAAGACAGTCAAGTCTGCCGAGGAGGAGAGGTGGACAGAGGCAATCCTCTAATTAGGCTACCTGCTGCTTCGTGTCTGCATGAGGTCAAACGATACCAGCTGTAAGGTCACAAGCATTCCTAAGGTGTGCCTGCACCACAGGGCAACGTGAAGGAAATTACAGATCTGGAAAACGCATGCTAATGGGGCACAGATAACTCCACGGCACATGAAGAGAGCCAGGTGGAAAAAAAGATTTTAAATGTGAGCTTTTTGAGAAGACCAACATGGTGGTGCTAACCTTGATGATAATACATACGTTATTCAAGATTCTGAGGGCATATATGGCTTCTAATTAAGGCAAGTCCTTCCAGGTGATATAATTTTCATTGATATCATGATTCCACTCAAAACAGAAGTTCATGTTTATCAAATCTGTACACTCGGATAACTAAGTAGATTGGGATATTCCTTATTCACTATATCTATCAATAAGCAGCGGATGTTCCAATAAATCATGGAGGTCCAAGGAAAGAAATAATTTTAGGGTAATTGTGTGTCTTTGAAAGTGTCTGGGTAACCACCAATGTTCTCACTGTCTGTATTAATGCCGAATCATTAAGGATAGATTTTGACCCAAGACAAGGTATTTCAGTGAAGTCTCCTGGGACTGCACCTTTGAATCAGTTTATTCATCAGACTCCTCATCAGTAGTAATTAAACAGGAGACAGTATCCATAGGATATCCTTCTTCAGTAAGCCCCCAGAGCAGATCCAGCCACTGAGCCCTCAGACAGCTTACCATCATGTGGGAAGCTGAGCTTCATAACTTCCCTGAACTTAGACTACATTGTGGTTCCTGGTTGGTTTACAGACACCAAAAAAAAATTATTTGAAACAGTAACATACACTCTTGCATATTCAATTTTTATTTTAATCCAGAGTTTAGCTGTCTTAAGAGCCATAATTTTAAACCAAGAGTATTTTCTTTCTTCAGTATGTCAACAAGTGGGGATTTGTTTACCAATAACAACATACTGCCAGATTTTAATAAAATCCTTCCTAAAGATATTTAATACTCCTTAGCATTAACACCGTGATGTTAAAACCAAGAAGCTCGCTTGATATACTGGGGGGAGGGAAAAAAAAAAAAAAAAAAGAAGAAAAATTTCCTTTAGTATGTTATTGACAGAAAAGACTGAGCTCTTGGCTACTTAATGAGATTGATGACTGAGATTCCTCAGTATTTTTAGCTTTTGATTGTTTAATGGACTTGCATGTTTGTTGGTTTGGGCTTTTTGTATGATGACTGAGCATAATTTATTGTTACAGAAAGACCACAAGCACAGCACAAGGTCTAATGTGCTACGACTTGATAGTCTAAGTATTTTTTTGGCAGATTTTATGTAATCTAACAGACGTGGTCAAAAAACTTCAGAATAGATGTTCTTCACGCAGAAAATGTAGTAGGAGTGCCATCACTAGGAATGGAGAGCATGTTTACAGTAATTAAAAGAAGTTCATAGCCTCTTATTCCTACAGTATCCTTGACACAATGAATAATATTTGAATTACCCCTATACTTCAGCTAAAATGGTTAATCTCCAGAGATTCTGACAGATATCCAAGTGTCTAAACCTTTTAGCTAAGTCAGAAAAGACAAAAACAACAATGGTATCTAATTTTAATTTCATTTACATTAAAAAAAAATCCCATAATTGACCAAAAAGAGTGAAAATGTATGATGAATTACTAAATAAAATTTAAAACGATAAAGAGATTTCAGGAGATTTATGTAGAGATTTAAGATAAATTATAAAATAACAGGCAAGTTTCCCTCACTTTGGTAAAAATTTGGACCATATCCAGTTATGAATCATTCAAACATTGTGCACAGGTAAAAAAAAGTCTTTGAAAATATTATTAAAAATTAATAAATAACGACAACCAAGCAGTAAAATACACTCACCCTCTCTTCGATTAAGCCTTGCAAATCCAGGGCTGTGACTGCTGGACAGCTCTGAAGAACTGCTGAATGACGACTGAGGCAAAGCAGACACCAACTGATCATCACAATTATCTGCCAATGAGAAGTACCACACTCAGGTTAATGCAACAAGCACCACTTACTGGAACTGTAACAGAATCAACTCTGTATGTGAAAGTGGTATATCTCTAAAAATTTCCTCTTCTTGTATTATGTGTAAAAGTATCAGTACCGAAGCAGCACTTTCGCTTTCTTTGTCGCTTCAACCCCACACCCCAACACTTCATGAGACTTCCAGGGTATAAATCTTTTTCAATTGGCTGTACTCGCTCACTTCTAACCTAAACTCTGGGGAAAAAAAAAAATGGGCAGTGGTTCACAGCTCACTCCCCATGATTTGCATTGATGGCAACTGACACATCCTAGTCTTCGTCATAGTAGGAAGCTACAATTTCAGCACATGCTTTTTATTTCCTTTAGACCTGATGTCAGCACAGGTCTTTGCAATCACATTTAATGTGTAATCACAATAAATACTGCTTTTTCTAAAAAAAAAAAAAAAAAACACACAAAAAACCACCAAAACTCAGACAGAAAAACTGAACCAAATCAAATAAAATATAATCTCATCCCTTTTAAGCACTGCAAGCATGACAAAAGTGAAAATCTTTTGCTTTGCCAGTGGCAGGTGTGTTTGATAAAGACATGGGGGGACAAAATCATTATCCCACAGTTATTAGCATGCAAGTCCTAGCAGCGTACAGAATAAAACCTGAGTGTTTCAGAATAAGAAGACTTAACTGCAGTTTGCAATCAATTGTGCATAAACAAGCAAATGTTAATCAATACTTTGGATGTTAAATGCCTCTCCAGCTCAATTACTATACAGAGCATGTGTTCATTCCCCATTTAAATTTGAAAAATATAAATTGAGAATCAATATCTGATCTAGTTTTAGCTGAAAGAAGATTAACTTTAAAACCTGGAAGAAGTAAAAGCAAATCTTTCCCTAATTATACTGGGCTGGCATCTGTTGTTTAGGAAAAGAGGAAATTATGTCAACTTTTAGTCTGTATTAAGTGATTCTTTTCAGGGCAGTCATTTTCTTTGGATGGAGCAGACAAGTGAAAAGTCACAGGCAAATTCTTCTTCTTAACTCTTCTGTTTGTCTACCAGACTTCCACTGTCAAAAATCATAAATATTAATTAATCCAAAATCTTTTTCTCACTATCATAATTAAGTGCTGAATAATTATGGATATTTCTAATTAGTAGCAAGACTTTTATATGAATGTCTCAAGGGAATTTTTTGATCACCTTCAAAAATTATTATTTTTTTTTAAAGTTCTTTAATTTAGTTCTTTAGGAAAACTCTTTCTAAAGACAAGGTTGAGTACTGGCCATGATTTTTAGAGCTAGAAGTTCTCTCAAATCCCATAAATGATATACATTGACAACAAACAATAGGGTTTATTAATTGCCTTTGATAAACTCACATATACCATACTTCTGCCAAATTCAGAGTTCTTAACTCATGAGAAACCAAGAAATAAAACTATTCTTTACTTTCACAACTTTATTTGCTGCTCTAGGTCCACACAATACAAAAGGCAAAATTTTATAACTGCTCTCTACTGTCTAAGCACAAGCTCATTTTTTTCACTTCATTATCCACAGATTAGATTTGTAATGGTGAAAGAAGCTGCGCTACTTGGGGCAAATTGTCCAACTGGTAAGCACAAAAAAAAGAAAAAAAAAATGAAGGGAAACGAGATTTCATCTTATGAGCAAATGCACTGCACTGGTAAGTATTAGAAAAAGGATATCATTAATGAAAGGTTTCTTTACAGCACAGAAAATAAAAAGAACTTGTTAGTCATAAACTGCACCAGAAAGAGAAGAATACGAACCTGCCGTGTTTCACACATAGAGCTACTCACACTGCTGAAGCAAGAGAACACTTTATGTGTCACTGATCCTTTTTCTACTGCCAAAGTCTATATTGCAAGCCTACATACCAAGATGAATATTAAGAGGATAAAACAAAAAGGCATTTTCCCTGAAATCTACTTACATGATACACAACCATGGAACCTCAGAATAGTTTGGGTTGGAAGGGACCTTGAAAGGTCATCCAGTCCTATCACCCCGACATAAGCAGGAATACCTTCCACCAGGCCATGTTGCACAGAGCCCCACCCAACCTGAGCTTTGATGTTTCCAGGGATGGGACATCTACAATAAACAGTTCCTTTCATAAAAAGTTTCCTCCTTTTATGTAGCCTAAATAGTCTCTTTTAGTTTAAAATCATTACCACGTTCCTATTGCTACAGGCTTTCCTACAGACCCCCTTAAATCATTGAGAGGCCACAATAAGGTCCCCAGGGAGGCTTCTCTTCTCCAAGCTGAAAAATCCTAACTGTCTCATCCTTTCCTTGCAGGAAAGGTTCTGCTCCATCCCTCTGACCATTATTTTTTTGCCACTCCTCTGGTGCTGCTACATGGTCCATGTCTTTCCTGTGCTGAAGACTCCAGAGCTGGACGCAGTAGAATGTCTCGTCTCTTCCACACGCCTCATATTTTCAACTTTGATCTTCTGGTGAGAGGTGGCATGTGCTATGAATCACCAGGAATGGGACCATGTGATTAATAGTTAGAAGCACTAGCGATAAACAACAGCAGACACACCACTTTTACAACACCCCAGGGTCTGAATAAGTCTTCACAAGTTTCAGTTCAGAAGCAAAGCAAAGAAAAGTACATTTCTGCTGGATGCCTTTGTGTTGTTTGCTTCTGCTAACTACATTTTTCACCTTTTTTCTTTTTAATGTACATGCTAGAAAGGAATCAGTGTTACTGAATTATTCTGCCCAGATGCCTAATGCACGTGTATTTGTGAAACTCACATATTGCTTTGAGATATTCTCAGAAGAATATCGCAGAAATCTGAGCACTTACCACTTATCCTATAATAATTTTTGTCATCTCAATTTATAATAGAAAGGCACATAAACAGTTGAATATAAAGAAAGGTGTTACACAAAAACCAACAGTGCATGACATGTTTTTCTGCCTTTGCACAATAATATCTATCACAAATAGATATACCCTGAATAATTATACATTTATTTTTCAACAGCTGCTATCCTTTATTTCAGGAAAATAACTTCATATGAATTTCTGCTTTATTGCTTAGCACATGGAGCTTAAAACATATTCTTGTTGCAACTTATGGTATACAACTTGACTCGAAATTTAGTAGGAACTCCAGAATGAAACCCAAAACACCTTGTAGAAATTATCAAGAACCAGATGGCCAGTATCAACTTGTTTCTCAGATTAAACACTGGCAAATGACAAAATAGTCTGTTCAGAGTCACAATTCCATATGGTTTCGTCTACACTGGAAGACTTCCTGCACAATGGAAACACTGTTTGAATTCAGTGCTTTCTCACATGCTGGTAGTCACTTTTCGTTTCTCTTGGACACCTTTCCACTGTACAACAGAACAGATCTCACTGTTGAAGGCAGTGTAGGGCTTTCTAGGGATATTTCATTCAGCTCCTTCAGGCTAAATGAATACTTAAGTAGTATATGCTAACACGAGTTTTAAAACAAGGAGTTTTAGTTAAAAATTCTCCATCACAAACATTTTTTTGTTTGTTTTTTTTTTATGTGTGATTTTTTTTTTTTAAACCAATAGTTAGGGATACTAAAACCATAAAGAAACCACAGGTTTCTGTAATATGGGCAAAAATCTGGTAACAAATAAGGTTTTGTGAAGGAAAGAATATGTATTTAATTGTGTGATGCCGATGTAGAGACCTTTTGGCAAATAAGCTCAGTCCTACAGAGACATTGTAGAACAATTGTGCAATGAGAAGAATAAGGAATAACTGTGAAATTCAAGGGTTGTCAGTATACTGACATGAGCTGTAACAGTTGCTCTTTAAAAAGCAATGTCTGGAAAGAGTGGTATTCAGTAGGACAGAAAGGCATCATTCTGTGAATAACAGGTGAAAAGCTGAAGTGCAGTTGATTAAAAAAAAAAAAAGTGCAAGTGGGGGGAAGGATATATAACCAAAATATATATTACCTGTGTCATCACCAAATGAAAAAATTATTCAAGTTATATAAGGCATGTCTTCCCATATACTATAATTCCAGTGTGAGTTTAATCAAATTTATAAAGCAACTGAGGTATTTTTTAGGAATAAAACTCTTAAGTGCTGCATGTCTAAATTATGCCTATTTGTTCTCTTCCAGCTTCAAATATTATCTTATTATGAGCATTCAGAGTAAATCAAGAAATTTTAAATACAGAGGTACCATAAATTACATAGATCATGCCATATGAAATACAAAAGATGGAGTTCAAGAAGGATATCCTCCAATAATAATAACTACAATAACAATAGTAAGAGTTATCATAGTTATATTTATAACACTAAGATTGATCTAATTAATGTGTCTTCCACCAAAGTAGTTGTCTGTGGAAATTAAAATAGTAATAAAAACAGCAGAATGCTGGGACAGCCTGAGATTTATTTATTCAAAATGCATATGTGTATATTTTAATTTCCATGTAGTGAAAAAAACACAATGTTATTTACAGGTACAAACCTTTTCTCTTTGGCAACATTAAGAATATATGTAATTGGTTTTACTTTAGGTGGAATAGATGTTTTTCCTATAAATTTTCATCTTGGTCCATAATAAAGGCTCACAGATTTTCATGCATTTCGAGTTCAAATTTACTCTAAGTAAGAAAATCTCAATACCTAGTGCTTTGTTACTACAACTTGACATGCATTAAAGGTATTCTCTTCATAATTATCTAAAATGTACATGTATTATACTGACATATTAACTCTATTTAAGACATATCTTAATTCAAACTAAAACATTACAACACAAGAGCATACACAACTTAGCATATTACAATTTCATTAGTTCAACTTTTTAATGAGATTACTTCCAGTTATTATATTGCTGCACACATTTTGTTTCCTTTCTTTCTTTCCTTAAAATTTAGTTTTCCGAAAACTCCCTCAAGGAATAAGAACTATCACTTTCTTGATTAACAATTAAACTTCTGATAAAGCAGGACATAAGCAGAAAAGGATCACAGAAGGTTATGAATTTTGACCTTCCTAAAGACCTATCACGTTCTTCAGCCTTACCAAGGACTCAAAGAAAATACTGAGTGCCTTAAGAGGAAAGTAATAAATATTTTAACATCAGACTGAAAAAAAAAAAAAATTGTTCCAGTAAACCAAATAAAAACAAAACAACAGTAAAAAAACCAAATCAAAGAGTAGGGAAACTAAACACCCAATTATCAGACAAGCAGACTAGCTAAAGACACCTGGAAATGCAGTCATAGTGGAATAGAACACAAGAGGCAATAACTCTGGGAGTCTTTCAGAACTTCATTAATGTTCATCTTTGCCATGCAGGTAAGCCCTAAGAAGGATTAACTTTTCTGTCAGATTTTAATAGATGAAGATCTGTGATGAAAAACTTAATGAAAAGGAGGGAGACTCTTAGAAGTAAGAGGCATGCCATACCGTATCAACAAGACTGTGGCTTCCAAAGAGCTGAAAAAAAGGTGCCACAAAACCTGTCCTGCAACAGGTATTTATTAAATCTATGGTTCCATCATCTGCATATTCTTCAGTTCATTTTATGGGTATTTTAGGCAGCTCCACAAATTCCATTTGACCTGCATCTAAGGGCCAAAGAAGCTCACAATGTTTTGTTTTGCTGAGGTTTCCTGTTGCTTACTGCTTTGAAAGATGTTAACCCTTCAAGATGAAATTTTTTTGGTGACTGGCCCAGGCTGAATTTTTTAATTTATTTTTTTTATTTAAACACTTGTTTTAATTAATAGATTTCAACTATTTCTTTGAGCGGGTGGAGGGAGAAGAAGGGGAGCAGAGTGCACAAGGTAAAGTAATGAACAATTTATCAAGAAAACAACCTTCATGACAGGGTTAGTTATTTTCTGGAATTTGAAACAAAGTCTTCCAGTCTTCAGACAAAATTGTCATATTCTTGCAGACAGGACTTAAATTCAGCACAGAATTCTGACACTTAGCAATCAATTGTTTCTAATGTATTCACATCAGGAATGTGATTTTTACTTTAACAAAATACATACAACGCTGTATTTCTTTCCTTTCAAGGAGCCATCGCTATTTCACAATTGCAACTGTTTCATGCCAAGCTGGTATCAAGAAGACACATTTCCTGTGGTCACAGACAACCGTGTTGTTGTTCGGAGGCATTGAAGTCTTTTTCTGACTGAGCACAGATAACTTAAACAAACAGATCAGAAGGAAGAAGTCAAAGACTGTAGTTAAACAGAGCAGAATTTAATTATAAAGGAATGGAAGGAGTACAAAAATATGTTTCTAAACACAGAATCTTGGAAAGATTCAAACCTTGCAATGCATCTTCAACAGCTGATGTGGTTGTTATATAGCTGAGGCTTATGTTTTCCTCAGGTAGTTAGTTAGTTAGTTAATATTATTTGTCATTATTCTGTGACTACATGAACCCTTTTTTTTCCTATATTTTAGGGAAAAGGAGTATGAAAGTCACAGGTAGTTCTGAAAATCCACAAGGAAGTGAAATAAAGAATTTCCTTGTTCTTATTACCCAGAATAAAGCCATGAGTCAGCAACTCTTGTGTTAATTGACATTAAAGACATGTTAAAAATAACTGAATTAACTCCTAATTCTCCATCTTTTCCAGAAACTTTCAGTCTATGATCCAATGCAACTGAAACTTAAGTCCTAATTCCAGCAGCATGTGAAACAAAAGCTCTCATGATAACTTCCACGACTATTGGATCAAATTAGTATTTTTTTACCAATTCCAAATACAAGTAATATTTGTGAATGCAGTGGTGAAAGAGTATTGATTTAATGAAGCATTAGACTAGGACAAATTAGGACTTAGTGGTGATGGAAGAAATAGGTTATTTTTGGTTAGAATTTTCTTTTTGATTTGAAGACATATTGCAAAATTTATTAATTAAGCAAATATGCTGCAGCAACACTTTTAGCTCAGATACTTCAAGGTGTATCCTACAGTAAATCAAGAAAGTAGAAGGACGTAGACTCAACCAGACAGGAAATTTTTGTGTCTTTTCACTTAAAGGTAGATTTCACAGAGTCCCGGAATGTGCTGAGCTGGAAAAGACCCAACAAGACCATCCAGTCCAACCCTCAGCCCTGCCCAGAGCCATCCCCAGGAGTACCCCCCTGTGCCCCAGAGGAGCATCCAAACCCTCCTGCAGCTCTGGCAGCCTTGGGGCTGTGCCCACTGCCCTGGGGAGCCTGTTCAGTGCCCAAGCAGCCTGTGGGGGAAGAACCTTTCCCTGAGATCCACCCTGAGTAATATATTAAATGTTTATAGGGATGATCTTGTGGGTAAGGAATTTAATTCAGTAAGTCTAATGTCTTTGCTCTGTGAAAATCCATGAAAAGCTAATGCAATTTATAATGTAAGTGAAAAGTTTCTTAAGCACGTGTAGTAGCAAAAAGACAAGGTTTTTTGAGATAACAAAACAGAATTTATATATTGTAAAGGAACAGAAAAAAATACAAATAACACAATTCATACTGATCACAAGCAGATAAACTTTACTAGCAATATTTTTTCCCAATATAGTTTTGCACTATCTGAAAACTAATTTTGTAGCAGGATGAAATGTTCTTTCTCATGAAGTATGTCTTAAACTTTCTCATTGGGTCATAAAATTTTCACTGTCTTTTGCTATGTCATTACATTTTTTAAAATTTGGAATATTATACTATAGACTTAATTTTTTTCAGCCAGAATAATGCACACAGAATTTAACAACATTTCCCTTGGGATCAGTAAAAACCTCTTTACCAAAAGACACAAATACCATACACACATTATTACCAGAAGTATGTGGAAATAATTTTTTTTTTTCACCTAAACTAGCAGATGAAGAGAGAATTCACAAACAAGGCGAAAAGGAGTGATTGTTTGTTCCAATGCTCAGAGGTGGAGGTCTTCAACTGGATTACCTTTCACCCAAGAAACAAACTTCCCATAATTAAAGTTCAAAAAGAGACGAACAGTTCCCTTCTATTCAAGGCAAAATTTATACCAAGGTATTTCACAGAGAAGTAAGCACTGAAATTCAGTGCCTAAAAAAAAAAAATAAATAAACCCCCCAATTCAATCCATGACTCTGGCAATGAAATTAACAGACAAAGTCATACTTAAGTAAATCACATCACCTCTTACTGAGAAAGCCATAATCATGTTATACAGAGCAACCTGGAACAAATAAGAAGGAAAATGCTCTTCATGTTTAGAAAGATTCTACCCACTGTAAAAATACCAGTGTAAAAATAGTTTAAATAAAAAGAGAAACAAACTTTTTTTTAATAAAGGTATTTGGTTTTTTGTTTCCTAACCAAGACTTTTTCAGACCAAAGGAAATTATATTCATATTCTTTGTCATAGAACCAACTTTAAGAACTGCCTTTTCCTGGATGAATAGAAACTTTTATATATATATATATATATACATGAAGTATAGCTATATTTATATATAAATTTAGTATAGATTTAGTAAAAATAAATTAAGAAGCTACTCAGTAGAAACATGTTATTAATGTTCTTTCTAATTTATAGACCTGGTTATATGTTGAGAGATTACACACTTACAGAACAAAACCCTACTCACTCTTAAACAGAGTGGGGGAGGAAGGAAAGGAAATGGTGTTTAGGGAAAAATTATTATAGGTCTAACCTGTGAAAACATCATGATTTAATGAATTTTAGCAGTATTTACTTTTATATTACTATAACTATAATGACATAAGCAGAGAAACTGGAGAGGCCCAACAGGTAAAATCCTTGTTATGGCACTGTAGAATAAGAGGAAGCAGGAAAGCGTATGCACTTATTAATTTCAATATTAAGAGGGTCAATACAAAATTGACTCCACTTACAGACTATAAAAATTGTCCCAGAAACCCAACGGAAAGCCAATAATTTGTATATGCACACACAGTGTGCAACTGTATTTTACAGTTGTAAATTCCCTTTCCCTTCCCTAATTATATAAATGTAAATATTATTAGTGCTAGGAAAGAATTTTATTTTTTTTTCAGATATAAGGTTTTGACAAGCCAAGATCTTAAGTTTACCTTCAGTTACAAGGCTTTGGGTCTTGCTGTCTTTTCTCCCCATGAAGGAAAAATCTCCTTTCTTCACTATCACTCATATCATTTCAAGGGAAAGTTTGTACCTATGGTGTTGAAGTTACCTCAGAAATTCTTTAGTAAGGCAAATTCCTTCAGTCTTATTCTGTGAGCCTTATTTTCAAGGCCCTGCATCACTTTGCATGTTTACTTTGAACAGTCAGCATTTGCATATTTTTTCTTGAAGGGAAGCTACAACCACAGAAACTGGTTGCAGAGGTCAGTGCTGCAGGCTGAAAGCAAACTGATTCCCAACTTCCACTCTTTATTTCCTTTTATCAGTTACTTTAATACACTATATTTTTCAAACTTTTACCCATGGCATTACACAAGTCTCACCTTGAAGAAGTTCCCCCTGATGACCTCCTAAGCATTTCTTAGGTCCGTACTTACTGAATTACTTTCCCTTTCAAAAGACACAGACCGATTTGGTAGATTGGTCTGTACACCACTCTAATTCAAAACCACTCTAATTATTAGCCACCCTTTTAATTTTTACTATTCCTGTTGTTATTACTACAAGTACTACTACAGAATCACACAGAATCACAGAACAGGCGTTGTTGGAAGGGGCCACTGGAAGAAGTAGAGAAATAAGACAGTGAACAATAACAAGAACTATGTTAATGACAGAGTGTAGAGAAAAAGAGGGGAATGATCACACGCAATTTTTGCCCCCTGCAGAAATGCCTGACAACACCAAACAGCTCCCCTGTTACCTGACCTAGGAGGGAGCCCTTCCCACATCCTGGAAAATGAAGTGAGATGCTATAGAAAAACCTCAGTGTCCTGGCCAAACCTCCTCCTGGCTATTGCAAAAATTAACCCTGCCCTGGCCAGAACCAGGACACCTCATAAGAGGGATGTTCCACTCCCCTAATCACTCCCATAATCTGCTGGCCACCATTTTCCTATTGCACCCCAGAATGCCACTGTCTTTCTTGGCCACGAGAGGACACTTCTGGCTCGTGGACAACTTGTTGTCCGAAAGGATCCCCAAGTCCTTTTCCACAGACCTTTCCTTTTCCACTGACCTTTCCAGAAGGTCAGCCCCCAGCCTGAATAGATGTCCCTACAAACTTCTCCCAGTTTGTGCCACTGGCAAACTATCCCTCCATCCAAGTCATTTTAGTAGTAGTAGTATGGAACTTTTATTCTAGCTTATGTTGTAGACAAAATAGGAGTAGCTGAAGTACTTGTCTTTGAGGTATTCTTCTAAACAAAACTCGGTCTGGTGATCTCACCTCAGTCCCAGCTACATAATTCAAGATTGGCATTGAGCCAGTTTTTCTGGAATTTTAGGTGTTCTACATTATTAACATATAATGCAATTCTTTTAACCAAAATTTTATCCAGCGATACAACACATGATTAAATCTGATATTCTTATACAGTTGCAAAGAAAATCTAAAAAGAATTTAATTAGGAAGGTCAATGAGAAAACCATTTAAAAATAAAAACATTTAAAAATATAGAGAACTCTGATTTCAAAGGAATGCCTGTGCTAACGTACTGGTTTTCTAATAAAAATGAGAAATACTTTGCAAATAGGAAAATTTAAATAGAGACAATATCTCCACATAACTTCTGTATTTATGTCATAAACGGTATAAAGGTACACTAAAAGTAAAAAGAACAAAAAAAAAAAAAAAAAAGGCAAGTACTTAGAGCAGAAATGTTATACACTCCTTACAAATCTTGAAGCTTAGGCTTGTACACCTCATTGCAGGTCACTGCATGCTACAGTGCATTCTCAATTATTATGTTTTGCTACAACATACTTCTCTTTCCTTTTTGGTGACATTTTCCCACTTGTCCCAGGAGTGGAGTCACACACTATTACCTTTTGCTCGCTTTGGAAGAAATATTCTGAAAGTTAACATCCTTGTCAGAGTATTCCACATTATATGAATAGATACTGAGTGCCTTGCCCTTATCCAAGTACTTTAAATCACAGTAAGTTCACTTGCAATTAAGACAGAAGAGAAAAAAAAAGAGTTTGTAACATTTCTTCTTATGAAAAAGTGAGAGCCCACACCATTAGGCCACTATCACTAATTTTTGTCTCTGAATTTTTTGCTCAAACACTTTGCTGTTCACTCCTTATAAACTGTAGCTGCTGTTTCACGGCTTTGCCTGTTTGGGGCTGTTGTCACAGAAAACACCAGCTGGAGAGAGCTCCTCTGTCAGTGACTGGGCTGTAGGGCCCCTCTTTGAGTGCTTCATCAGCTCTTACAGGTGAACTCATCTTCCAAGCCTCCTAGGGATCCAGAAAGATTTAATTTTTCCTCACACGTTTCCTTCCACTCCCTTCTTGAGATCGCCACTCTTCATAACCAAAATAATCTCCGTTTCATTTCCTTAAATATCGAGATATCTCTTTGCTAGGCTGGCTGCCATCTCCGCTTTGCTAGGCAGTAAACACCTCCTCGCTCCAAAGCAAAATACCCTGCAGGTTTCGGCTGTCCATTAAATAGAGATGATTGAGTGTTCTTCACTGAGATAGACAAAAATGTGCACTCCATTGGAATAAGTGATGTCTTCTCCACGTTTCCCAAGAGGAAATATTGCATAACAGTATAACTAATGATAAAACACCGTGGTAGATTCCACAAACACAAAGCTTCAAAATGCAGATTTCACAGGGGCAAAGCCTAGCAATGTCACCTGTGAGTGGACATCCAGCATGGATGCAACATTTCCCTAGGAGTTATTCAGGGGAAGTTTCTCTTAAATTAAAATAAAATGTTCACACATACCCCAGTAATTAATTACTTTCTAATATAAAACAAATCAATATTTGTAATGAGGCCTAATTGGCATTGATCTAATCTAAGAAGAGTAAAGATTAGAGGGCATAGGAAAACTATCAGCTGGCAATTTCCCACTCCTGTTTCAGTGCAAAACTGTGTGAGGAAGAAGGCAAAAGGAAGGTATGTTCCCTTCCATAACCCCCTAGGTTTGCAAAATTACTCACACCAACTCAGTGTTAAGCAATGAAAGTTTCATTTCATGCTATATTTCTTTGGGACATTTCTCTGAAAATCCCCCCAGATAATTTTCTCTGTAAAACTGGATTTTGGCACAGCTCTATCTGAACAGCCAGATACTACCACTGCTGCTATTTCTACTACTCATCATCATGGCTAGGCTTCGCGAACAAAGATTTGAAAGGGCTCTACCCACGCTTGCTACAAGCGCGCTGATGGCTAAAAAGGCCAATGTGAGATAGACAAGTCCGGTTGCAGAAGGCACAGCAGAAAGACTCCCCAGGTGATACAGACGAGACGCGATTCTTTCTGCGTTGTCTTTTCTCCTCGAGAGTGATCCTGTGTGTGTTCTCAAAAGCAGCAGCAGCGTTATGGATGGTGTGTCTCCAGGGTAGACCAATGGTGGTGATCAATATGGCCAAGGATGAGGGATTGTTTCAGGGAGTCCTTGTACCTTCTCTTCGGGGCTCCTCTCTTGCGGCACCAGTGGCAAGTTCCCCACAGAACACGATCTTAGGGAGGCGGCAGTCCTGCATCCTGGAGACGTGCCCTGCCCAGCACAGCTGTGTTCTCAGCAGCATGGCCTCAATGCTCGTGACTGCTGCCTGTTCAAGGACAGATGTGTTGGTCACACAGTCAGTCCAGTGGATGTTTAGGATTGTACGGAGGCAGCGCTAATGGAAGCGTTCTAAGAGACGCAAGTGGTGCCGGTAAATGACCCATGATTCGGACCCATATGAAAGAGCAGACAGTACAACAGCTCTGTAAATGCTGATCTTGGTACTTTTCTTCAGGTGTTTGTTTTGCCACACTCTTTTATGGAGTTTACCGAAAGCTCTGTATGCCTTAGCTAACCTGTTGTCTATTTCTGCATCAATCTTACCGTCTGAGGAGATGATGCTACCCAGGTAGTTAAACTGCTGGACTGATTTGAGTTCTGTTTCACCAATGGTGATAGGGGGATGATGGGAGACTTCCTGAGGTGCAGGCTGATATAAGACTTCTGTCTTCTTCAAGCTGACTTCCAGTCCAAACAGCTCAGCAGCCTCTGCAAAGCAGGATGTTAGACGCTGCAGAGCTACTTCTGTGTGGGCAACGAGGGCGGCATCATCAGCGTAAAGCAGCTCACGGATAAGACAATTTAAGGTCTTAGTGTGGGCCTTCAGTCGCCTTAGGTTGAACAGGCTCCCGTCCGTACGATATCGAATGTAGACACCGTTTTCATCATCGAGGTCTGCCGTGGCCCTTTGGAGCATCATGCTGAAGAAGACTGTGAATAAAGTTGGTGCAAGAACGCAGCCTTGCTTCACACCATTAGCTATTGGAAACGGCTCAGAAAGTGCGTCAGGCCGGGCAGGAGCAGGGGGGAGGGTGGACGGACCTGGAGCTTCCCCGGGCCAACGTGGGGGGGCCGGCGGGGCGGCCTCATTTGGGGGCCGTGGACGGGCAGTGGAAAGTGGAGCTTGCAGTGGCACGCTGGGGGCTGAGGTTTGGGGTGGGTAGTGGGTTTATTCTGGAGGCTGGGGGGTTTTGGCTGGGCAGGGGATGTGGAGAGTGCCCTAACCTAGGGTGTATGGGGGGACTTCTTACACGTGTGCCTGCCATTGCCTGGGGGTATGCCGGAATCGCTGGGTGTTGTCGCAGTGGGAGTTGGGATATGATGGGTTCGGCTTGCTAGGCTTCTAGTGGCTTCTGCCCAGGAATGTGGTGTGCTTTTATTATTGTTGTTGTTGTTCTACTACTATTAAAACTAATAATAGCAATGTGAATGAAATATATAGAAAAAAAATGATCTGTAAGACTTTGGGAAAATCTTTACACACCAATTATAAATTGCAAAATCTCTTATAAAGCTGGTGGCATTGCTGCTGAGAATAAAACACAGCAGAGGGAACTATGCCACAGATGGCAGTAGAACAGGGGGTCGTGGCCCACTCTAAGTTATGATATCTTAGCATTGTGACTTCAGCAGTGATTTGGGTAACAACAGTAATAAGGAAGTCCTCTTACAAGAAGGATGTCCACTTTTTCACAAGTTCAGCTGAAGCTGACCATGTGTCTGGCACTGCATTAAAGAAGGATCCTAAGAAGAGCAGTGGCACCACGCTGTACCCAGTCAGCCCAGCCCAGAGAAAGGATCTTAACCACTGCTCTCTGTTAAATGTGTTTTTCTGTTGCTCTAGCACAGTAAGTGGAACTACATAAGTGAACTCCCTAATATATGTCCAAAACACTGAATTACTCCTTGCACCAGTGCACACATATTTAATGGTGGAGCATTCCAAAATAATATTTTTTTCCTCTGGTGTGTAGACAAACCCTGAGAGTAGTAATTAGTTTATGATGATACAGGGTCAGATCAGTGTAAAATTTACATTTTTCTAATTAAGTTACTTGCAGTAGGTAGGAAACAGTTTCCTCTTCATTGTTTTTGTTTTTGGTTTTGGTTTTTTTTTTTATTTAACAAACACTTTTATTATCTAACTTATGAAAAAAACCTTTCAGAGATTTTTTTTTTGAAAGCTTCTTACCAACCATCTTTACTAAAGTCACTTACAGCATTTCAAATAATGGACAGTCTACTATGAAAGAACAAACCTATAATGTCCAAAACACGCTTTGTTTTTTTTTTCCTTTTTTTCCCCTACATTGTTAAGAATGGATGGCAGAGAGACACCACGTTGAGTAGAATTGGATTTCGGGATTTTGTTCTGTAAACACTTTATTCATCATTTTTTGACGCGACTTGAAGAAAATGTATCCTAGATACCAAAATTCTTTGTCTCAGGAAGGGATGAGCACAGGATTCTGACTACAATACAGCTTTATTGTTCAAATTCAAATAGGATCCACACAATGCCACACAGGGAAGCAAAACAGCATATGGTGGTCCATTTTAAATTGTGGTGCCTTTGCATTATGACTTGAACAGTGATTTGGGTAAGAACCTCCTTACAATGAAGGTTGGCTTTTTTTTTTAAAGTTGTTTTTTTTTTTGGAGTCAAGCTCTGTGAAAGCTACTTGTATACCCAGAACTTCATTCAAACTGTAGACTGAGAAGCACAGTGGTATAATGATATTCCAGGTCAGCTTAGCCACCACTAAATGTAGGAAAATTGAAATGAAATCACTAAAACTTTATGTCACTAGATTCTAAGCCTTTTTACATGATTTAAGCTGAAAAGTGACATCTCAGCCACTTATTTTTCCTCTGTAAGTTATTTACTGCTTTTTCTTAGTCACAGTATGGCATTGGCAGATTTATATTCCCTGGAACCCAAAATTTTCAACTAAGTTAATTCTCATCCAACCTTGTAACAACGGTGAAATAACCAGAAACAAACGCCTCAGGTAGTAAAGTTGCATAGTTACATCTGGGTTGATAAAAGATAAATAATCCAATAGCATTGCTATTTTTTGGTAATTGCCGCTCTCTACAAAAACTTTCACTGTCAAAAATCTTGTAGGTTTTCATTTAACATTCATACCAGGAGTGCAAGACTAGAACTGACATGATGATTTAGGACCTTCCATAACAGCTCAAAGTCACGCAGATCCTTGTGAGCAGGATGAATTTCAGGTCGTCAATTCACCAGCCTCCTGACTGCTTTAAATTATGAAAGTCAGAGTTGTTATCTGGTCTAAAGCATTGCAGGTTTTCCTGTTTTTCCTCAGTAGGGATGATAAGCAGGAGTAAAAAAAAAAAAAAAAGAAAATTATGATGTCTTTGAGTTTCGTGATGAGTAATTCAAATCTTTCTTTCAATCATTACTTGGCCTTCTGCAGCCATATCTCTGAATGTATTTAAGATAGGAGAGGCCCTGCAGTCCCTTACTGTATTGGTATTTTATTCCCAACATTTTATTTTAATTTTTTAAAAGCACTCAGCATCAAAATTGAAATAAAACACCAGCAGAGTCTTTTAATTTCAAAAATTTAAGGTGAGACCCTGCAGTACTCAAAGCTGACAACCATTCACAGATAATTACATTGGACTAAAGAATTTTGGGTGCAACACTAGGTTACATACAACTGTATTGGAGCAGATTTACTTTACAGACCACAGAGTACTTTTTCTCCCTTAAGATCACATTTCTACATAACTGTGGGATCAATACAGGGCTTCCAAAACATGAGAGCACTTTCTTTTAAATATGAAAACATAATATGTTCTGATAAGATCACACTGAAGGAGGCAACGTGATTTCTCTAAATCATTACAGCTGTTCCTTTGCTGAACAGCAAGCTTGGCTCATCATAGTGCATTTAAGTAAATATGGGATATATCACATTTTCTTGTGATTAATACATGATGCAGTTTACCACAGCATAAGTGGATACAAGTCCCACATTAACTATGTAAAATATGTAGTAGAAAGCCGAGAGATAGTTACAACACTCATTTCTACTCCCAGTTATAGAATTTGTTTGAAATTCTTCATTAGTTTTTGTTTTGTTTTGGGTGGCGTTTTTTTGTTTGTTTTGGGTTTTTTTGTTTGTTTCTGGTTTCTTTTTTAATATTTCTGTGTGAACACTGCAGATAATTTCTCTTTTCAGAAAGCTGAAAATGAAAATACTTTTAGTACAAACGGCTTCTGCAGTCACTCAAAGGGAAGGAAATCATCCTTGATTTTGAGGAATTTCATAGTTTTCAGATACAAAACAAATTTGATGCTGGCACATGTCTTATCTTATTCATACCTCCTTATGTCATATTAAATTTTTATGTAGATTTGAGGCCTCAGTTTATTTAGTGAGAATGGAAAAAAGTTGCATTAAAAAAGAGGCACAAAACATTTGAATAAAGAGAATTATGAAGATTATAAATCTTCAGAAGCAACTACTCAAAGCTGAAGCACTACACAGACAATAAATAATCTACTGAAAACCAGAAAACAATCAAAGGGTAGCAGCGGTATGAATAAAATGAAAGCAAACTTTTATAGTTTTTTTAATTAACTGAAAGAACTTATTTCATGTATCAATTAATTAGATCCACAGTAAAGTACTCTGGAAAAGAGATAATTCTATAATTAATGACAAAAAAAGTCTGTTAACACAGCATATAGGAAAACTTTCATTTCAGATTTTTTTTTTTTTTTGCATTAAAATGTGGGTAAAGTGAAAATGAAGTCACATGGCAAAAATTAAGTTCTGTACGTGCTGGAGAAATCCTAGAAGAATGTCTACTTTGTAAAATAAAATCACCAAACTACTAATCTGTAACAAACCTGGTGTCTTTAAGGAATTGTAAAGAATTGTTAACTGATGCTGAAAAAACTGTTCATCAGTTTTTACCCACCACAGTCCCTGCCTCAGTCCTTCATTCACATATTTTGTTTTACTACATGCCAATTAAGATAGCACTTTGTAACAGTTTTCTACAGTCAGTTTTAATCTGTGCAGTAACCTGGAATAATGACTGTCTGCAAAGAGAGTTCATTTTGCCTTTGTAATCTCTCTCATTTTACAATAAATACAAGAGGCATGGTTTCTATACCTGTATTCGACATGGAATCAAAATTCTGTTTGTTTCAAACAAATGTGACCACCCACATGCTCCTGAGGGGACTTTGGCTGGGAGAGAATGAATATTCTTCACAGTAGATAGTGTGGGGCTATGTTTTGGATTTCTGCTGCTCTGTGTCTGGTAAGACAGAGACATTTTTGCTCTTGCTGAGCAGCACTTACACAGAGCCAAGACCTCCTCTGTCCCTCACATGGCCCCACCTCCAAGCAGGCTGAGGGTGCACAATGAGCTGGGAGGGGACACAGGCAGGACACCCGACCCCAGCTCAGCAAAGAATATTCCATATCATTCCGTGTCATACAGTCATAGAATCACAGAATCATCTGGGTTAGAAAGGACCTCTGAGATCATCAAGTCCAACCCTTGATCCAACCCCGCCGTGGTTCCAGACCATGGCACTGATGCCACATCCAGTCTCGTGTTAAACACCTCGAGAGATGGAGAATCCACCACTTCCCTGGGCAGCCCATTCCAATGCCTGATTACCCTCTCTGTAAAGAATTTCTTCCTAATATCCAACCTAAACCTCCCCTGGCACAGCTTGAGACAGAGCCCTCTTGTCTTATTGAGAGCTGCCTGGGAGAAGAGACCAAACCCCACCTGGCTCCAACCTCCTCTCAGGGAGCTGCAGAGAGTGCTCCTGGAGCCTCCTCTTCTCCAGACTAAACAACCCCAGCTCCCTCAGCCTCTCCTCACAGCACTTGTGCTCCAGTCCCTTCCCCAGCCTCCCTGCTCTTCTCTGGACCTGCTCCAGCACCTCAATATGCTCAGCATATAAAACTGGGGGAAGAAATACGAAGGAACAGCCTTTGGAGTGATTATGTTCTGTCTTTCCAGCCCAGGAGTACTGAAAGTACTGGGAAGTATTGAAAGAAATCCATGTTTTTGCTTTGCTTTCATGTACTGCTTCTGTCTTCCCTACTAAACTCTCTTTATCTCAACCTAAGAGATAAAAACTGTAATCCCAAAAGCTACACCCTAAGTTTACCTTTCATTTTATTTCAAAGTGTATGGCTAAATGAAAGAGAATAGCCAAGTTTTCCTGCCTTTCAAACAAGACAACAATCCTACAAGCCTCTTCATGCAAGCAAGTGCACTTAGAAGTTTTCAGAACAACTTAAAATTTGGTAAGCTGCCAGATGAAAGTGATAAAATCTAACAGGAGATGCATGAATGACTGTGGAAATTCAGAACTGTCATCCAGCACTGAAAAGAAAGGAAAAAAAACTTTGATTGTTTAAGTCTCTTGCCAGAGATTGATGCAAAAGCATCAGAGACGTTTAAATAGTATGTTTTATCTTCCTTTAGCTATATAAAAATTAAAAATACTTGATTCTGTGGATTACAGTTTTGAATATATTAAATTATTAGATGATTAACACCCAAGTATTGAAATTGCTTTGGGAAGCAAAGTGTATTTGTATTTAGTCTGGGATGTAATTGCTCTATTATAATAACCTGTTCATTTTTGTCCATATAAAACAATTCTAATGTTTGTGTTACAACAAAATAGGATTTTTAAACTTCATAAACTGGTAGCAATTTGTTATTAAGAATTTAAAGGGATTTTTTATTCTTACTAATTTAACACTAAGATTTTTTTAAAGATTATTCAATCATATACAATCTAATGGCATCAATTATTCACTATAGACTTGTTTCACCAGTTAGGAACTCTGAGAAAAACACACAAGTTTTGCTTTGCTGTTTTGTTTATTGTTTTTTGTTGTTGGGTTTTTTGTTTGTTTGTTTGGTTGGAGTTTTTTGTGGTTTTGTTGTTGTTTTCTTTTTTTGGGGGGGTTGTTTGTTTTTGTTTTTATTTTGGTTTGTTTGGCTGGTTGGTTGGTTTTTTTTGTTGTTGTTGGTTGGTTTGTTTGTTGTTCTTGTTGTATTGGGAGTTTTTTGTTTGTTTTGGTTTGTTTTTTTTTAAATTTTAACATTAAGAAGTGAAATCATGCCATAATGCCATTCCCAAAATTTACAGTATTTTTAGAAGCATTCTCTTTTGGACCCAGTTAGCCCTCAGAGAAATGATACTCCAGACGTACAGCTTACTTGGACGTCAAAGGGGAAGGTAAAACAGTTTACAATGGCTGCAAGTAAAGGAATAAATGACATATGCCTGTGATATGCTTGATGCAGAGGCCGTTCTGCAGCAAAATTCTACTATTCATATTGCTAAATGTTTCCAGTTACCCAAACAGAGTTGCCACAGTCAAATTTCTGGCACATGCTGGCTCATGGTGTACTTGGGAATGAGCAGTGGACAAAGAAGAGATCAAAAACTCTCTCATGATCTTCCTGACAAGTTCTCAAGTCCCTCTGCTGCAACACTCCACAGCTGGCATGTAAACATAGACAGGAGATTCTTCATAAGCTCCATTTAGTTTGCATGCAGCTAGTACAAATATTTCCATGGAGCTTCATAATTTGTACTATATCAGGTCAGACTCCTCACACATCTGATTCTTGGAAGGTTGTATTCAGGAGCAGAAGCAGCTAAACTTGACATCATACTTCTTTTTTTATTATTTTTTTAATATATGTGATATTTAGGACTCTGTTTCTTGCTTGTGACTCCAAAACCTCTCTGCTTAAAGCAGGAATAAGTACAAACCTAGGGAAGGATGAGTACCTTGGAAAAACTGTCATTGCACTAGGATTTATGTCCATCCATATACAAGATCATCACAAAAGCAAGTAAATTTTATATAAAGAAAATATTAAAAATAAAAAGGTATGTTTCCAGAAAACAATAGAGATTCTTAAGGAAAAGGTATTTTCAGTGAAAATGACGGAATCTTCTTGGAAGCTTCTCATTTCATGTGGCATTCAATAAATATTGTATTAAGCGAAAATGGCAGAACATAACCCTAACCTCTGATAATTCTTGTTGTGGTGGTGCATTCACACACACAGAGTCACACACACTACTGTCTCAGAAATGCTCCTTGGCCTTGGCCCTGACAAGCAGCACCTGGGCTCAGCTCCTCTGGGGCTCAGCAGAAACACTGTCTGCTCCCAGGAGCTTCTCCTGCCTAAAGAGCTCCCGTCATTTAAAGAGGGGCTTGGGAACTTATTTTTCTTGCCTGCGTAACAACCCCAAGTGGAATACCACTTTTGTTATCAACATGCCAAAGTGAGTGACCCCAGCTGCAGCCAGGATGACGAATTACAATGGCTGAATCCCGCTCCCTGGTGACCCCACAAGCAGCACCCCAAAGCCAGACCCTTTGAGCTCTCCTGAGCTGCAGTGGGCTGTGACCAGCAACCCTACACTGAATGGGACAGCTCTCAGAGCCAGCCAGGCTTGTGATACAGGGAGGACCACCACCAGGTGATGAAAACTGGGTTGATACCCCCACTCCTGGGGGCTCAGCCCTTTGCTTGTTGAGAAGATGCAAAGGCATCTGACGTGAGCACCTGTCTGAACTCTAGGGGAGTTTTTCACAGGTATTCCCTGTATATACTCTTTAGGTTTGTGTGCATGGGGGAGTGAATATGCTGTAGCTAGTTGTACTCTGAGTGTTGGTTCTTAGATTCTTCGGTACTTTAAATATGTAAGTAGGTCTGTGAATTCTGTAGCAAATTCTACATGAATCCTTTGTTAAATTATTTAACTTAAGCTATCAATTAAGTGCTGTTAAGTTCAAGTGCTATTAAACCTTTAGACCTAAACTGCTGGTCAAGTCCAGGGCTCAGTTTAGCATGGGGGTCTACTCTGAACCCTGTGCCTAAATGGAAGGGTCTTCTGTAGTCCTTATTATCCTTACCCTTTCCTACCCTTACCCTTTTCTCCCTCCCGCCCCCAACGTCCATGAGGATTATCTTTGGGTTGACTGTGGTTTTAGATCATCTAGTAAGTAGTACCTTGCCAATGAACTTTGCCATGATTTCACTTTTATATTAAATCTGCTTTTACTGGTACCTTTCATGGTGATTTTTTAAGCAACTATAAAATGCTCGTTCACAACAAATCCTCTTTGAATTAACTGTGTTGTTCTACACATGGCAAGAAGGATTTATCAGATTAGCAAGATGAATGAAGAAAGAAATGGCAATACTTTTCCCTCTGGCTGATTGACTTCCCCTCCTGGCCCAGCTGTGGATGAAAGGTATCGATGAAAAGATTCACAGTTCCCAATCTCTGTGAAACAGGAATCTAGATATTTAATTTCTACTCAGTTTCAAATTCAAAAAAATCATCTAGAAGCAGTAGTTTACATAACCACAGTTTTTTCTTATTAGATAGTTAGATTTTCTTATTAGACTGCCTTTCTGAGATGTTCAGCTAGAATTAAACATTCTTTACAGAGTATTCACTTTAACCACAAAACAAGGCTCTAATTAAGCTAGGTTCATCAAGACACTTTAAAAGTGCTTAGAATGATGAAAATTATCTTTAAGCCAAGTGATTAAAATATCTGTCCATCGGTAAAGAGAATGTGAGTCAAGTTGAATTGACATAAAACTAATATGTATTTTAAACAATACCAGTTTTACAGTTATATAAATTTTTTCTGAAAAGTAAGTAAAAAATAAATTTCCAATCAGATCCTAGAATGATCTAATTAGAGCAAAGTTGTATTTAGCTTACTGTATTCTTAAAGATTATAAATAAACTGCCATGACTAGAGAAAAAAATAGGGAAGGAAGAGAAGAAGCAACACTATAAATCAGTTTAAAAATTCAGCCCCTGAAGAAACACTGATTAGATTCTCTGTCTGTGAAGTAAATATGTTATGAATGAAGGAAACAACCTGAGCTGGCATGGCAGCTCACATTGTATTTGTAATTTATATCAGGTGACAATTCTTTTTTTTTTTTTTTTTTTACATTCCCTGTCAGATTCAGCATTTATTTTCATGGGAAATGGAATTGAAGCAGAGCTGAAAAACTTTATTTGAGTTCTCAGGACAATTGTAAATTTCATCTCTATCTGCAATTTGGGCTAGGAGGGCTGTTTTTGAATACCAAGCCATATGGCTCTTGAAGCCAGCCTGCTAAAATACGTTATTTCTCATGGTGATTTAAATTATGTGGCTGCAGCAGTTACATATATTTATAGTAAATATATCACTGAGAGCATGTTTGTCCTGTTGCCTTAATAGAGGGTGAAAAAAGTGGGGAAATAAGTAGTACCTGATGGGAAAGGTGGGAGAGGAGATGGTTGTGGACCCCGGTGCTTAATACTGTTGCAGTAATAAACCTAAATAGCCTCAGACGGAAACAAAACACAACCTCTTCAGGAAACTAGAGACTGTCCTTGCTCATCTAGCAAAAATCATAACACTCCCCTTTCAGAGCAATCTCATATTATTTACAGTCAAAACAAGTAACAGGAAATAAGAAAAAAAAAAAAAAATCACAGACTGACATTTATTTACCTACTTTGAAGCAGAACTAACCAGCAAGATTTCTGCCCATCTTCCTGTTCATTTTACTTTTCATGACATTTGCCTGAGACAGGTGTGTCACAAGATGCTAAAGGCACAAAGGAGGCTTCTTTTCTGCACTTAGACTTGTGTCAGGAGCTTATCCCTTCTGTGTTGTTCCGGTGCAACACACAGACCAAAACTGAGAGGAATTTATCTCTCTCCTGCTCAGCTCACAGTAACCATCACTGTACCATCTGCATATGTAAAAGTTTCAAGATATTTACCTGCAGAAAAATTCTGAGACAAAACAGATGGTGTGAATAAACAAAGAAGAGGCTTAGGGGCTGTCTCACAATCATTATGCAGCTGGACAGTTATTTTCTCCCAATTAATCTCAGAACTTTTAAGATGCACATGAGGAAAGAGTTACAAAGAAATAAGGCAGAATAATTCTCTAGCTATTCCACAGTAACATCGAATTCTACATAAATAGTATATGGCTATTTATGTCTCACTTCGTTCTGTTGTCCGATTTTTCTTTCTGTTTCTTTATTTCAGCTCAAAAAGTTTTAAGAACAGGTGAGGTTAAAAAGATAAAAAAGTTCATAAAAACTGAGAGATCATAAGGGAAAGAGATTTTATTAATGTCCTGCCTGCAGGCAAAGTTGCCAGATGGACTTATTTTTTTATAAGGCACCAGAGAATCCACACAATCAACTGCAAATAATCACAAACACTGGTAAATGTTTACAGTGGTGCTGAAAATGTCTTGTAACAGTTTTTATATATTCAATTTTATTCTGCAAAATGCCAGTCCATGCAAAAGTGGATTCTTTAGTGCTGGTACTCTCTTTTTCCTCCTCAGACAGAAAGAAAATAAAATCACTCACACAAAACGTTTCACATGCATTTTATGGAATTAAAAAAAAAAAACAAACCACTATATATGTGAAATGAAAATATTTCACATTTTAATCAAGATTTTAAATAAAAAAGTGAAATTGAAAAACCTAGATAATATGAAATAAAAATCCCTAGAAGTTCCAATTCCACCACCTGGCTCTTGTTCCAGCTTCATTCACTATTCTCAAACCCATATATTTATTACACACAGGACCAAGCCCCAGTATGACTTAAATCTGCATGCATACATTTAGAGCCTTTGAAGGGTTAAAATCTTTCAGCCAGCTGATACCAAGCTCTTCCCCTTAAAAAAAATACTTATTCATAAGAGTGTAATGATTTTATTATGATCATGTCAGATCTTTTTATTAGTTTTTCCTTTTATTAGTCAGTCTATTCATAGGTTTTGGGTGTTAATGTGACAAAGTAGAGTTTGGAAGAGCAGAAAGAAAGCAGGATTTTTCTCCACTGTAGTAGAGAATAGCATTTGTGCACAGAGGCACATGCACACATACATATGAAATTGGTGTGTGAGGCAGCTGAAGGAATGTGTTGATGATGTCCTAAATATTAATGGGAAAAGCCAAGGTTGGAGAAGGCTCCATCAAGACCGAGAGCTTTCCAGAGGGCTCAAGTCTGGACAGCCTATAAATAAGTTTTATACTTCTCATTTCACAGAGCCCTAAGAACCTTGGGGTTTTAGCAGGAGGGTTCCCAGTAAGCCCGCCACGGAAAAAAATTTGGGAAACCCAGAAGGACAACACCAAACAAACAAAACATGAAAAACAGAGATACACATGGGAGGTGGATAATTAACCTAATTTCCCAGTACTTTTGAATAGCTGTCAATACTTAGCACACTCTTCTGAAAGCCACTCTTGGGCAGGTAAAAATTATTTTTAGGTGTTTTAGCACTTTACGGTAGAAGTAAAAATACTATGTTTTCTCCTTATAAAAGTCTTAAATATTTAGTCTGAAACTTGTAAAAGCCCAAGTCAATTGCACAGTATCGTCAAATGTACCCCCTTCCTTCCTATATTTCTGTTTAGGGTTGGGAAGGCACTGCATTACCAGGGAGTATTAATTTTTTCATTAGATAAGTCAACAACCAACCATTAAAACTTTAAGTCAAGCAGAGAAACACCCACTTTTGCAATATTATCAAAGGACTAAAAGCTAAATAGTAAAAAAAAAAACATATTCAGGGATAGTTTTCTCATAGGACCTAATGTCATATAAGACACGCATTGTAATATAATCCACTGGCAATTCCTTTTCAGTTCAAGTCAATGAGGGACCATTATAATTCTCATATTGTTGCTTAATGTAATAGTTAGCTAAAAATTGTCTAAATTTACATAATAAAAGTACTCTGAAATTGGGAATGAGCCAAAGTAATTTTCATAAAAACCATCATTACATTTAACTGCTTGTATTTACTCAAAATGATGGGCCATTACTATTATAATGCAGCACGATTTAATCATTTTCTTTTAAGTTTATACACATTGAGAGAGGTTGAAAACTTTGTAACTCAAGACGAATGACACAGTATTTTCCCATTTCACAGGAGAAATGTCCATATACTATTATTGTATCTATTTAAAGTTATTAATGTATGTTATGCCTAGATGTACACAGATACTTAAAAATCAAATTTCACACCTTATGAGATACCATGTAACATTTTAAAAGACTTGAATGCCTATGTGACATAAATCAATGACTTTTACAACAAAATCAAGAGGATTCAAAAAAAAGTCTACTCAAGAACTTTAATAAATTCAAACGATTTATTCACTTGCAGCAGCTCAGGCACATTATTTGATTTAACCAGATTAAGAAAACGAGCAGAAGAAGAAAAATCAACAATACAAAAATTAAATTAGGTTGTTCCCTTATAATGTAATAAAAGGCAAAGATAAAGTGCATGCAAAGTATTTTAAGAGGCAATAATCCCAGAAACAATTCCAAAGTTCATATTACTAAAACATTTATCAGCCCTTACCCCTCTTATTTTATGATGAAATTTAAGAGCAAATTCTGAGCACATTTATCTTTCAGTATCCATGACTCTGCAAATCAGTATGCTTGACAAGTACAAAGTGCCTATGTTTATTGATGAGACATTCTACTTTCTTTGATACACTTCACAGTTACTCTTAACTATGAAAATATCTGAGTCTAAATGTGAAATTCCTTTCCTCCTCCTCAAATATGACTTAAGGTACTAACTTATATAATAACCTCTCTCAAAACATTTTAGAAATGTGACTGATGACCAAAAGGACCTAAGCAGAATAGATAACGTGAACAGAAAAACAAAACAACAACAACAACAGAATCCACAGCAGCAGGTTATAACACCTGAGCTCTGTTCAGGAGAAAGTCTGTATTCCAAAGTTCTGAAAACCTGATAAATGATACCACAAGTACAGACAAAAGGACCATAAACTAATCTAACAGGGTGAATTGGAAGTGAGTAAATAGACAATACTCTGTACTGAAAACACAGAATGGAGAGGATGAGAAAGGTAGAACAGGTACAGATAGCGAAAAATCTGTAAATCTGACTTCAGTTGCATATATGATTTACAAAAATTTTAAAAGGAAAGAACATTTAGGAAAATGGAAGTAAATTAAAAACTAGATCAAATGGAACAAAGGTTATCTTATGCAGGTCATGTCAAAATAATCTATGGTTTTCTGTGACAGGCAATTTTTAGATTGAAAAGGACTGACTGATTTCATCTATTGTTGCATAGGAAATTGCCAGTCATTCATGAGTACATGAGAAAAGAAACCACATGCTGCATAAGGACAGGAAAATGGTAATATGAGATCCTGAGAAGAGAGAAATCAAACCACCCAGGAATTAATGATCTGGGAATCAAGGCATTCCTTAATTTCGCTAAGGCCATGAAACAAAAACTGGATATATGTTTATGAACTCCTCTCTCTGTAAAATTAGGTGTCATCAATACAGAGGAGAACCAAGATATCAAAAGAAAGAACTAGATCATGGCAGAGTAACAGAAATAGAATGAAGTCTGGCATCAGAAAGTACAAGGTCATGTACTTGACAGAAATAACAAGAATTTCAGC
The DNA here is from genome assembly GCF_022539395.1 of Myiozetetes cayanensis. NCBI lineage: Eukaryota > Metazoa > Chordata > Aves > Passeriformes > Tyrannidae > Myiozetetes > Myiozetetes cayanensis. The sequence goes on along the minus strand of NW_026087698.1, from coordinate 14,239 downwards.
TCAAGTCAGAAGCTTATTAGGTAGACATGACTGAAGTGTATTAGTCAGTCACAAGATGACATAAAATTACCTACTAGTATGAACAACTGTGAAAAAGCAAGTGGATGCTTGAAATTTATCACATTCAATTGCTGTCTCAACATGAAGGATTACAAATCCATGCCCCAGCCCCAAAGATATGGATATAAACAATTTACTGTAGGCCAGTGGTAGTGGATAGCATCTCATCCACAACCCTCAATCATTTGGACAGACAAGAAAGAAAAAGAGACCTGAAAATAAATCACAGTTGTGTTCACTCTGGATTAAGAGACTCACAGAGAGGTAAAAAAGTTCCTTTCTCAAGGGTCATTTTCACATTTTCCATTACACATTCACAAGGAAGAAAAAAGCAGTGGGATGGCAAGCAAAATCCAGTATTACTGATTGCTGTGATTGACAAAATTCAGTTGAGCTAATAACACACTATGAAGCAACAAAACATATGATGAAGCCAAGTCTCGTCTTACAAAACAGATAAACCAAATTTTTAAAAATGGACCTTTTAATGAAAATCAACAGCTTACACCTAATATTTATTTAAATATTGCAAGTGCACTACAGTTGAGGGCCATTGAGGGACTTCAGATGGACATACCAACAGTCAACCTTAAGAGTTCCTGCTTTATTTAGTTTGTTAATGCTATCATATTTATGTGAGTACAATATAAATAAAGTTATTGAGGCTGCCTGTCTGAAACAAAGAAAAAGACAGGTAATGCACAGGGATACTCCCTTCCAAGTTATTCCTGAAGTAGAATATCGCAAAATTATGGTGAGATCTATGAAAGAGAAAAATAAGAAAGGAAAAATATCCTTATTACAGTGCCCTCATATTTCAATAGAGCTGAAACACTGCAACGTTTCAAAAGAATCATCATAAATACCACATTTTTAAAATTGTTTTTAAAGAATTAATAAGGCCTTTGAGGCATAATTTAATTTTCGATTTACTTGCAAAATAAATCCTGCATTCCAATAACTCTTTTTCCAACAAGAAAGATTATAGTTTGAAAATTTGCCTTCATATTAATGAGACCAGCCTGCTTTGTTAGCTTAATTATCACACTTCTTATCAGTATATTAATTTTTTTAGTAGAATGAAAAATTTGTATGAGATATCTGCTGTTGTGCTTGCTCAAACTGTAAACAAAAGGACAATTTTAGTCTGAAAATGATATCTTAATCTCTTGGCAAACACCAAAATCTCAAAGATACAGCAGATTAAACAACTATGGGTTCTTTTTTTTTTTTTCTTTTTTTCTGAGGAGTTGTCGTGGTTTTGCTCTGACTCAATTTATTTTTACACCTCCCATACAATTACTATCAGTTGAGAGAAGGTTTATGCAGACAAAAAGAGACTGAATTGAAAAAAAAGTATGAGTGTTTATTATTAATAAACTAAAACTAAAGAATTATATTTACAACAATTCTACTTAAGTAAAAGGTATTATGTATTTACAGAAGATACTTCTCCCCCCACCTCCCTTTATATCAGTCCAAGGAGGAGAAGCAGTCCTTTTCCATTCTTAGAGTTCCAGCTCTCTCTCTCTCTCTCTAGTAACTCTGCAGCACTTTCGTCGCAGCTGGAACTTCTTTATCTCTCTCTCTGTGTCAGCCTCCAGGGCTGGGTCTACCCCCCTCTTGGGCTAAAACCGAAGGCTGAGGGTTACCCAGGTCCTGAAGGGTCTCCTTCCATAGGCTTGCAAGGGGACACTTGCTTACTATGGATCTTCTTCCACAGGGTTACAGGGGATAATGGTTTAAGAGTTCACCCCTGTTTCCCTATGGAGGTCCCTCCCCATGGGAGAACAGTCCTTGATTGACTTCTCGGCATGGGTCTAGTCTGGATCCTACGCGTGGATCCCAATATCCTTACCCGAGCCGTTCCTGCTCCAGCATAAGGCTTTCTCATTCCCCTCAGGGTCATAAATCTTCAACATCCCTACCCGAGCTGTTTTTCTGTTCTAGCGTAGGTTCTCTCAGGGTCACAAATCTCCAGCACCAGCAGCATGGATCCCACACATGGATCCCAACATCCCTACCCGAACCATTTCTCTGTTCCAGCGTAGGTCGTCATCCCCCTCAGGGTCATAAATCTTCAACAGGATTCTGCCTCATCTGAGCCGCTTTTACTCCAGCATAAGGCTTTCTCTCTGTTAAAGTCACAAATCTCTGGTGTATTCACAAGCTCCTCTGTGAGCCACATGGGGGGTCTTTTCACCCCAACAAACTTTTACAAGTGGCAGGGTTTTATTTTTCAGTCTTTACCCTGCTGAAGGGAGGGAGAACGGAAGGGAGAAAAAGCAGTTCTCCCCCCTTCGAACTTTTCTTCTCTCTCCTGCGACTGCAGCTTTGACCTTGAAAATTCTGTTATCTCATGGCTGGAATTCTTCTGTAGCAGTTTTTCGTCTAAGCAGTTCGTCTTTTAAACCTTTTTTTCTTCACTCTCTCACAAGAGAGAAGGGAGGTTTCAGTGCTGCACCTGCCCCCCCCCGGCCCAAGCCGGGGAGGAGGGGGCCTTGGCCCTCCTCGGGCCCACTGCTTCTCTCCTACACGGCTGCTGCTCCTAATTTCAACTGCGACACAACCTTCTCTTCCGTTTTCTTAAAGATGTAATTAGCAAAGGCGTCACTGAACTTTTTGATTGGTTTTTTGTCCGGAAATCACCTGGACAAAACCATCCTCAGCCCCAGGGATGGGCTGGTGGGTAAAATTACGACAGGAGTACACATCGTTTAACAGAATTAATTCAATTTTTGTCTTGGCCCTAGTTTCTCAAGTCTTTCTTCATCCTCTTCAGGGATCACCCTTTGCATGGAAAGGAAGTCCCCTGCTGGATGTTTCTGTTTAGGACAGCCTTCTCACCTTCCCTACACAGCCATGAAAATCACCAAGAAGACAAAAAGTTTGTGCTTTGCAGCATGCCTTATCTTGCTGGCCTGCTTAAAGAAATGGGATTCACCTTTAAAGGAAACAAACTGAGTGATCTCCTAACCTAGCGCAGTACCTAGAAAAACACTGCATTTCATTATTGCTTGATGAATTTTTCTACTTCTGGGTTAGAACTGTGCTTGTCATTCCAATGAAATACTCCTGATCTAATTATCAATGTGTTATCCATCCTTTTTCTCTTCAAGACAGTGTCTAACTACAATATCCAACCACCTGTTTATTTCTTGCTATTAGCTGGTGTTGACAGGGGGCAGGTGGAGTGGTGAGGGAAGCAGCTATGTTTTGAGGCAGTTGATGAATATGGCACTATCAGAGGCACACATATCTAGATAAGGTTTTGAAATCGGTGGAATCTTGAAGTTTTACCACATGGCCGAAAGAATCCCCAGCAGTATTGCTTCACCTGCTGCCATGGCAGATACAGCCCTGCCACATAATTCAACCTCACAAGAAACTCCACTCAAGCAAAGACACTGCAGGCTGACAGAGGAAAGGAACCAGATATTCTACATGTACCATAGAGAGGAATGCACAATCAGTTTGTCTAAAATATAAAGGCAGACCTGAGATAACATCTGTAAAAACGAATTGCCACTTTTTTGGAAAGTCCATAGTCAGTGTGAAAAACTTCAGGGCAAGACACTTTCCAAAGTCCATACTCTATGCTGTTTCCATTATAATTATGCCAAAATACAGTTAAATCAGAAGGAAAAGAGAGCATGTTGATATTGTTCTTAGAAGAAGACATATGTGTTGTTAAAGCACACATCAATGCCAGGATAAGCTCCAGTACTTGGCTGATGGCACAGCTTTGCTGGCTTCTGCAGCTTGCCACCTACAGAAGGCAGGCAGGGGCAGCATGCTATATAACCTGGCTTGCTCAGCAAATCCTAATGAGAACAATCAGGCACTCTCTCCATCTGGACTCCTGATGGACCCTGTAAGTGGAATCCACCAGTCTAATAAAAAGAGCACCAATTGCTACTAGGAGGCTTAATAAAAATCTTTTTTTTAAATCACTTTTCCTAAATGCCATGGTTGTTTATCTTCTGTCTTGACACAAAGCAGCGTTTTCACTTTGTTCAGTGGTTAAAACTGCTACCAATGAGAGAAAAGGAGACGTTAAAGTGAAGCTTTCTGTCATTTGGAAACGCATTCCTTCTTACAGATGTGAGCCCAACACACAGTAGCTGGGAATGAGGCATCTAAAAAATCCTCAGAAAGTGTTTGTGCAGGATGTTTTGCATTTATATTTGCTCTTTGAATGTGTGTTAAAATTAACTCTGGCACTTACTCGGAAGAGCAACAACAGATATTTTCCTTATCACTCTTAGGCAGGTTCTATGTTGATATCTACCATTAAACTGCTTGTGTCCTATGTTAAATTCTCTTTTGCAATTACCCATAAACATCAGTAGGAAAACCATGTTAAAACCATGTTAAAACTGAGTATGAAATAAAGGTAAAAGAGAGCTCTGCAGTGTGAGGCACATTAAAAAATGCAAATATAGGTTAACAATTTCATTAAAAGATATTTTAAAATCATTATTATAAAAAACCCAAACACAATCTCTACCCACCTGTCTGCCAAGTAATTTTTTACATCATGGTTTGTGAGTACAGTTGTGAGTGCTACCTTACCAGCCTAAAAAATTCAGTGATATTATGCATAAAAATATTATGAAGTTTAATTTAACTCATGACAATTAAATGATGAAAAGTTCTTTCTTAGTGGTTGGTTGTTTTCATGGTTTTTCCCTTCCCCAGATTTTGAGTTACGATCAAGTTACAAGTTTGACAATACAGTCAACGTCACCTGAAGCTACCCAACAACACAATCAATTCTCAAGTTGAAAATAAAAAGTAGCTAAGATGCACAAGCCCTGCGAGACTCAAAACAAGGAGAAAATCAAGCAGTACGTTTTTGCTGTTTTATCTGTGCTGATGGCAGCCAGGACCCTGCTGAAGTCCTTCCTTCAACAGCCAGGACCGGGAGCCCAGAATGGGCTTCAGACTCAAAACCCCTGAGAGCTGCAAGCAGATTTTTCACTGAGATAACCCATGAAGTGTTTTTATTCTCTTCCACAGTTACAAAGATTAGCTCTTTTAAGAGATCTTTGGAAAGCCTTCATTTTGGGCAGCTGTTTGAACACTGGAGTTTCACAGGAGGAGCACGATATCAAAAGTCAGCACCAAAGCTGCATGCGCTAACAATGTTGGTAACAGGGCTGGTATGCACAAACAGAAGATGATGTGTTACAGATGGACTACCAGCAGTAAACATTTTTATTCACTATAAGGCTCTTCCTGTCTTTAATGAAGTGTTGTTTCAAATATTCGAATTCATGCACGGCTTCCAAGGTGGAAGGATCCATCTCCACCCACTCATATTACTACAGAAACTGCACATTTCTCACTAGTAGTAAGAAACAGTAAAGGGCAGAGTAGCCAAGGCCAGTCTTGGCAGCCAAATCACGTGTCAGAAATAGAGATATTTCCAACACCTGGAGTACTTGCCAGGGATAAAAAATGAGGCCACGGTAAAATGAGACAATCTGGCATCTGAATTTCTGATGCCTGCGAAAGGGAATGGAGGGAGTTTACAAAATGCTGTGTCCCTGACAGAGCACGAGTCCTGCAAACCTTTATACTGACTCATGTAACACTATTTCGTACTACACGAAACTTCAGCTTTGCAAAAAAAAAAAAAAAATTGAAACTGAGTCAATTTTAAAACAACAACAACAACAACAACAACAACAAAACAAAAAAAAAAACAAAACAAAAAAAAAACAAAAAAAAAAAAAAAAAAAAAAAGGATTTCCTACATGTAATTGTACATATTTCTAAATAAATGAATGAGCTTTCCAGTCCTTAAAAATCTGGGCCAGGCATCATTCTTCAATTTTAATTTTCTTTGAAAACATAGTAGACTAAGTCCTGCATTTTGCTCATGTCCACATTCTACAACTTCAACAGTGCTATTATATGTTAGTGTGGTAGAAATTCTGGTTTTTAATAGAATTTTAATGTATGAGCCACAAAATCTCTCAACTATAACAGGAAAAAAAAAAAGTTTCTAAAAAGCAGCAGAACTGGGTAAGTGTGTGGACTCCGGAGTGGTCTGAGCTGCAACATACAACCACTCACAGGGCTAATGCTGAGTCAGGGAGACAGAAGGTATCTGCTCAAGAGACTTCAAAGCAGACTGCTTTCAGAAATACCCACTCAAGTGGGACTCTGCTCAATTGTTGTTCATTAATTATATTTTTATATATATATTTTAGTACAAGCATATCTTTATATCACCTTTAGGGATAAAATAAAAATACCCTGCACTAGTTTAAGCAGTAGAAGAACGCTACTTACTATTTAAAAAAATGTTTGGTTTTCTTCTGGGTAGTGCAGTTAGGCCTTGAAAATAAAATTTCTGTTTAGTCTGAAGGAATAACACAATTGTCCTTCATGAAAAATTCCTTATTTTAATACAGGTAATACTCTATGACCTGGTATAGGATTTCTTTTCTCAGTGATGATGGATTAATTTTAGGGAAAATGACATTGAATTATTTGATTGGAAGAAATTTAGGTGGGTAAAGATACTATCTGTCAAATGTTTTTAGGCAGATATTAAAGGATACTATAACATAGATCACAATTTATACAAGCAGATAACACGCTGAGCGATTACAAACCACTGCCATTTATCACTTATCTACCTGGTTATGCTTTATGACAGGTTACAGCTTGAGAAACATCCAACATTCTACAATGCTCTATTCTGAAAAAGGGCCTTGCCCTAAACGATATCTGATTTTCTGACTGAAACTGCCCATTACTGCAGATGTTATTCTCACATGGGTTTAGAAATGGGGTTCCAAAGTCAGAGGAACACCTCCTTCACCACAGCTTTCTCCTACACGTGCCTCTATACTGGTGAGTGGCAGGGTAGGAAGGATGAAAACAACATTTCAAAATTCCCATGGATATGGGTCTTTCAGGTTTGAGATTATTCCATGTTACAATTTATTCATCATGAATTACTGAGAAAAGGACACATATCTAGCTCGGTGTGTTGTTTTCCAAATATGCTTCTACATTAATTAAAGCCATAAAAATAATAGAAATAATTCAATATCTATGGAATCCATAAATCATAACACATGAAAAACCATTCAGGTGTGAAAGATGAATCTCTCATTAAAAAAAAAAATAAAAAAAAATCTGCTGACACTACAGTGATGCCGAAATTTTGCCCCAAAAGGCACGGAGAAACTGCTTTAGAGACAAAGTTTGTTTCTTTAAAGCAGGAGGTATTTTATTGCAACGCGTTGGGAAGCTCTCCAGGTCACCCTGGGCAAAGAGCTTCGTCGTGTATAATCAGCATAGCTCTTTTATACAGTTTTCGAATATAGGATTACAACATAATCATGCATATTGCAACATCTAGTTGTAATATTCATATGAAGGTGGAGTCTGGGTGGAGTCTTCAATTTGGGGAGATTTCACGGTGGGAGTTCCTGTTGCCTTCCTCTGGGCGGGGGTCGTGTGTGAGTCTTCCTCACTGTAAACTTCTGAACTTTCTTTCGATCTTCTCCTTTTAAGGCAGTTTTGGCAAACACAATAAGGTCAGGCTGACTTTTGGCTCATCCTACGATTTGCTGAGTTGCTATCTCTGTGAGGAATGCAGCTATCTCTCTAGGACTGCTCTAGGATTCGCTGAGTTGCTATGTCAAGGACTGCCTAGTTTCCTAATGTTAAGGTTTTGAAATTTCTCTTACAATTTTGTGTTAACCTTTTATGTTTCAAAGTTTTAAGTGAGTGGCTTCATTCCCCCCTTTTCTTATAACTTACTTGAATTCTTTCGTCAAGTTTTAATCTCTAAGGGACGTTGGTAAGATTGGATCATTGCCCAAAGTGTTTGGGTTTTTGTCATTAAGGATTTCAGTCTGCTCCATAGGTATATGTTTGTGAGTGTTAGTAAAACTATAGCTATGGTTATGATTAGTATTGGGTAACAAGGTAGTGGAATACTTGAGTTGTTGTTGGGGAATGCCCTGTAAAATATCCCACTAATGGTAGTACCGTGTCCATATTCACACAGGACTTTTACTCAGGGGCTTGGTACCCAAACAATTATCTGCAGATGCTGGTGTTTCGCTTGTTTCTTCCTCTTGCTTGTTCTCCGGAGCTTTCTTGACTCGTGAGTAATGAATCCATGTAGGTCGCTCTTTGATCCGGACCGCGGTGAAGGTGGTCAGCAGAATTTGGAAAGGTCCTTCCCACTTTTCTTGTAGGGGTTTTCCTAAGAGATTCTTAACATATACCCAGTCATTGGGGTTGAACAGGTGTAATTTACAATCAGGCTGTTTGGGTTGATGTTCTATCACCACAGCTGTATTTTTATCAAAATGTTTCCCAATAGCAATTACATAATCATAGATGTACTGATTACCTATTTGGTCTACAGCATCTCCATTTACAATCTGCATAGCGTAAGGTCTTCCATACAGAATTTCAAATGGACTCAATTTTTCTTTTGATCTAGGTTTGACTCTCAGTCTAAGTAGAGCAATAGGCAAAGCTTGATACCACTGCAAATTGGTTTCCTGGCATATCTTAGCAATTTGTTGTTTAATCAGGTGATTTATCTTTTCAACTTGCCCACTAGCCTGAGGCCGGTAGGGCGTATGTAACTGCCACTTAATTTGTAATGCCTTGCTTATTGCTCTTACTATTTTTGCACAAAAATGCGTACCTCTGTCTGAAGATATATTTCTCGGTACCCCAAATCGGGTATTATTTCGTTTAGTAAAACCTTGGTTACTTCTCTTTCTTTATTTGTCCTATAAGGGAATGCTTCAGGCCACCCAGAAAATGTGTCAGTTAATACTAATAAATGTCGAAACCCCCCTTTTCTTGGGAGTTCTGAAAAATCAATTTGCCACACTTCACCTGGGAATTTACCTCGATTTATGGCTCCCTGATGTACCTTCGTTCCAGTATTTGGGTTATTCTTTAGGCATCGCTCACATTGAGATGTGACGTATTTTACTGTAGTAAAGAGTTTTGGTCCTGCTATTCGGGTTTGTAAATATTGATAGAGTGGGTCTAAGGCCTAATGGGCTTTTTCATGTTCTGTCTTTACAAACTGCCACATTAATTTTTCAGGTATTATTAGTTGACCTGTTTCTAACTGTCCCCACCCGTGTCTAACAATTTACCCTTGTTCTTTTAATCCATCTTTGATCTGATTCTTGATAATTTGGTTGAAAATTTGTATTTAATTCTCCTGGTATTAAAGCTGTTATGGTTATTTCTTCAGTTTTTGCAGCAGCTAATTTGGCTTCTGCATCTGCCTTCCTATTCCCTATTTCTGGAACTGTGTTACCTTTCAGGTGTCCCTTACAATGCATTATGGCCACCTGCTCTGGGAGTTGGACCGCTTCTAACAACCTTAGAATTTCTTCTGCATGTTTAATTGTTTTCCCCTGGGCAGTTAATAGTCCCTTTTCCAAATTGCTCCGTGAGCATGTACGACGGAGAAGGCATATTTAGAATCAGTCCAAATGTTAATTCGCATACCTTCTGCTAATTCCAGGGTTCGGGTAAGAGCAATCAGTTCTGCCTTCTGGGCCGAAGTCCCTGCAGGTAGGGGATTTGATTCAATTACCTCTTCTGTTGTGGTCACTGCATAGCCTGCCATTCTTACTCCTTGCTTCACGAAGCTGCTGCCGTCCGAGAACCAGTTGTCCGCATCTTCAAATGGTTCCTCCTTGAGGTCTGGACGACTGGAATAGACCGCTTCGATCGTTTCCAGGCAATCATGTTCGAGAGGTTCTGCCGGAATTCTCCCTTCTAGAAATGAAGCTGGGTTGACAATATTAGTTACTTGAATGGTTACATCATCTGATTCAGCTAGGATGGCTTGATTTTTAGGAATCTTGAAGGCGATAACCAATGGTTACCCTTTTGTTCCAGCACTGCTGAGACAGTATGAGAGACTAACACAGTCATTTTCTGGCCTAGTGTAAGCTTTCTGGCCTCTTCTATGTTTATGATCACTGCGGCCACTGCTTTTAGGCACCCAGGCCAGCCTTTGCTTACTTCGTCCAATTGTTTGGAGAAATAAGCTACAGCTCTCTTATGTGGTCCCAACTGCTGTGCTAGAACTCCCAGAGCCATCCCCTGCCGCTCATGGGAGAATAACCAAAACGGCTTAGTTACATCTGGAAGACCCAGGGCTGGGGCTTTCATGAGTTCTTGTTTCAGTCTTTTAAAAGCTCCTTCTGCCTCGGGAGTCCAGGTTAAGGTACTCATAGTCTCCTTTAGTAAGTCATATAGTGGTTTGGCAAGTATTCCATATTGATAACTCCATAATTGGCACCAACCTGTCATTCCCAGAAAGGCCCGTAGATCTCTTACCGTTTCTGGTCTGGGCATCTGACAGATGGCTTCTTTTCTTGCTGTGCCTAGAGATCGTTGTCCCCTGGAGATTTCATATCCCAGGTATATCACCTTTTCTTGTACCAGCTGTGCCTTTTGTAGAGAAACTCGATATCCACTTAAGCCCAAAAAGTTTAGCAGGGAAATAGTCCATTCAATGCACTCCTCTTCTGTTTCAGTTGCTACTAATAAATCATCTACATATTGTAGAAGGGTACCATTTCCCAGTGGCCTTTCCTATTGTTCTAATTCTTTGGCCAATTGGTTTCCAAAAATCGTGGGACTGTTTTTATATCCCTGTGGTAACACAGTCCAAGCTAGTTGAGTCTTTCTCCCTGTTTTAGCAGATTCCCATTCAAAAGCAAAAATTTTCTGGCTTGTCAGAGCTAAGGCTAGGCAAAGAATGCATCTTTTAGGTCTAATACTGTGAACCATTTTAAATTTTCCTCAATTTGGTTAGAAGAGTATAGGGATTTGCTACGACCGGGTGTAAAGTTTTTGTAATTTCGCTCACTGCCCTTAAATCTTGGACTAATCTATATGTCCCATTCGGTTTCTTAACAGGTAGGATTGGTGTATTAAAATCTGATTCACACTCTACCAATAATCCTAGTTCTAGAAATTTTTCTATTATTGGTTCAATTCCCTTCTATCTTCCAACCTCAGCGGGTATTGTTTTCTTTACTACCGGTTTTGTTCCTGGTATTAACTCAATATTAATAGGAGCTGCTCGCTTTGACCTTCCAGGTACATCAGTAGCCCATACTAATGGGTATACTTCACTCATAATGCGTTCAATGCTATGATTTTCAGGTTTTGGTTCTATATAACTGATTGTTAAACTTAAAGCTGTTATTAGTTGTTCATCATTCACTTGAAATTCAAGTTTATCTTTATTGAATTTTATTACAGCCCCTGAATTCTCTAATAGGTCTCTACCTAGTAGGGGCTTTGGAGAATTTGGTAAATACAAAAATTGATGAATTCCCATTTGTTTCCCAATTTTGTATTTAACAGGTTTTAGAAAGTAGGCTCTTTCTGGTTGGCCTGTCGCTCCCACGACCTGTACAAATTCATCACTTTTGGGTACCAATTCTTGATTCAAAACCGAAAATGTTGCTCCTGTATCTATTAAAAAGTTTAATTCCTTTTCACCTTCCCCTAGCTCCATTTTAACCAGTGGGTCTGCTAGGGAACGACTCACCGGTCCTCCTCATTCACTGTTCTGATGTACAATGATAGCGTTTGCAGGTCTCTCTTTTATCCTCTATCTGAATGACTATACTCAATTTCTGTGAGTTGTCTGCCTTTTTGTTCTGGCTAACTATATCATCATCATCATCACTGCATCTTAGTTCAGGGAAGCTACCCCCCTTTCTGGTGCTCCCTGATCCTGGCAGGCAGCCTGGTCCTGGCGGGCCGCCTGGACTTGGCGGGCTGCCTGGACTTGGCGGGCTGCCTGATCTTCGTGAGGTGTTTTCATCTCTTGGCGTACTGCAATCTCCTCTCAGTTTAGGTTGGCTATTTTTCCTTTCCCGACCCTCTAGTTCCAGTCGTGGTGAGCTGTCCTTTTTCCTTTCAGTCTCCGAACTGAGAGGACTACTCTCTTCCCGGTAAGATTCTGAGCCTTGTGGGCTCCTCAGCTTTTGTGATCCGCTTTCTCTCCCACAACTTTCCGATCTTGCTGGGCTGCTATCCTCCCAACTGTTTTCTAATCTTTGGGGGCTGTAACCGTTCTTGGATCTGTCTCTGTTCTAGTGACATATCCCCTAACAGACTAGTGTCTCTTTCACCCTCCCTTCGCTTGGGCGGAGGAACCCCATATCCTGGCGCGAACGGCTGATACTCCCATAAGCTTATTTCGCTTTCTTTTCCGCTATCCCTCCTCGTTAATTTAAGGCATTGCTGTCCAATACTACAGGCATCACAGCAACGCTCCTTAGGTTTTAAGTTTTTCTTATCTTTCTCTAAGGCCAGTACCAGGGGATCTTGGGGTGCTACATTCACCCCACACTCCTTCTGCCACTCTGGTTTATTTCTCAAGGTGAAGAACATATCGCAGTACATTACTTCATCCCATTTGCCTAGCCGACGGAGGAACAACATGAGTTGTAAAATTGTGTTGTAATTAATTGTTCCCTCCGGAGGCCATTTTTCATCATCATCCAACTTATATAGAGGCCACCACTGTGTACAGTATTTTAAAAGTGTCTTTTTACTTATGTTTCCCCCTGGAATTCCCCCTAATTCTTTCCAATGCTTCAAGACACACCCTAAGGGGGTCTTCATGTTTATATCTTTACTCTGCTGGCCTCCCATTGCTGTTTTTCTAAATCTATCTCTTTGCTTTAACCAGATTTTTTTTTTTTTTTTTTTTTTTTTTTTTTTTTTTTTGTCAATACTTCATACACACAGTTTCCAATCGCTTCGTCCGTCTCTGGCCTGGCTTCTCGCGAAGAACAGGAACCGCAGATTAGGACTCCGCACTCACTCGTGCTTATTTGCACGTCTCACTCACACGCATTCACACCTGTACACTTTTAGATGAAACGTTCTTACCTTTTAGCTTTTTCTCTTTTCTGTTTTTTTTTTTTTTTTTTTTTTTTTTTTTTTTTTTTTTTTTTTTTTTTTTTTTTTTTTTTTTTTTTTTTTTCACATTCCAAAGCCCTTTCTCGAGAGCAGCTATTGGAACCGCTCCCAGAGATTGGCACCACTCCCAGAATTTATCAAAACCTTTCCAGACGTTTGGAAATAATCCCAGATTAGTTAAAACACTACAACAGACAAGCGATACGACAGACAAGCGATACAACAGACAAGTTTTGCCGGCAAACTTATCCGCTCCGGTGGGACTCTAACCCACGATTACCTGGAAGCCCACCCCGAGGCCGGGACTCTAACCCGATTTTTTTTGGGACTCTAACCCAAAATACCTGGGGGTGGCCAAATCCAGGCCGGGACTCTAACCCGTAGGGGATTATATGCTGGGGCGTCCCCTCAGCGTTCCCCTGGGGGTAACGTCTTACCCCCGTCTCAATAGAGCGCTTTCTATTCCGAAAACATATAAAGCAAAACACAATAACGTATAAAGCAAAACACAATAACATATAAAGCAAAACACAATAACATATAAAGCAAAATACCTCTTAATTTAAAGCAGGAGTTCTTGTCCGCCGTCGCACGCAGGTCCGAGGGGTCTGGGGAGTCTCTACCGACAAAAATCCGCCGGCAGGGCCCAGAGAGTCCCTAGACCCTCAGGCCCTGGCTCAGGAGGACTAAAACCTCCTGCCTGGCTTCGCCAAAAATGATGCCGAAATTTTGCCCCAAAAGGCACGGAGAAACTGCTTTAGAGACAAAGTTTGTTTCTTTAAAGCAGGAGGTATTTTATTGCAACGCGTTGGGAAGCTCTCCAGGTCACCCTGGGCAAAGAGCTTCGTCGTGTATAATCAGCATAGCTCTTTTATACAGTTTTCGAATATAGGATTACAACATAATCATGCATATTGCAACATCTAGTTGTAATATTCATATGAAGGTGGAGTCTGGGTGGAGTCTTCAATTTGGGGAGATTTCACGGTGGGAGTTCCTGTTGCCTTCCTCTGGGCGGGGGTCGTGTGTGAGTCTTCCTCACTGTAAACTTCTGAACTTTCTTTCGATCTTCTCCTTTTAAGGCAGTTTTGGCAAACACAATAAGGTCAGGCTGACTTTTGGCTCATCCTACGATTTGCTGAGTTGCTATCTCTGTGAGGAATGCAGCTATCTCTCTAGGACTGCTCTAGGATTCGCTGAGTTGCTATGT